>NC_064808.1:7188385-7192007 GCF_023721935.1 Panthera uncia | reverse complement strand
GGGGGGGGGGGGGGGGGGGGGGGGGGGGGGGGGGGGGGGGCCTGGGACGGGCTCTGGCTGTGCGTGGGGCACGGGAGGGCCCTTGGCTGTTCCCCATCCAACGCTCCCGCCCTGTCTGCTCAGCTCAGGTCAGGGCCTCCCCCCGCACCACAGCCTGCGCCCCGCCACTCCAGCCTGGTACACGGTGGGACCCCAGACAAGTCTGGGCACAGGGTGCTCGGCCCTTGGGGCCCCTGCTTCCTATGAGGCCGGCCCGGTCCAGGGAGGGCCACGGAGGCCACGCCGTCTGCCCCCTGTGCCCGCCGTGCCTCGGCTGTGGCCCTGGGCAGCTACCAGGCGGAAGTCGAGGCCCCGATGCTCCCCTCCGGGGCCTTGCTAATCCCCCAGCCCAGCTGGGCTCTGAGCAAAGGGGAGCCCGCGAGAGCAGGGAGAGAACGAGGAGGAGAAGGAGGGAGCGAGAGAGGACCAGAAATGGAGAGCAGGTGCATGGAAGAGAGACATGGGGAGTGGGCAAGAGACACTGTGTGGCTGGGAGAGACAGAGACAGAGTCACAGAGAGGGAGAGGCAGAGACAGAGAGACAGAAGACAGAGACAGAGATTCAGAGACAAAGAGACAGAAGACAGAGACACAGAGAGGGAGAGACAGAGGCAGAGACAGAGAGACACAGAGATAAAGAGGAACAGAGATAGAGGCAGAGAGGGAGCGATAGAGACAAACACAGAGAGGCAGAGACAGAGAGGAACAGAGTCAGAGACAAAGGCAGAGACGGACACAGAGGCAGAGACAGAGACTCAGATGCAGAGACAGAGACAAAGACAGAGAGGGAGAGATAGAGAAAGAGGCAGAGATAGAGAGAGACGGAAGCAGAGATAGAGACAGAGAAGGAGAGACAGAGACAGAAACAGAGGCAGAACTAGAGAGAGGCAGAGGCAGAGAGAGACAGAGATAGAAGGAGGGAAAGTGAGAGACGGAGAGAGGGAGAGAGAAGGAGAGAGGAAAGAGGGTCCCACACCCCTCACCAGGGCCACAGATGTGTGTGGAGAGGAGAAGGCGGGCCCCGGGTGCTGGGTTCAGCTCAAGCCCAGGGGCCACGGCGGTGGGCCAGGGCAGGGGTGCGAACGCGCGCGCACGGGGAGAAGGGGCCCCGGGGCACAGCTGGTCCACAAGCGAGCACCTCGCTTTGGCCAGGAGCTGGACAGACACCCTGCGCGTGTCCCTCAGGAGGGCGGTCTGATCGGGAGGCAGCTGGTGCTTAAACAACCACAGGAATGGGAGTCTGATGGCCAGGGGTGACAGAACACCGGCCCACGAGGGGGGCAGCGTCTGCCGGGTCCCAGCAGCCAGGACAGCGCCGGAAGGCGGCAAGCCCTCAGTTCGTGGAGCAGTAGGGGGCGGTGGCCGGGGGCCTGCCCTGACATCGGGGTAACGAGGCGGGGAAGGTGGTGGTGAGGGGACGGAGGAGCCCGTAGGCACAGGAGCAGCAGGTGCAAAGGCCCTGTGCCCGGAGAGGGCTGTGGCAGAAGCTGCTCCACCCTGGCTTCCTCGGGCAGGGGACGTCTGGGCCCCGGGGGTGTGGGAGACACACACGCTGAGCCGTGGGGAGCAGGGGCTGCGCAGGGCCCAGCGGGCAGGAGGGCAGGACGGCCGCACCCCCAGGGGTAGGAGCTGGCTCCTGCGGTCCGGAGTGTGTGGCTGGGCCGCTGACCTCCAGGAGGGAGGGAGTGTCCTTAGCAGTGAGCGCGTGTGGAGGGGACAGGGCGTGTGGAGGGGACAGGGCGGGAGCCCTGCCTGACCCCAGCCCGCCCCGCCCCGCAGGCCGGCCCTTTGGGGAGCTGGCCAGGCCGGAGCAGAGATGGCGGCCGCGTGAGCAGAGGAGGCCCTGAATTAATCTGTCACTAAAGCTTGGCCATGGCAGGCGCAGTCATGATTTAGATGAATAATTGAAACGCTCCGATACATTTATTATCCCTTTAGTGCAAAAGTGGCAGAGAAAGACGAGGGGTAATTGAAAAAGAACGCACAAATCTCCGCGAGAAAGCCGGCTCCTTATCGCCGAGTAAACATTTCAGTCCTAATAAACAGGAGAGACGCGCGTCAGGGCCCTGTCGATTCCCATCCTGATTTAGGGCCCGCCTCCCTTCTTACCATACAATAGGAGAGTGTTCAGGTTGGAAAAAAATTTTTATCGAGCCAGTAAAAGTCTCTCCAGGAGGGAGGCGGGCCAGCGGGAGTGGGCCTGGCGGGTCTCCGGGTCTCCGGGTCTGGCTGGGAGGCCGGGAGGCTGTCCCAGCCCGTCCAGTCTTTCCCCACTTCAGACCCGGGGCCCTCCACCTCCTGGGCCTCTCTATCCCTCTCTGCCTGTCCAACTCCTACTCATCCTTCAGGGTCAGAGGCCCCCTCTGCCGGGAAGCCTTCTACCAAACTGGGTCTCTCTGAGGGCGGGGCCGAGGCCCGAGTCCCGAGTCCCGACCGCCACCCACACTCAGAGCCCTGGGAAGGAATGGGGGTGTGTGTGGGGGGGGAGGGGGAGTTAGGGGGCTTCCCCAAGACTCACTGTGTTGCCAGAACGAGCCACCTTGGCCTCGGGGCCTGGTGGGGACCCAGCCCCACAATGAACCAGGCCCAAGAGTCCTGGACTCTTTGGGTTAAGTCCTTTTGGCCCCAGCAGCCCCTGGGGCTCTTGCTGAGGGTGGAGGTGTTCACAGACTCCCTTCCCTGCTCCTGAGGGGCTGCGGTCCCCTCCCACCCATAAGCACCCCACACGCGAAAACTGGGCTCACTATACCAAAGCCCTGCCGGCCAAGCCTGGGCCCCCTTTGGAGGGCCTCCTTCTGAGCCAGAGCTGCCCCAGACCCCCCTCCCCCCAATTTATTAGGTGCCTCCCCCCAGCCCAGTGCAGGGCTGTTGGACCTGTGTGCCAGCTCAGGGCAGGGCCTGGCATACAGAGGGTGCAACTACCCGCCCCCTACACTGGCTTAGAAACCCCTAGAACACCGTCCCTGAGGAGAGTGCACTCTAGTGGGGAGACAAGCCTTAAGAACAAACATAAAATACACGGACGTTAAAAGGGATCAGTGCTGTGGAAAAAGCCACAGAGCAGGGTGAGAGGGTCAGCACAGTGGGCTGGGGCCTCGGCACAATTTAAACACAGTGGCCAAGGCAGGCCTACCGTGACTGATGCCTGCATGGATGGATGGGGGGCAGGTGGATCGGTAGGTGAGGGGTAGATGGATGGGTGAAGGGGGTAGACAGATGGGTGGATGGGGGGCAGGTGGATGGGGGGTAGATGGATGAGTGGAGGGGGTAGATGGGTGGGAGGTAAATGGATGAATGGGGAAGGAAGGTGGATGGGTGGAGGGAGTAGATGGGGGGGCAGATGGGGGAGTGGAGGGAGTAGATGGGGGTAGATGGGTGGGGGGGGGGGGATGGGGTTAGATGGCCGGGTAGAGGGATAGATAGATGGATGAATGGAGGGTAGATGGATGGGTGGAGGAGGTGGATGGATGGGAGGGTGGATAGACGGATGGATGGACGGATGGACGGATGGACGGACGGACGGACGGACGGACGGACGGACGGATGGACGGATGGATGGATGGATGGACGGATGGACGGATGGA
>NC_064808.1:7183679-7188375 GCF_023721935.1 Panthera uncia | reverse complement strand
GGGTGGGTAGAGGGGTAGATGGATGAATGGAGGGTAGATGGATGGGTAGAGGGAATAGATGGAGAGGTGGGGGGGTAGATGGGTGGGGGCAGGTAAATGGGTGGTCATAGGAACGTAGGGAGTGGGTAGAGGACTGAATCCCTGTGGGGCTGGACTCAGGAGAAGAGGGAGAAACTTCAGCGGACGCCATGGGAAGACAGAGGTGGGTCTGGGCGGAGCCAGGGGGGGGACCTGGGCTGCCGAGTCCCAGACGACTCGTGCTTGTGGCTCCCACCCAGGCAGTTCTGGGGGGTTAAGGCTGGGTGGGCTGGCGGGCAGTAGAGCTCACAGGTGGCAGACAGGAGGGCGGAAGACATCGCGTCCCCATCCCAGCCCCAGGCCCCTCCCAGCCCCAACTTCGCCCCTCCCACGATCCCCTCCCTGCCACCTCCACCTTGTTCCAATCACATTAGCAGAGTGACAGCCCCAGCGAACACTCACGGCGGCTCCATAAATCTCAGCTGGCGTTAAAAGGCTGGACTCGGGGCTCACTTCCTCCCGGGTCCTGGCCCACCCCATCCATCTCTGCGTCAGTCAGGCAGCGCTTGGGGCCTGCTCCAGCCTCCTCTCCCCCACAGTGCTGCAAGAAGGGGAGCTGGAGGACCCCCAATAGGCCTCCCCACTCCATCTAGCCAGAACAGGTGCCCTTTGACCCCCAGAGTGAGGTCAGCAGGCCACCTACCAGCCACTCCCTGCCCTGCCTAAAGCCTCGAAGGCCCCCCCGCCCCCGCTGCCTTCCTCAGCAAGCCCTCCGCTTAACCCATGAGGCTGTCCCTGCCTTTTTATAGTTCATTCATTCAACGACCATTTAATTGAGCACCTACTATATGTGCCAGACCCGGTTCTAGTTGCCGGAGACACAGTGGTGCCCCCCCGAGCTTTGTTCTCAGCGGGGAGACAGACGGTAGACAATGACCCTAATATACAAGTGACAAACAGAAGAGCAGGGTGAGATGAAGGGAGAGGGGGGATACAGGCTGGGGGGTGACAGACAGCTGCAGTTTCACCTAGGGGTCAGGGTGGGCCTCCCTGACAAGGTGGGGAGCACGGAAACCTTGCGAGAGGTGAAGGGGGCAGCCACAGGCTGGGGAAGAGGGTTCCAGGCGGAGGGAACAGCCTGCACACAGGCCTGAGGCAGGAGCGAGCAGGGAGGCTGGTGCCGAGTGAGGGAGGGCTGGGCAGTGGCAGTGAGCCTGGCAGGTGGCTGGGGGCCCTGGTGGACCTTGACTCTGAGCCAGGTGAGAGCCCTGGCAGAGTTTTGGGCGGGAGAGGGGTGATGGACCTGACCTGGGGTTTAAGAGGCCCGCACCTCTTGGTGGTCCTTAGCCTCCCAGAACTGCAGGGCTAAAAATCCAGCGCCCCACGGGGTCGGTGAGGCTCCGGTGTCACCTCCTGCCTCCCCTCCGCCTGGCTGGGCTGCGACGGCTCCAATCTTGATCTCCCCCAATGTCCCATGTTCTCCCTCACTCCGGGCCTCCGCCTGTGCTGTTCCCTCTGCCCAGGACACCCTTCCCGATGCTCCCACCCATTCCTCGGGTCCCAGTGTAGGCCCCACCTCCTTCCAGGAGCCCTGCTCCCCCATCGCACGGACCACCCTGTGCAACGGTGGGTGCCTCCATCTGTATCGTGAGCTCAGGGAGGGCACGGACCAGGCCCCTCTGGTCCAGCACCCGGCTCGGGGCCCAGCCTGCAGTAGGTGCTCGATCACTGGCCGATGAATAAACAGGCGAAGAGGAGGGGTGTCTGAACGGCAGGTGTCAAATCAGCTACGGCCCCCCGAGTTTTCCAAAAGGGACGGGCTTCTGAACAAGGTCCTGGATGGGCCCCCAGCGAAGCCCCTCATTCTGTGAGGCCTCCAGGACAGCTGTGACCTCCACAGGGACAGTGGAGGAGAAGTGGGGGAGGGAGGGAGGGAGGGAGGGAAAATCTGTCTGGCCACAAACAGACCCCCCCCGCCCCCCCATACACACACCCGTCCTGCATCCTGGCCGGTCACCGACAGCTCTTAGCGTTGTTCTTATTTATTCCTGACCTTCGCTGCCCCTTTTATTTTCCCCCCTTTTAAAACCTGGCCCGGGCCCCGCCACTGCTGCCGTAAACACGGCCCCCGGGATTTATCCGACGGCGCATTAACCCCTGCCCCCCAGCTCACCAATCATGCTGCTGCCAGTGTAGACAGCGGGCAGTCCAGCCAGCGGGGGACCGAGGGGCTGGGGGCGAGGGGCTGGAGTGGCCTGCCTGGGCAGTGCTGGCCAGGGGAGGCAGGCCTCGGGGGGGAGGGCACAGGGACTGCCCCCACCATGGCACCTGCTGACCTATATAGCCTGTAGCCCTGGAGGCTGGGCCCACCGTGACCTCCTACCTCTGGCCCACCCGGTTCAGCTGGAACCCCTGCTTCCCGGTGGTGAACCACGGCGAACACACGAGTCTTTCTGGCGGGGGTGGGGGGGGTCTTCGCGGTTGGCAGAGCCCTCCCTGACCCTGTGAGGCCTTGTCCTGGGTGCGGGGCTGCCCTCCGAGGTTATAGCGTGGAGCAGAAACGATCATTTTGCCCTCACAGGTGCGGAGGCTGAAGCCTAAGGGCTGGGCTTTTCCCATCACACCTGCAGCGCCCCCCACCTCCGGATTCCGGATCCCAGTCCCTCTCAACCCTCAAGTGTCCCTCCCCCGCCCCTTCCAGGCCAGGAAGCACTTACCACCGCCACCTCCTAGCAGGGAGCTGTTGGCTGCAAGAGAGAGAGAGAGAGAAAAAAAAGCCAGTCAGTGGGGGAGTGGCAGGTGGGCCAGCAGCTTGGGGGGGGGGGATGGGAGGCTTGTGGCTGGTCCAGGCCCCTGGGGTCTTCAGACTCTGGGCACAGGGTCTTCTCTGAGGGGGGGCACACAGCACACAGGGGGCGGTGGTGAGGGCCGGGACTTCCTTTCCTGCTGGGGCTCCTAAAGGGCCTGGGGTTTGCAGGGTGGTGGGGTGGGGGGTTCCCCCGAGCCACCAGGGCTCAGCCGCTCACCCTAGAAACAGCCACATGCGGGGTCTGGAGGGACACAAGACCTGTGGCCACACGCATCCTTTTGAATAAAAGGATTCACTGTTTTGACCCAGCATCTCCCGAAGCCCGCCTGTGCCAGGCCTGGTGCAGAGACGTGCCCTGGTCCCTGCCCTTGGAGCTCACAGGCAGCCGGGGGGTGGGGGGCACAACCTGAGGCCACTAGAAGATACACTGTGTTGTCGCAGCTGTGCTAAGTACCGCCCAAGGAACGAGTGTGGTGGTGGCGGGGGCGGGGGGTGGGGGGAGGGGGCTGTGAACCAGGGCTGGGCGCCCCTAACAGACGGCAGTGACCGTGTGCCAGGTAAGGGCCCCATCCTGGGGCGGCACAGTGAGGGCACAGAGCACCAGGCCCGGAGCCAAAGCCGGTTCAGCAGATGGGTGACTCGGGCCACCTCGCCCTGTGCCTCAGTTTCCCCCGGGGAAGAACAGACCCATCTCACAGGGCCGGTGTGAAGGTCGAGGGGGACAGAGAGAGCCCCGGACCGGACGCAGACTGGAGGCTGCTGGCGCTGCCCCACCCATCTCGCTCTGCCCGGCCCGCTGACCCCCTCCGGCCTCCCCACGGGGCTGAGGCGAGGACGAAGCGAGGCTGGAAGACTCTCGGCCGCCGGCACGTCGGGGCCGTGCGGGTCAGTGGTCCTCACCAGCCGGGGCTCCGGCTCCTGGCCACGCAGCTGCGTCCGTGTTAACTGCTGGTGCTAATCAGGGTAAGTGATGGGCGAGACAGGGCAGGTGCTGCCCAGGTGGGGAGACCAGCTGTGCCTCGGCCCCCGGGGCCCCGGGGGTCCCGGCTCCCAGCTCCTCCACCCCACCTGCCTTCCGGGGGCCCGGGGCAGCCCCTCTGTAGGAGGGGGACACGGAGCAGAGCCCGGAGTGGGGGGCCACTTCCGGGCCGGCCGGGCCACAGGCCCGGGGTGCCGTGCGGAAGCTGTGGACCCTGCTAAGTGGTGTCGCGAGGCTCTGAGTGGCTGGTCTCCCAGAGCTGACAGCTCTTCGCTTGGGGAATAATTAATTCCACAGCCCGAAAACCCAGGGCTGCGAGTTGCCACGTTACTTGCGAGATTAATACAAGCAGCTAATTAAGATGGAGAGGCGAGGAGAGGCTGGGCGCTCCCAGAGCAGGGGTGGGGGGCTGCGGGGAACGCGTGGGAGGAAGGCGGGCGGAGCAGGCAGGGAGGCAGCTGGGAGCCGGAGCTGGAGCCTCGGAGGGGCCGGGCGGGCGGGACCCCCAGGCAGCCGTGGGCAGGCCACCGAAGGGCTGGGCTCCCCAAGGCTCTGGATGGGGCTGCTGCCCCAGGAAAGCATCTTCCAATGAGCCGTGGAGGACTGCCTGCCTGCCTGCCTGCCAGGCACAGACTCGTGGCTCTGCACAAACGGTCCCACTTACTATCATAACAAATGGGAGGTGAGGGTTGCTCCCGCTTTACGGAGGAGGAACCCGAGGCCGGGGGGGGGGGGGGGCGGGGGTTGGGTTGCCCAGTGGCAGCGGCAGGATCAGAACTGGGTCTGACTCTGTAGTGAAGCCACCAAGCAGGCTGGCCTCAGGGCAGCCTGGCCCAGGCCTGGCCCAGGCCTGGCCCCCCCCCCCCCCCCCCCCCCCCCCCCCCCCCCCC
>NC_064808.1:7173825-7183579 GCF_023721935.1 Panthera uncia | reverse complement strand
GTCGGTCCAGAGCAGTCCCGGCAGCTGTCGGGAGCTGCCCTCCACGGGCCTCCCCCACCTCCCCCCATCACCTCTCTCTCTTAATTAACACCGGCCACAAACGAGCTGGCTCCCGCTCGCAGAGGGCTCGGTGCCCAATGGGTTGGCAGTAAGCCTCGAAGGGGCGGGAGGGGAAGGGGCGCCGACCTGCCGTTCTGCCGACCTTCCGGGAGGGGCCGACCCCCGCCTGCCGGGCATCCCCTGAGCCCCACCGTGTGTAGGTCTTCCTAGGTCAAGGGACTGGGGCCAACTGGTCCGATGCATCCAGGGGCTGAGGAGGGAGGCGGGCCAGGGGCAGAAAGGATTTCACCAGGCTGAGCCAGGGGAAGGGCGGGCCAGGTGGCCAGGTGGTTTTACCTTACCCAGGTGGGAGAGAGCGGCCAGGGCTGGCACGGGGGATCAGTCTTGGGCTGCACAGAGGACCTGGTTACCAGCTTCCCCCAAGCTGAGCAGGTGGCCTAGGAAGGCAGGGTCCCCTTCCTCCAGCCCACTAGGTTGACAGTTCTGTGAGTGGGGGCTCAGGGGTAGGGCGGCGACCCGGTGGTCTGGACCCAACTCCCCCTCTCCTCTTTCTCCTGAGGCCCTGCCTGACCCCTCTCCCCCAGGGGCCTGGATGCCTGGTCACCCGGTGCCCCCATAAAGCTGCCCAAGACACGGACGGCTGGGCCAGGATGATTGAGGAAATGGCCTGGAGGCCTGGGGAGAACACGGGAAAAGGGGGGGGGGCAGCCCAGCCTCCCATCCGAAGCACGGCGGTTCTGGGCCTGCCTGCCCCCCCGGGCCAGAGCTGGCCTTCACCCGACCCGGACACTGGCCTTGAGTCTCCAGCTCCTTCTCTTCTGCTGTCCCCACCATGCTCCCTTCCATTTGGTTTAAGCTCTAAATCAAAACTGATCATTAGCCCATTTTTCAGATGAGGAAACCGAGGCTCACAGAAGGATGGGGGCGGGTGGGGCGGGGCTTGACCCAGGATGGCCGCTTGTCAGCGTCCTTCTTCTTTTTAAAAAGTACTTTATTCTTTTTAAGTCATCTCTACACCCAACATGGGGCTCGGACTCACTAATTCCAAGATCAGGAGTCGCACGCTCCACTGACTGAGCCGCCCAGACGCCCCGATCAGCGTCCTTCTTCTTAACCGCTGCATGCTCCCTGGGTCTCAAAGTGTTCCTGACGTCTCCTTGCCGAGTCGCGGCAATGGGTAAGCAGCCGCGTGCTGTGGGGACAAGCTCTGGACATCCAGCTGAAGCCAGGCTTCGTGACCTGGCCTCACCCAAGGGATCCAAATATGGCCCAGCAGAGCAGGGGGCTCCAAGCTCCTGAGGGGCCGAGTGAGCTGAACTCAGCCTGGGATTTGGATACAGGGACCTGGGACTATAGGCCTAGTCTGGCTTGGGCAGGAGCAGGGGCTGGGGCTCCTGGGGGCATCACTCCCTTCCTCCATGTTCTGAATGCCTTTCCCTGCCCTCACGCTACCCCTCAAGCAGGGCACTCCCCCAGACCCCCATTCCACCCTCTGCCTGCTCCACACCTTCTCAGGCCCAGGGCATGTCCTCTGGGGGACCCAGCCCGTCCCCCTGCCCCAGCACTTGTGTCCAGAGTGGCTCCCGAGCTCCCAGTCCCAGGTGGGGCGGGGCACGCAAATGCCCTGGCAGGTGAGGGAGGTATAAGATCTGCTGAAGCCTGAGGCTGGGAGGGCTTCCCAGAGGAGGTGGCATGTGAGCTGAGGCTTGAAAAGAAAAGGCATGCAGGGAGGGGCGAGGGCGAGCTCTGTGAAAGGGCCTGATGGGTCTGAGCATTCCCCTGGGCAGGATGACCAGCCCGGGGCTCTATGTGCTGGGGCAGCGCGAGGTTGACTCTGCCTGACTCCCAGCAGGCGGGAGCCAGGGGCCAGGATGGGACTGAGCCAGAACGGCGGAGCTGGGAGCTGAGGGGGGCGGCGGGGGGCAGAGTGGAGGCCCCGGGGCACACAGACACCCCTTCTTCTTCTGGTTGCCCCCACTACCCACCCCTCCTGCCCCTGCCAGGCAGCACCTTGTTAAAAGAGCGGCCCCCCACTCGGAGGGCTGCGCAGGGCCGAGCGGGCGGGCGTGTGCCTGCATCCCATAATACTTCCGGCGACGCATGAAAATGTAATTTCTTTCAAAATCAGAAGAGTAAATGAACTTTGAGTTAGAAAATATTTTTAGTATATAATGTTAATACGTTCTGTCTTTATGCCAACAAACTCATAAAATCAACTTCTAACATACATCTTTTTATGTTTGTTATTAATCGTCCTGTGTATTTAGGTGATCCTGTCTAATATACGTATATACTTTTAATTTTTTTTTCATGTGTATTTATTTTTGAGAGAGAGACAGAGCGTGAGCAGGGAGAGAGAGAGAGGGAGACACAGAATCGGAAGCAGGCTCCAGGCTCTGAGCTGTCAGCGCAGAGCCCGACATGGGGCTCGAACTCACGAACCGCAAACCATGACCTGAGCCTATGGACGCTCAACCGACTGAGCCACCCAGGCGCCCTGCCGTCTAATATATTTTTATAGGGAAAGGGCCCACAACAGCCGGGGCCTGGGCTGGGTAAGCTCCTACTCCTTTAACCCTTACCCCGTGTGGAAGCTGTGTCACCAACCCATTCTACAGATGAGAGAGCTGAGCCACAGAGAACAGTCTTCTCACAAGGCAAACCTGAGCAGCTTCTGTTTTACGCCCAGTTTCCTGATGCAACCCTCCCAAAGCTCCCCTTTGCTCCCAGGATAGGGAACTGACCCCCAGGGGCGCCTGGCTGGCTCAAGTCAGTAGAACATGGGGCTCTTGATCTACTGGTCATGAGTTCGAGCCCCACATTGCGGGTAGAGTTTACTTAATAACAAACAAACAAAACACCCGGCCCCTTGGATGGGGCCCAGTGGCTCCTCCCCTCTTCCCCTTCCTCTTTCCTCTCCCCCTCCCCCTCAGACACACTCCGGGCCCTCAAACTTGCTTCATTTTCTCCAGCCCCAGGGCCTTTGCATGGGCTGGGACTTCAACATCCCCCACCCAGAGAGCCAGCCTCGAAGGGCACGCCCAGTTACCGGAGGGCTCCTGGGAGCCATAAATCACTGCCTCCAGCGTCCTTACCTCCTAGGTCAGTGCCTGCTACTCGGTCACCCAGTGCTGTGGGTGTCATTCACACTTGTCCCCAGCTCCCCGCACAGAGCCCGGTGCACAGGAGGTGACCGTCAACAATTTACTGTACAGCCACCCGCGGGTCTGCCGGGCTCTGCAGCCCAGGCTCTCGTCCACCAGGACTTGCAAAAGAGCCTACCCTAGGCGCCCCTGGGGGCCAGGACCTGGGGTGCGGGTGTGCAGGTGACAGGGTTGGTCCAAGGGCAGTGACAGGAGGCCACGTAGAGCTGCTCGGGCTCTCCCCTGACAAATCCTCCGGCCCAGGGTGTGGGAGGCGAGGGGGCACTGAGCGGGGGCTGGGCTGCCAGAGAGGAGACTCGGTGACCCGAGGAAAGCGCTGAGCAGGTTACTGGGCCAGGGAGAGGCCGGGTGAGCGGGCACAGCGGTGACTTTGAGGCAGTCACAGCCCCTCCGTGTGCTGAGGCTGCTGCTGCTGCTTCCATGTGCTTCAAATGCCTGAGAGGCCGCCAGCCAGGCTCGGGGAGGTGGGGGGTGCTCCCCCCAACCCCCCAGCCCCTCAGCCTGGCCCACCCCCCTCCACCTTCCCTCAGAAGGCTGGATCTTAGCTTTCTAGCATTTGACAAACACACATCCGGCCCCTACTATGTGCCGGGCTCCGGGACACAGCCGGGCAAGGCGCTGCGGGCATGGAGCTCATTATCTAGCACGCAGAACAAGAATAAACTTGAACAAGGATTACCATTTGTGTCAGAGGTGGGAGAGAATGGCTGGCCCCAGCGGTGGGGGGGAGGGGGTGACCTGGAAGGAGTCAAGGAAATGCGGAACATAAGGAGCCAGCTGCCAGGGGCAGGGGAAGGCCTGTGCAAAGGCCCGGGGGCTGAGTGAGGAGGTCACTCTAGTTGAAGCAGAGTGAGTGGGGGAGAGAAGTAGGAGAGAAGGTCAGAGTCTGTGGAGGCAAGAGCAGCTCAAGGCGGACAAGAAGGGGACCCGCTGGCTCCTGCCTGGTGCAGGGGATCCCTCCCGGGCCTGGAGAGGGAGGAGACCCTCCCCCAACGCCTGTGCGGCTCCCATCACTACTGTTCCATGGCAGCCACCCCATGCCTGGCCGAGCCCCCGCTATTACCAGCACCCCAGCGTCTCGCACAGCGCCTGGTACCTGCGAGGCGACCACTGACCGACTGGCAGCCTGGCCCTGCCAGGAGGGTTAGGGGAGTGGCCTTTGTCCTTGGGACAGCAGAGCCATTGGCTGCCCCCACTTCCCGCAGGCCTGCGGTGGGTATCTGTGTTACTCGAGGGTGAGTTGTTTAAAACATGCTTTAGATTAGAAATGTCCCACAGATGGAATAAAATGTGACATGTGCTGAATTTTTGAAGATAAAACGAGACTTCAAAGGCATCTCAAGCTGCGAAAGCAGTTGCCGTGTTTGACAGACTCTGTCCCCCAGGCCAAGGTCACTGTCTTCCCAGGTGGGGCTGCCTCAGGGGGTGGGGGATGTGAGGCTTACTGGACATTCCCAGGGCTGGGGGTGGGGAGCAGGGGCCTCACGGTGGGGGGACAAGGGGGCTCACACACCTACAGGCTTTATCATTTAACCTATGTGTGCATGTGGACACCCATCCCTTCCCGCCCTATTTACAGATGGGGAAACTGAGGCACAGGGAGGCAAAGTGATTTGTCCAAGGCCACCGCCCTTAGCAGGAGGAGTTCCCGCCCAGGTGCTTTGCAAGTCCTGGTCCCGAAACCCTCAGCTGCGATCTTGGGCCAGCCCAAGATCCAGCCCCCGGGGCCTCGGTTTCCTCATGTGTGGGTGGGGGGGGGGGGGGGCAGCTAACTGAGGCCCTTGTGGGGCATAGATGATACAGTTTAAAATGCCTGTAAAACTGTTACGGCGTCAGGGTTTCACAGTGGCAGTGGGTGGGGGCGTCGGGGTCCCCGGTCAGCCAGGGAGAAGGGTGTCTGCCTGATGACAGGCACATCGATACTCTCAACAGCAGCTTCTTGGGGAGAGCCATGGGGACCTTCCAGGCTGCGCGGCTCTATTTTACACATGGGGAAACTGAGGCTCAGAAAGCGTGTGGCCCGAGGCCGGAGCCGGGGCCACTAAGCACCCCACTGAGCCAGATCTGGCTTGCCTGCCTTCAGGATTGAGCCCCCACTCCATCTTCTCTGAGCAGAACCCTGTGATTCCCTAAATCTGTTGGGAGCCATACCCAGCTGGGCTCCCCTTCTGGGGTCTCCCTCTCCCACTGGTCCTGTGTCAGGAGGCTCCCTTCACCACCAAGGTCTCCTGAATCTTGGATCAGCCTCCTTCAGTCCTCCCCACACCTCCTGGCTCCCATCCCGCTGGCTCGATAGCCCCACCCCTCCGCCTACCCCAGGAGGCCCTCCCCAACGCCTCTGCCTACAAAAGCCACCCACTCAGCCATTTTAGCTCAGAGCAGGTGCCCAGGCCGTGGTTCCTGCCGGCCTGGGCCTTCCCTTCGCCTCCTCCTGCCTGGGTTTCTTGGGCTCTGCCCCTGGAGACCCAACCTCCCAGCCACCCACCCCCAAGCTGGACCCCAGACCCTTGGACCCCCAGTCCCCCTCGACACCCACTCTCCAAGACCCATCCCCAGGCGACTTCCACTTATTGGTATTTCGTTATACAAGAAATTCACGTTGATTGCCCCAAATTGGATAATATACATAAACAAAAAGCGAAAGAAAGTGAGTCACCCAGCCCCTGTCCCTAGTCTCCTGCAGGACCTCTTTAAACAAAAACAAAAAAATGGTTAATAACGCATTTATCGAGCAAATTCTCTGTGCCAGGCACCGGGCCAAATATTTCCAGTGGAGTCTTTCAATCCCTCCCTCCCCGGAGAGCCTAAGGAGAGGGGACTATGATTTTTCCCACTTTACAGATGAGGAAATAGAGTCTCGGCCAGGTTGCGGGACTTGCCCAAGGTCACGCCCCTGGGAAGCGGGGGTTGCCGGGATTTGAACCAGGCGGTCTTGATTTCGGAGGCACCGCTGCGGAGGGCGGCAGGGCCCTGGGACCCCAGCCGCCTGGGCCTCCCCTCCCCCCAGGAGCCAGGGGGCCGGCGCTCACAGCCGCACCATTAGCATAACCATGAGCATCCCTGAAACCCAATTACCAGGAGATGGCTTGGGCCCCAGCCAGCCGGGTGCAGTCTCCATCTTTGCAGGAATGAGGGGCCGGGGCGGAGGGAGCCCTGGCGCATAGGAGAACGGCTGGCGGGGGGGAAAATGTCCCGGGTGGGGGCGGAGTCGGAGGCCCCTCCTCCACGGCTGGGATCCGCGTGAGTAGGTAGCCTTGACCCCTCTGCTCATCTCCAGCTGCACAGGCCTCGGGGTCACAGGTTCCTCCACCCCCAGCTTGCTGGGCGACCCCAGGCAGCCCCTAGCCCTCTCTGAACCTCAGTTTTCTTCCCGAAAGGAGAAAACCAGGCTCCATTCGAGCAGACCGCAAACCGTGGGTTTGGAAGCGAAAAGAGTGTTGACCCGAACAGCCCGGTGGGCTGGGCCTCCATTTCTAACATCCCCGCGGGGCCCAGTCACTGCCTCCTCCTTGGGCAGCTCCTCTGCCGCCCGTCACGCCCGTCACCCTCCGGTCCATCCTCTCCCCGGCAACTGATCCTTTTTTTTACCACTTCGGGGGCACGAAAGCCATGCGGGCACGTTGCCCGGGGGCCCATGCGCGGGCACGCTCCCGCGCGTGCACACGGCCCACCCACCACCCAGCCCAACACAGACGGGTCACAGAAGAGTTGACGCCCTCCCCCCCACCCACACCGGAAGGCACTGCCCTGAATCTGGCCTGCCTTTTCTTTCGAGGTTTACTTTGTAGGCCCCTCAACCACATATCACCTGCGTCTGTGTGCCCGGGTGTTGTAGGAAAAGTAGAGCCGCTGGGACCAGCTGCCAGGGTTCACGGCCATGCTTGGGGGATTCATCCAGACCGGCGCAGGCCATGCTGGCTGGTCCTGGCTGGTCCGTTTCCACCGCTGTGTAATATGCCAGCCTGGGGCCGTGCCGCCCCCATCCACCCCTCCCCCCCTGCCCAACAGTCCAGCGCGCCCAGTCTTGTTTCTGGAATGCAGCGGCAGGTACCACCTTGCCCGCACCCCGGATGTACACGGATGTACACGTGCTGCAGGTTCTCTCGGGTGTCCGCCCGCCTGGGAGCGGGACCGTGGGGGCTGCGGTATTACGCACAGCTTTAACTTTACTAGTTATCGCCAAATTGCTCTGCAAAGTGGTTGTTCGGAGGATCGTTTTAAAATATAAATTAGATCGTGTCACTTTCCTGCTTAAAACTCTTAAATAGCTTCCTATTACACTTAGAATAAAATCCATGTTCCTCTCCGTGAAGGCACAGCAGCATCCCACACTCTGCTCTCTGCTCCCTCCCCTTCCCCACTCCCCCCAGTCTCCCGGCCTCTTTTCGCTTCCTTGAATAGTTCTGGTTCTTTTATGCCCCAGGGCCTTTGCATATACCACTCCCTCTCCCTCTGCCGCCAGGCATACTCTTCCAGCTCTTTCCAGACTGGCTCCTTCTCATCTTTCAGGTCTCAGGGAAAATGTCACCTCCTCTACGAGGCTTCCTCTGACCACCCAACTGAAATGTCTCCCACCCTGTTCCTCTTACTGCCTCGTTTATATCCTTTGGAGACCACACCTTGGTCCCGTAATGATCTTGTCTTCAAATTCGTTTACTGGTTTTATTACCAGCATGGCAGCCTATGGGAGGGAACCTAGTCTGCCTTGTCCATTCCTGTACCCCAGAAGCCAGCACAGGCCTGGAACCAAACAGCTACTCTTAGTGCCTGCCATTCATTCATTCAACGGGCATTGATTTGCCCCCTGGTCACTGGTCACGACGTCTGGAGGAATGAATGAGCTCCGTGAATTGGGGGCTGTGATTCATCTCCCGTGGTGGGGAGCCATGGCAGGTGCCGGAGCAGGAGCAGCAGGGTCGGGATTGCACTTCAGAAAGACCCTCCTCAGAGCTGAAGATTGAAGGGGGTGGACTTGGAGGCAGGAGTGGGTAGGGGTGGGGGGAGGACGGCGGTGGCCGAGGATGGGCTGACAGAGGGCCAGGAGAGGTAATGCTGAACCCACAGCGACCAATTAGAGGACTGTGGGAGACAGGATCGGATCCGGCATGGGATCGGCCTCCAAACGTGGTCAATGGAAGGAGCACTTTGTGTGTGAGGAAACAGTGGGGGCTCCAGGCACCCCCCACCCCGACCCCCTCACCTAATCGCTGCAGGAAGCTGGGAGGGAGCTCTCCCCGTGATTGCAGAGAGGGTAACAGAAATCCAGAGGCTCCTCCTTAGACACCCGTGAGGCCCCCTTGGCCTAGCCCGGCCCCTCCATGTACAGACGGAAAACTGAGGCCCTAGAAGGAAAGGACCCAGAAGAAGACCGCACAGCTGAATCCTCACCCTTGTGACTCTTGGGCTGTTAGGTGCTGGACGGAGGCCAGACACTCCTTTCTCAGAAGAGACTCAGCCGCCACTTGCTGCACAGAGAATTGAAGTCAGACACCAGAAAGGACTTCCTCAGAAACTTCCCCCTGGTCAGGCCCACCTCCTCTAACATCTTCGACTCTCAGGACACAGGGCTGGGGAGGGAGCTCATTCAAGGTCACTCAGCCAAGAGGAGGCAGTTCTGTCTGACTCTAAAACTTAGGGGTGCCAGGAGGCCAATGGGCAGGGCCAGGTGGGGTGGGGGGGGGAGGGGTCCTAGCTCCCTCCCATTCCAGAACCTGAGGGCCCGGGAGCCCAGGGCGGCCCCCTGTCCTGCAGGCCTCGGGGTGGCCATCTCCCCACTCCCAGGCCGTGTCCTTGGGGACACGGTAGGATCGCAACCTGGTTCCTGCCCTGGCTGCCTCAGGTCCCCCCCTGAGCCGAGCACCGGTCCTCTCCGTCCTCCTTCCTGCTCTCCCAGCTGGGGCTCCACTCCCAGGAGGGAGGAGAGGGAGGGAAGGGGAGGAGGCTGGCACAGCAGCCATTGGTATGCGAGGCCGAGCCTCAGCCCCTCCAAGGCCCAGCCTTTCGGCTCAGCTCTTTAAGAATCCCTCCTCGCAGCGTGGTGGTTGCTGGGCAACCCCCCCCCCCACCAGTGGCTGGCGCCCTCCCCCCCGCCCCCTCCCCCCTTCTGGCTCCTCCTAGCGGCCCCATCTCAGCAGCATACTTAGCTCAGAACCTGTCAGGCCTGGCTGCACCTGTGCATGGCAGGTGTTGGGGGGGGGGGGGCTTGAGTGACCCCATCCAGACCCAACCCTGGACCACCAGCACTCGGGGTGGGGGAGACCCCCAGCTCAGGACACCCTATCCCAACACTCCCACTGGCACCCCCCCACTTACTATCTTCAGTGGCTCAAACTGCCCAGAGGTGTTGGAGCCTGTTGGAGGGGGGAGAGAGCCCAAGGGGGAGGGGCCAAGAGCTCTCTGAGTCCCTGAGGAGGTGGTCTGTGGGGACAGTAGGCCTTGGGAGCCCCTGGGCGGCGGAGTAGACGCAGGAAGTACACTTGGACTGGGCCCGGGCGGGGGGGGGGGGGGGGGGGGGGGGGGGGGGGGGGGGG
>NC_064808.1:7168929-7173725 GCF_023721935.1 Panthera uncia | reverse complement strand
GGGGGGGGGGGGGGGGGGGGGGGGGGGGGCGGGGGGAGAAGGAGCGGTGGAGCAGAGTTCAGGGCTCCGGAGGGGGTCACGAGAGGCACGGTGACGGGGTGGGGGTGTCACTGGAGGTAGGGGGCTCCCAGCAAGAGTCTCTGAGGCTCGAATCTCAAAACCCTAGGTGGGGGTAATCTCCGCCTCCAATCTCCACCTTGCCCTTCTCCCTCCCAGGGCCCTCGGGCTCCCCCAGAGGGGGGGACGCGCCCTTCCTTTGCCCCCACAACTTCCTTCCAGATCAGGCCTGCACCTCTGGCCTCACCCCTGCTTCCCCCCTCCACAACACTCTGCCGCCACCACCACCCGCCCCAAGACGCCACGGCACATGTTGTCCCCTCCACCTGGACGTCCTTTAAGACACAATTCCCTTCTTTCCTGAACTTGGGATGTGTGTAACAGGTGAATGATGGCCAGAGTCAAGAAATGCTCCAATCACCATAAAAAGCATTACCTCTGCTGGGAATAATGTCTGGGGAGGGAGGAAGGGAGGGAGGGAGGCAGCCCCGGGTGTCTGGCAGAGATGAAGGGTGGGGGGCGGTGATGTCATTTGTGGGGAGAAGAGGAGGCTCCCAAGGGAGAGCAGCCTCATCAGAGACAAGCTTCCTGAGTCCTGCCAGGGCTGGGGAGGGTGGACTGGCTCGCGACCCTTGTCCCCTCTGCCCAGATGGCTGGCAGTGTGTCTGGCCCCCTTCCGAACCCCTGGAACCATCAACTTGGGGCTGTTCCCAGTTTTAGGAATCACGGTTGGCCTTGGACTGCTCTGTCGCCATTGCCTTGCAGGGCTGTTTTAGCCTGATGCTTTTTTAATGTTGTATTCATTCGTTCATTCATTCATTTAGCAGCACCTGATTGCTCTCCACACAGGCAGGCAGGTGCTGGGGACACTCAGGGACCGTGGCTGGCCCAGGCTGTGCCCTCAAGTTGCTCACAGTCTGCTGGGAGAGACGGATGCTAACAAAACCCACCTCACCGAACGTGGTCAGCAGAACCGCTGAGTGGGTGCGTTCCTGCCCTGGCCGGAGGCTTCCCCATTTCCTTGGCCTCACCTGTCCCCATCGCTGTCCTCAGGTGTTGCTGGCTTTGTCCTACCTGGCTTTGTCCGTGCCCACTGCCTGGAGCCCCTTCTCAGGGACCTTCTTCAAGGGCTGGGGGTTTGTTCCTTTGCTCTCCCTGGATTTCTGCACTGGGGCACCACATGACTCCTGTACATACGGGGAGAAGCCCCAACCCTCTGTGCCGTGCAGGCTGGAAAGGTTTAGGGCACAGTAGTGGGACAGGGACTCTGGGGGTGTCAGGACATGGATCAGAGAAGCCAGAGACGCTGACAGGACTTTCTGGTGACGGCTGGCACGTTCAGCCAGGTGTGCACAGCCAGCCTACCCGCAAACCACAGGCCTGTGATTCATGGAGACATCGCAGGGAGCACTGGGGCGTCACCGGGGGGAGGGGGCACGGTCTGGGAGACAGGCGGGACAGGTTTCCAGTGACTGTGATTCTCTGGCCCCCCCTTCGGGTGCTCCCAGACCCAGAGCATCGTGGCAATCTGGGAAGACAGCGATCTGTAAGACCAAGAAGCCAGTGATGGGGCAGAAAGTCCCTCAGGAGGCCCTCTTGGGTGGGGGCTGGAGGTCCACCCCTCCCTGAAGATGCTGCCCAAGCTGTGGCCTGTGGGGGAAGCTGAGCCTCTGTCTGTCAAGGGGCTGGCTGACGTCCAAGGTCATGTCTTCTGAACATCTGCTCTCTGCTCTTTCAGAGTGCCGATCCCTGACCAGTACCCCCAGGGGCCTTTATTCATGGACACTCAGGACAAAGCCTGGGGCTAAGGGGTCCCTGGGAATGTCCACTGACTATCCAATGGGGCTTCTCCCAAGAGTCCGGTCAACCCTTCCTCTGCCCCCAGCCCAGAACAGGCTCAAACAGGGCCAAGGGTGGTATGCATCCTTGGGTGACAAAGTCTAACCATGGTGAGTCCTGTTGCCACAGCTTGGAAGTACACAAAGCAGTCTCCCCTCGGGACTTCGGCAGACTCACATGAGCCCTAGGAGGTCTGTGGTGGCCCCATTAAGATAAGAAGACTGATGAGCAGCGACAATGCCCAGGGTCACCAGTGGGTGGGTGGCGAGGTGGTGAGCAGAATCCAGGTCCGGGGACTCCTGAGAGAATCGGCGGGTAGCGGGAGGGAGAGGTGCTTCTGGCAGGGCCAGGGTGACCTTGGCTGCCCAGTGGTAGGACCCGCCCCACCTGGCTGCCGGATGCTGCCCGCTGCCTGGGTTATTGCCGTCCTGGGAGTAGGGGAGCTGGGGCTTGGCGAGCCCAAGGTTGAAGCCACAAATCGTCCCGGGTGACTTGTGCTGCCTCCTGCTGAGCGCATGTCTGAGAGCGCCTGGTTCCCAGCAAGTTCAGTCCTCCTGGGCCAGGGCCCCATTGCCTTCACCGCCGACCGGACCGACCGTGCTCTCAAGGAGCCCCACAGCACACAGGAGCTCAGGAGGTGTTTGTTGAGTGAACGAGCGATCCTTCTGAATCTCATAACTGATGGCGCCCCTGCTGTATTTACACTCCCTCCCTGGCACCCTATTCCTTTCAAGATAAAGGCCAGCCCCTCTTGCCGCCCGCCCCCCCCTGCCCCCGGCTTGTTCAGAGCTCTGCACCCCCAGGCCTGGCAGACATCAGTCACATCATCTTCCACCATGGCCCCCTGACTCCTCTCCCCAGCTCCAAGCAAGAACTCCTGATCTCCAAAGCCTGGGCCCTTTCACGTCACAGCCCCTGGGAACGAGGTGGAATGAGCTTCTGGTGTCTGCCCAGAACCTTCCTCCTGACCCTCCATGACCTAGCTGGAGAGCCACCTCCTCTGGGAAGCTGGCCTTGGGTGCCGCAGCTGACTTGGCCCCCTGTGTAGTGGGGTCATGTGGTCATGATGTCTGTTTCAGCGAGATCCTGCTAAGCCATAAACCGTCCAGCGTTGCCAGGGTAGGGGCCAGCAGGGCCTGATGCACTTTGGGTCTCTGGTGCCCAAAGAGCGCCCAGCACACAGGGGGCCTCCATAAGTAGTCCCTGAGCCGGGTACAGCCTCCGGGCATGGCTGAGCAAGTTATGGCGCGTCAGCTCGGTAAGACTAGCATGCAGCCATTAAAACCACAATCATGAACATGATATTTTGATACCCAAGTGCGACACATAGAGCTAGAGCCGTACCATCCATTCCACTCCGAGGCACTGAGTGGTAAGGGGTCCCTCCTACAAAGGGAATTGGTTTAGAAGAGGAGGAAGACGCGGCACATAATTCCTGAGCAACACGCTAAGCGCCTCGATGGAGGCATGACGGCGCCCCAGGGCTCCGCGTCGGTCTGGGGGTCTGGGGAGGCGGAACGGAAACCACAGCTCTGTACAAATTACAGCCGACTGCATGGACAAGCCTGGAAGGGAGCGGAGGAATAGGGCTGTTGACGCCACAGGGCGGTGGCATTGTGGGTGATTTTTCTTTCCTTTATTGTTGGTTTAATGTTGTTTGGGCAATAAATAAAAATTGGGAGAAAAAAATAGCTGTTTGGTGAGTTGAGTAGAAAGCAGTAGAAAGAAGAGAGGGAGTTAAGGGGAGGGAAATGAGAAGGGAGAGGTGAGGAGGGAGAGGCCAGAAGGGCAGAGGCAGGGATGCCCACCTGAGGACAGAAGTGGTGGTCTCAGGCAAGGCCTCCGTCCTCTCCTGGGCTGGGGGCAGGAGGGATGGGAGAGCATAGGAGGCGGGGAGGGGGGGGGGGGGAGGGAGAGAAGGGCTCGATCTCTTACAGAGATCTTCCCCCAGGGAGAATCTGGGAGGACATCCCAGAGGAGGGGTGGCCTGACCAGTCCTTGAAGGACAGCAAAGAAAAGAGTGTGATGGGCCGGCCTGGAATTGGGTGGGAGACAGGGTGATGGGTTTTGGGGAAGGGGGTCCCAGCCAGGTTGTGGGGAGTCCCGGTGTGGAAATGCGAGCAGTGGGGCCTTGGGGGAGGGGGTGTGTGGGCAGAGGCAGGGACTCACTCAGAGCAACCCTCCAGGGAAGTGGATGGCAGAACAGGGTGACTGAGCTCGGGGACAAGGTCTGACCAGGCCCGAGGCTGGGTGGACAGAGTTCCTTAGTAGCCTACAGAATGCCAAGAGCCCTGGGACTTTCCAGACTAAGAGGCGGGAGGTCTGGTCCACCACACCCGCCCACCAGACTCCACACACAACAGGTGCAGACATTTCCTGAGTCCCTAATGAGTGCCAGGCACTGTCCTCCTCACCTTCCCATCCCAGGTCTCCTTCAAGCCTCACAGAACCTCTCGCAGGTAGGCTGTTAATGCCCCCATTTTACAACAGAGGACACTGAGGCTTGGGGAGGTTAAGGAACTTGCTCAAGGTCACAAATGGCCAGGGGAGGGGCAGGGCGGGGCTGGGATCACACTGGGGCATTGCCCCACTTGGGCAGCTGGGTGGAGCACCCCACGGGGGAAGGACCAGGTGTTTAGAGAAGGCAAGTGAGGGACCAGGTGTTTAGGAAGGGCAAGTGCCCTTCCCGTGGGGAAGGGGCACCAGGCAGGGAGGAAGCGGATACCTCGGTATGAAGAATAGCCAGCAGGCAGGTACCTGTTTGTGAATGAATGCACGACAGATGAATGAATGAATGAATGAATGAATAGATGGTTGGAACCATGGATGAATGAGTGGGTGCAAGGAGGAGGGGTGTCAGGGGAGGCGGAGCGTGAGGGAGTACCCCTTTCTCCCCCCCC
>NC_064808.1:7113569-7168529 GCF_023721935.1 Panthera uncia | reverse complement strand
ACCTCGCGCACGCCCCCCGCGGCTCCGCCGGGCGCCCGAGCTGGGCAGATGCGCCGCCGCGCGCCCCCCGCCCCGGGCCCGCCACCGCGCTCCGCCGCGCGCCGGGGGCTCCTCTCCCGAGCCCCGCTGGGCGCCCTCCGGCTCCGGTTCCCGCCCGCTCCTTGGAATAACCCCTGAGGCTCCAGCCGTCGCCGCAAAGTTTCCCGAGGAGACCCGCCTCCCCGGCCGCTGCGCAGGTAAGGAAGGATGCGTGGGGCGGGGGCCGGGGTCCGCGCGTGCGGGACGGGGCGCCGGGGCCAGCGGGGCGGGGGCCGGGAGTGCGCGGAGGCGCTGCGGGCTCGGGCCACCCCGCTTTGCCCGGGCGCCGCGGGGGCCGCGCAGCCTTTGGGATTTGGGGTGGGGGGGGGTGGCCCCCGAGTCGATAGCCGAGCGCCGGCGACGCTTGGCCCCGCCGCGGGGAGGAGCGGGGTGCGCGGCCGGCGGCTCCACTCTCCCGAGCAGAGGCTGGAAAGGGCGGGGGCTTGATCCGAGCCCCCGCCCGAGCCCTCGCTGCGCCCCCAGGGAGGCGGCCCGGCTCGCGGGGTGGGGGTGGGGGTGCCGGGCTGGGCTGGCCGGTTCTGGCCCTGGCCCGGCACCCAGGAACCGGAGGGCTTGGGGCGCGCGGAGAGAGGCAGCCGGCCGGCCCGGGCGCCTCGCTCCCGTTCCCACCAGCCGCGTGAGTCACGGTTGGAGCGAGGTTTTATTTTTAAAACGACTTCAAGGGGGGCATAGGCAGCCTCCAACTTCCCTCCCTATGCACGCTGTGGACTGTCAGCCCTGTGTGGGGCCAGGGGCCTGGGCGGTGCACCTGGCCGATGGAACGGTGGGGCACCCGGGCTAGAGGCAGGGGCCGGGGCGGGGGCAGAGGGGTGCCCCCCAACCGAGCAGGTTGTCGGGCGCGGCCCCTCCTCTCCGGGGCTGGAGGCCCAGGGGCAGAAGGTGGGAAACGTTATTGCCCAGCTGCAGGGAACGGGGCGGATCAGAGCTGTCCTAGGTGGAGAAAGTTGTGAAGCTGGGACATCAGGGGGCTGCCCCAGGCTTCCCAAGCCCGTGGGCTGTGGGGCTCTCTAGGGTGTGTGGTTTTAAGAGAATACAGCCCAGCTGAGGTATGCCAGGCCCCTGCGGTGGTGGTCGAGCCAGAGCCCTGATGTGAATGAATAAAGCTGAGGCTGGGGGCAGAGGGTGGGGGTGGCCCGGTCCTTCCCTCCCCTGCCCTGCCCCACCCTGGCCCCTGCATCCTCAGCCCCTCCTGTCTCCCACTCCAGGTGGCTTAGGAATTGGGGAGAGGGCTGCCTGTGTGGGGGCACAGAGCCCCCACAGGATGCAGGTTGCCACCGGCAGAGGGATGTGGGTTGGGGCATGCTTCTCTCTGCCCAGCAGCCGTGGAGAAGGTGGCCACACTCAGGGGCTCCAGGCTCAGGTTTCTGGAGTGAAAGCCAACTACATCTCTCCCTGCCAGCTCCGGGAGGAGAGGCGCAAACATCACCTGTCAGCTGGTGCCGACTCCGTGGGCGACCGTTCAGGGCTTCCTCGGAGGTTTAAAATGGAAACGGCCTGAGCTGCCAGGGCCAGTGCCCGGGAGGGGACGCTGCCCAGCTGGGCGGGCAGTGAAGCGGCCCTGGTAGTTTTGAGGGGCAGGAGGAGCCAAGGGGCTGTCGCATCCCGGCTGAAGGGCCAGCCGTGGGCAGGCTTGAGAGTAGGGGAGGCGTGTGTGTCTGGGCGAGATACCTGTGCGCCCCTGGCCCCCCGATCTCGTGGAAACACACAGACTGGACACTTCCGTAGGAAGCCTCCCCAGCATGAGTTCCAGCCAGGCACACCCCGGGGCTGCTGCCTCCCACGGTGACTTCCTCTAGAGGGACGCACGGTCTGTGCGTCCTTGCTTTACTACCCACTGGTCGAAAGTCTCTCCACCTCTGTGAGACTCAGTTTCTCTTGTTGGTGAAATGGGGTCAACTGTCCGCTCCTCCTGAGGCTGAGCCTGGGAGGAACGAGACTGCATTATAAAATGAGGTGAGATGGACAGATGTCCCGCTCCTGGGCTCAGGGGGTCTCTGAGGACTGACGGCATCTGCAGAGGCCTTGGAGGGACTGGGGGTCAGATTCCCACCCCACCCCCCCTCCAGGGGGCTGTTGGTGGACTGCAGCCTGACCCTGACCTCGTTAGCAGCAACGGTACCCTCCCTGGGTCCCCCTCATGCCTCCTCTGAGGCCTCCTATCTAAAGCCCCTGGGAGGTCCACCTAGTTTGGTCCTAAGGAGGTGGTGGGGGAGGGGTGCTGCCACCCCGTTGCATCACCTACTGGCTGGGTCCTAGGGGGAGCCAGACCCACCTCCGTGTAGGACTGGGGCCTGGTGGCTGAGCCTGTGTCGCCCACTGGGCGCCCCCAGGCCTGCAGCCTCTGGGGACCCTGCTCCCTAGCCTGCATACCGTGGCTGGTCCCACTTTATGAGAATGGGGGCGGGCACCCTGAGTACGGGAGAGCAGGGTGGGGGCAATGCACAGAAGATGGGCGGGTTGTATCTGTACTCGCTTCCAGGTCGGCTGAGAGATGGACGTGAGCTCCAGGAGGACCTGAAACAGGCTGTCGAGGGACAGAGAGGCAGGCCTGGAACCAGCTGACTGTCCACAGAGGCCTCGCACAGTGGCAGTTGCCGAGAGGCAGCCGCCCTAGTGCAGGGGACGATGAGGCCCTTGGGGGTTGCCTGGGCACAGCCCCCTCCGCCCCGTCAGCTGGGACAGAGGCATCGGGCAGAGGCAGGGAGGGCGGGAGTCCGGTGCGGGGCAGGGCATGTTGGCAGGCCCTGGGCCGGGAAAAGAGGCAGATGGCTCAGGAGTGGTGGTCGGCAAGTGAATGCCCTAACCTGCAGGGCGGACAGCCCCGCTGTGTGTCCTCTGGGGGCCGGGGACCTGTTGGCAGCCACCTCCCTGCCCCTGGAGTCAGGGCTGAGACCGTGTCCTGATCTCAGAGACAGGACCCGTCTGAGTCTGTGCGGTAGGGCTGGCTGGGCCAGCCCGTTTGCTCAAGGGTCTCAGCGACTTGTGGTTCCCGGGAGGGTTTCTGCGCCTGGCCTGTTGGCCTAGACTGGATCTTGTCGGGCCTCAGTATTCCTCATCTGTAAGGTGGGATGTTAACAGTAGCCATCTTGGGAGCACTGCTAAGAGGTGAGCAGACGAGGCTCGTAGCACAGAGTTTCTGCCTAGCAGTGTGGGCCCCTGTGGTCTCTACCCTTGGTTCGCGAAGGGCTTCTTTTGGCCTTGGGGTAACAGGAAAGACTGACTGGGCCCCCACCCCAGCCACCAAAGCCCACTTCCGGTGGGATCTCACCCACTTGCCGGCTAGGGGTGCCGGCCTAGGGGTGCTAGGGCTTGCCTGACGCCGAGTGGCAGTGATTATGTCCGGGAGGAACAGGGGTGAGGCTGAGGGCCTCGTGGGATGAGGCGTGTGGACCAGGAGTGGGGTAAGGGGGTGGGTGTGGCTGGAGGTCCCCAGCACTTGCAGTGGGGGGGTGGGAGGTGGGTGCTGACCATTAGGGGAGGCTGCCTGGTCTGTGGAAAGGCGGGGCTGGTTAAGGCCTGAGGCCTGCTCGCACCTTTGATGCACAGCGCCCTTCCCCAGACCCTGGGCTGTTCTCCGCGAGACAAAGTTCAGGCCTGCTCTGCCTTCTGCCTTGGGGCCGTCACCCTGAGAAGGCCAGGGTGGTGGGGAGCAGGCGGGATGGCCGGAGGAGACGGGGGTGGGGGGAGGTGTGGGGGGGAAGGAAAGTGTGACCCCAGGGTGCCCCTGCCATGCTCTGCCTGCCCCCACCGGCCAGTCTGGTATTCTCTAGCAGCAGCTGGAGCAGAGAAAGTTCCACAGAGAGGGGCTGCGTCTGTGCAGGCCTGTGTTTGCCTGAGAGGCGGGTGGATGCCTGTTTACCGCCGCCCGCGGGCCCCCAGAGCCCAGCTGCTCCCTGGGGTCAGCGGCTCTGCAGATGATGTCAGCATTTGGGGGCCTCGATTTGCCTGTGGAAGTTGTTTGCTAGATTCGCCACAGCCCTGGGTTTTGAGCTCCCACCGTGGGCTTCCCTGCGCTGCCTTCCGCCCCAGGGAGGTGGGGCCAGTGACTGTGGGGACGGGAGGCGGGGTGAGGGGTGGGACACAGGCATTGCTGGGGCGGGTGGGGGCAAGGAGCCGGCACCCCTGTCTCCCTGGCTCTTCTGTCTTTCCCCCTCTCCCTCCTTCCTTTCCTTTTCATTTGTTCATTCATTCATTCACTCATTCGTTCGTTTAGGTGTTGAGCACCAGTTATGGGCCAAGCACAGTGCTGGGCTCTAGGAAAAAAAGAAGGAAACAAGGAGTCTTGCTCTCAGGGAGCGTACAGTTGGGAGTGGGGGGGGCACCGGGGGCATGCATCGTCCACGGGCATCTGGGCAGGGGTCTGCCTGCCTGGGTCTCCACTGGCCTGTCCATCTTAGCGCTCCTGAGCCTGCCTTAAGGCCCATCTACCAGTCCTTCTGGGTGAACCCCCACAAGGGTGTGCTTCCGGGACCCGGGGCTCAGCACCCCTGTTCCTGAGAGCCGTGTATTCCCCCCCCACCTCACGGGCAGGCTGATCCGGCCTTCCATGGCCTGGGGAGGGAGAATATTTGGGTTTGCTTGTGATGGGACGGTGGCCCCTGTTGTAGACTCAGGGCTTCTAAGTGATGAAGGGGGTTCTTTAGAAATCCTAGCCTGGCTCTGAATGTGCCCCAGCACAGGGATGGGGCGCTGGGCAGAGCAGGGGCAGGCTGGGGAGAGAAGGGAGTGGAGGCGCCAGGCCCCGGCTGTGTGGGGCTCGGCTAACCACTAGGGGACACTGCCTCCCAGGCAGAGCGCAGGACCCAGGCATCCGGCAGCGGGGAGGGGTGGGGGGGCGCCCAGGTGCCGCAAGGCTGTGCTTGCCTTGCCCAGCCTTGCCGGGGACTGGCTGGCAGGGAGGCAGCGGCCGGGCTGTTTGGGGGATGGCTTTGTACTTAATAAAAACTGGGATTAAAACTGGGGTCGCTGAGGCACTCGCCCTGGCTGTCCCTGCCTGCATTGCTCTGGAGAAGCAGCTCTGTGGCAGTATTTTTTTTTTTTTTTTCACTCCCCTTTCCCTCCTTCTGCCTGAATTAATCGTTGGCACCAGATTACAACAGATTTAGCAAACTGTAAAAAAAAAAAAAAAAAAGAGCGAGTGTGCTAGCTAGGAAGAGAGAAGAGAAAGGGGGACTGGCTTCGGAGAGGAGCCGGCATTTATCTACAGAAGCAAATTGCTCGTCTCACCCGTTCCCCCATCGCCCCTCCACTCCCCACCCCTGGCGAAGACTGGGAAATGCTGCCCGGGAAAATGTCCTCAAAAATGCCGCTGGGCGCTGGCTCCCGGATGGGCTTTTCCTGGGGGCGGGCTGCCAAGGGCTGCCTGGTGGAGGTGCGGCCAGCAGAGGGGAGAGCTGAGTTTTCAGGCGGCTCTGGGGGACACCGTGGGCCACCTGGGGGGCGGCCATGGGGGAGACACCCGGCTGGCTGGTCCCGAGTGGTGGCAGGGCTGGGGGGGCGGGGTCGGAGGCCCGGCGTGCAGCACGGATGGTCGAGGGTTGGGGTTGTGTCCTTCTGTCTCGTTCACTGGTGCGTCCCAGCGCCCGGTATGGGGCGCATAGGGGGCGCTAAGTGTAGTGTGGGGTGAATGAACAGGTGAATGGTGAACCAGGACTGAGTGACCCCCTCAGGAGCTGACATGGTGGCAGCAGAGGGCCCGGCCTGCCAGCTGGGCCTCTGGGGGAAGAAATCCACCGGACTGAGCTGCCCTCAAGGAACACGTGCCCTCCTGGGTCCTGGACCAAATGCCCACCGAGGCTCCCCACAGACCCTGCCTAGCAGCTGTCTGCTGGCTTTCCTAGGATGACCTTGATTTGAACACACTCCTCTGTGGTCAGACCTTTAGACCTGAGGGGCCTGGTTCTGGCTCAGGGCAGGTGCCTGCTGGAGGGCCAGTCCAGTCCCGGGATCCTGGGAGTCTGCCATGGGCCCGAGGATGCCCGTCCCAGTTAACGTACAGGGTGGGATTCGGTCTGCCACGGGGCTCCTGGACTGGGCCGCCCCTGCCCTGAGTGGGGGGGACTGGGGGATTTAGACTCAGTGGGGCACAGAGGGTCTCACTCACTCAGAGAAGCTGCCCAAGGCGGGCCAGGCCTGGAGCTGGCCGCAGATGAGCCCTCCACGGCCCCGGTCCCGCCAGGGCCACATGAGGACACAGAGAGAAATGTGCGCCGTGCTCACACCTCTCGATGACGCGAGATTTCGCACGCACTCGCATCCTTGCACGCACAGGCCCACACTAACCCTAACCCGCCTTCCCTTAACCGGCAGGAGCCGGGCCGTGAGGCACAAGAACCCCGCATCCCACCCCACCCCCATGACACGGCCGCTAACTAAGAGAGTGGCTCCCATACCCCACCCCGGGCCCCTTCCTCTGCAGCCCCCTGCCCCTCCTGGCCTCCAGACAAGGCTGTCGCCGGTGTGTTTTCCCCAGGGCCCTCTCTGGGGAGGGCGTGGGTGCAAAGGGGAGCGATAGCCCCCTCCCCAGCTCTGCTCTGACTGAGGAGACGTGGAGGGTGTCGGCTCTTCAGCCTAACCCCTGATCCCGGGGGGGGGGGGGGGGCAGTCGGGGGGGCATCCAGCAGGGCCACTTGCTTGGAGCCAGCGGCCCAGTGCGGGGGCTGGGCCAGTGCTCAGCACTGGCCAGAGGATACAGAGGGGGCTCCTTGGAGGACCGAAGGGGTCTCAGGAGCCCTTCTGTCCTCACAGAGGCTGCACCCCACCCCCCCCATAGAGTGCCCCTCTGTCCAGGGAGACAGACAGACCACACATTCTCCTCTACCCTCCCAGTCACGATAGGGCTGTCTGGGCCTCAGTTTCTCCACTACTGATGGCCAAGGGGTTGGGCCACAAGGCTCCGAAGGGCCCAGCAACACCATGGCTCTGGGACTCTGAGCCCTGAGACCCCCACCCCCCGCCCCGATCCTGCTCCCTCCACCGGGCTTGGGCTACCGAGGGGGCTGGGCAGTGCTAGGCCCCAGCTTCCAGGGGCTTCTGCCCCACAAGCTCTGCCTGGCTTGTCTTCTTCCCACTGTGAGAGTAGGGACACTGAGGCACAGAGTGGAGACATGCCTTGTCCAAGGCCAGGAAGAAGTCAGGATCCACCACGAGGCAGCTGCGCTGTGTGGAATCCAGGTGCTGGGCTCTGGAGTCTGGTGGTCCTGGGTTTGAATCCCACCTCGGTTACTTATCAGCTGGGTGCCCCTGGATACCTCACTTTGCTTTTCTGTGCCTCAGTCTCCACGCCAGTGAAATGGAATGATGGAGGGCACTTCGGGGTCAGTGTGGAGACTAAACATGACAGATGGAAGGACTTTGCAGGAGTCAGGACTTCCTGTACTTTGGCAAATAGGACAGGCTCCCCCAGGTGCAGGGCGAGGATGCTGCCCCTGCCCCCGGGGGCTCCGAGGAGCTCAGGGCCTGGGACGGGATGCACACGCCAGCCTCCCTCGCTCGGGGGCGCCTGGCCCTGTCTGGCAGGAAGGCTCTCAGGGCATTTGCTCAGCTCCTGACTGGCCCCTCAATGGGGAGGGCTCAGATGTCACCTTCCCGACAAAGGTTGGGGCTCAAATGTCACCTTCTGCCCAGGATGGGTCCTCTAGGAGGGGGTCAGGCAGGACGCCCTTGGGTATTTACTGGGCACCTCCTGCGTGCCAGGCCTCAGGGTGGAAGCCAGGCTTGGGACCAGTGTGGCTCAACGCCTCCCGTGAGGGCAGCAGAGAGACCATGACGGCTGCCGTTATTGAGCACTTATGGTCTACACTACGTGTCACGGAGCCATGCTAAGGACTCTCCCTGTGCAGGGTCTCCGGTCTTCACCACTGCTGTTTTCCGGAAGGAAAACCAGGCGCAGACAGATAAAGCGACCGGACCAAGGTCGCACAGCGAGGACACGGCGTCTTACCCTGTTAGACCCCCAACACATGACCCTGGGGCAGATGGCGGCCATTGTACTAGCAGTAGATGACAGATTGCGCTTGCTACGTGCCGTTGGTGTTAACCGGATTAATCCCCGCCACAAAACCTCTGAGGTAGGCTCCAGCATTATCCCGATTTTCTTCCCTAGGAAACGGAGACGCAGGTGAAGTGACTTGGCCAAGGTCACACGGAGGAAGGGCAGCCATTGAGGCAGATGTGGCCCGGCTCCATCCGGGCCCTGACACATGCTCTCACAGACGGGAAACTGAGGCGCAGAGACGGGGCAGAGAACCTCGCGGTCTCCGGGGCCTGAGTTTTGTCTCTGTCGTGCTGCTCCCTGGACCCAGCCCCTCCCGGAGCTGGGGACCTGCACAGCTCCAGTCCCCTCTGGCCGCAGAGCCTAGGCCTCCTGGAGCACCCCCCACCCCGCCCCCCGCGCTCAGCCTGCGTTCCCCGGGGCCCCACTGTGTGCAGACACCTGCCGGCCTTGCCGACACGTGACGTCATTCAGCACGCGTGGGGTAGGAGGAGTCAGGGAAGGGCTCACAGCAGAGGTGCCGTTTGAGCCCGGAGGGAGGCAGGCCGGGGGGGCTTCCTGAAGGGGTCCGCCTCAGGGGGGCGGGGCCACGGGCCTGGGGGAGCAGTCTGGGCGGCGGGCACGGGCTTCGTCCCTCCGCCGCCCAGCGCTCCCCTCCGGGCCCAGACGCCCGGCCCGTGACGTCAGCGGGTGGCCCAGCTGGGCCTCGAAGCCTCCGGTGCCCCCGGGAGGAGCCGGGCCTGTGCGGGGGGCCCAGGAGGGCGCGGGCGGCCCGCGGTCACCGAGCAATCTCCATTAGGGCCCGCGAGCGAGTGGCTGCAGCTCCTGGAATCCTATTAAAAGCTTTTTCATTGTTCCCCGCGATATGCTCCGCTCCGCCGGGACCTGGGCATGTTGATAATTTATTTGTGGAAGGGAAAGGGGGCGAAGAGCACAGGAGAGAGGAGGAAATGTCATTATTTACTCAGCCGGCTTTCGGCAGCATGGGCCCTTCCGCGGGGCAGCTCGAGCGGGGGGGGGGGGGGGGGGGCCCCCCCCCCCCCCCTCGGGGGGGGGGGGGGGCATGCAAGGCTCTGTGGGAGCGTCGCGGGGGGCGGGGGGAGGCCGTGTCCTCTGGGGGCTGGTGGAGCTTTGGAGCATCCGAGACCCTAGACCCAGACCTGCAGCGGCGGGGGTACCCCCAGATTCTGCTGTGGACTTGGGGGGAAGGGTGCGGCTGAGGCCTCTTGCTGCCCTGACTTTGGCAGGAGTAGGGGGCAGTGGCAACCTTGCTGGGTCCTGAGGGTGCAGAGTCGAGAGAGAGAGAGAGAGAGAGAGAGAGAGATGGCTCCTGGAGTCTACAGGCTGGGAGGGGGAGCCAGTTGCCAGAAAGGGGTGACTGGGAGGCCCCACATGGCCAGAGTGGGCCAGCTCTGAGGCTACACAAGTCCCTGTACCCCTGGACACCATAACAGGAAGTGGCCTTGGCCAGCAACAACACTGGCTTCCGTCTATCGAGTGCTTGCTTTGTGCTGAGTGCTTCATGGACAGAGTCCCAATCCTTACAGCATCTCTGTGCGGCGGGGCCGTTATCATTTCCTTTTTCCACATGAGGAAACTGAGGCACAGAGGGCCCCGGTCACAGAGCTTCTACGTAGCAGGGCTAGGATTTGAACCCTAGCCTCTCTCAGCAACGTTACTGCCTCCACTGGGGGCTCCACGGAGACCCGGCTTCCCCCTCCGTTCCCAGTTCCCCTCGTCCAAGGTGAGGAAGGCCAGAGAGAGAACAGGGGTCCCCCTCCCTGCAGACACCCTCACACCGTTGCTGTTCTTGTGTGGGGAAGGCCACCCTCACTTCCCACATTGGGTGAATGCTGCCTCCCTCATGAAGCCCTCCCTGACTGACCTGAGGAACCAGCCCTTCCTGCCTCCCGTCCCCCCCAGCCTCCTGTAGGACCCTGTAAGTAACTGCATTTTACACATCTGCCCCACCTCCACCCCCATCATTCCTCCTCCTTCCCCTGCCCAGACCCCTGCGAGGTGCCGCTTCTGGGATTCATTAATTCATTCAACCAAGGTTTCCTGAGCCGGAGGCGCGTTGATAAATGGCTTTCTCTTTACAGCCACCCTGTAAATGGGCATTAGCCCATTTTATAAAGGAGAAACCCAAGACTCAGGGAGGTTCAGTCACCAGGCCACGGTTACCCCGCGAGTCCGAGGCCGAGCTGGGGATCAAGCAGGTCCCAGGTAGGAGCAGTGATGGGGCAGTGATCCGGCTGGCACTCCCTGAGCCCTCGCCGCCTGCCTGGCACTGAGTAGAGCATTAAACACGGGTCTTATCTGAGTCTCACAGATGCCAGGGACTGGGGGGTAGGGGTGTGGGATGTGCTCGGAGGTTCCGTTTTACAGATGAGGAAACGGAGGCCAAGAGAGGGAGGGAAGCAGGGAGGCAGAGCCCCAGCCCGGCAGAGCAGTGACTTTCTGAGAGCTCTGGGTGGACACAGGGGCTCTTCCAAGCACTAGGCCTGGAACTGTCACTTCAGAGCAGGGATGTGGGCAAAAGCCCTGCCCCCTGAGGCCCCACCTGCCAGGGATCGTCCGGTGAGAGGCTGGGGAGGCAGTGTGCCCAGCAGCAGTGGGGGGTGCAGGCCCTGCCCCCACAGCAGCTGCCTGCCTGGCCCGGTGGCCTCGCAGACAGACAGGGCTTATGAGAGCCAGGCCTTCAAGGAGAGCTGGGCTCCCGCCGGCAGCTGCTCAAAGGCCTCATTGTGGCAGGAGGGCCCTTCACGGGCAGCTGCCCCCGCTGCGGGCACAGACAGAGCCCAGCCTTTGTGCCAGCGCACTGCCCCTGCCCTGACCCGGGGTCGGCGGGACAGAGGCTCTTGTCTGCAGGAGGCTGGGGACCTCCCTGGGGAGGGGCTTGCCCTGGACCCTACGGTGGCCTAGGATGGGTGCGGTCTGTGTTGCCAAGATCCACGAACCCTTCCCAGGTCCCAGCTCCTTCCGTGGAGGGGGCAGGGCCCTGGCCTGAGTCGGGCTTGGGGAGGGGGGCGTGGAAGCTGGAGGGTTCGTAATAAACACAATAATAGTGGGGCGCCCGGGTGGCTCAGTCGGTTAAGCGTCCGACTCCGGCTCGGGTCATGATCTCGCGGTCTGTGAGTTCGAGCCCCACGTCGGGCTCTGTGCTGACAGCTCGGAGCCCGGAGCCTGCTTCGGATTCTGTGTCTCCCTCTCTCTCTCTCTCTGCCCCTCCCCCACTCGCGCTCTGTCTCTCTCCCTCTCTCAAAAATAAGTAAACGTTAAAAAAAAAAAAAAAAACTTAAACACGATAATAGCCACAAGGGCTGCTGTCGCTCGTGGAACTTACGCGGGCGCCAATAGGCATCTGCACGTATTATCTCACTGATGCCCCGACGCAGCCCTGCAAGTTGGGGACAGTTATTTACCCCATTGTACAGATGAGGAAACTGAGGCTCTGTGAGGTTAAGGCATAAGGGGACTGGGTCCCACTCCAGAGCCTGTTTGTTCGTAAGCACCCGGTACCGCCTCCTTCCCTGCCGGGTACCTAAATAACCAGGACTGGTCTTTACCCTTCGGGGCAGGTGGACTGCTTGGCCGCACTTGGGGGTGAGGCACGAGGTCCCACGGTGGGAGACAAGGGAGGAGGTGATGGAGCCCCAGGAAGAGAGGCTGAGCCTCCCCTTCCGACAGTCACTCCTGGAAGGAGCCTCAGAGACCACGGTGTTGCACCCCCACCGTCCAGTCGGGGGAATCTGAGGCACACAGAGGGGAAAGGGAACTGGCCCGAGTCCCACGGCCGAGGGGACTGCGTGTGGGCCTGCCAGCTGCACTGGTCACTAGGAAACCACCTACTGGTCTGGGATGGGGATGGGGGATAACCCAAACTGAGCACCTGCTGTATGATAGGCCTGGTACTAAGCATTTATCTGCATGAATAACTAATGCCTGCAAGGACCCTCTCAAAGGGGTCCCATTGTTGTCCCTGTGGGTACAAACGAGGAAAGTGAGGCATGCATCCCTGAGGTCAGACTCCTTGAGCAGTCTAGGTCTTGTAGCTCAGCTGCTTTGACCAGCCCTCCCCTCCCCCACAGGCCCTTGACCCCTGGTACAGACATCCTTACCGCTCAGGGTCAGAGGTGCTTGCTGAGGGAGGGACGGGGGTTTGGGCTGGGGCCAGACAGCTCAGTGACCTTCTGCAGGGCAGGCGCAAACCAGCGACATCCTGCTGCTGGGCCTGGATCCTGAGCGGGATCCATTTCTCTATCTGCAAAATGGGTGCCCATCCCTGTGCAGCCCCTTCCTAGGAGACGCACCGATGAAGTCCTGTCTGTAGATCCCCTTACTGCCGGGGCCCAGCCCCACACCCTCAGCTCTGCCCTTGAAAGGATCTGTCCCAGACCCAGACCCCACAGCCCCCGGGGAGGAGGTCAAGCCTCCCTCAGAGCCCGGTGGCCCCGGGGATCGCTCCTGGCCAGCCCAGGCCTGGATGCCGGATTAGAAATAATTAATGCTATTAATATTCATAACAAGCGGCCTGGTGAAATGATGAGGGTGATCATCTGTTTTTCCCTTGGGCCCTCTCCCGCGGACAGGAAATCAGGCCCTCCCTCGGGCCCTTGTGCCGCAGTGCCTCCTGTCCAGGGCACAGGTGACCCCTGTAGGGAAGCCAGGTGCCAGGCTCCCAGCCACTCCTCAACCTTGACAGTTGCCTCCCTGGACCCTCACGCCAGCCCGGGGCATGGAGCAGGGTGGGGGGAGGGGGGCTGCTGGTTGCCTCATTTCGGCAGGACGGACGGAGACCTGGAGGTTTCCAGCAGCTCTCCGAGGAGCCCCAAGGGCTCGGTCCCAGGGCTTGAGAGTCCAGCGCCGTCCCGACTTGCCCTTCTGGAAATGGGCCTCTGCCCCAGGGCAGCCGGGCAAGGCGAGCCACGCTGCCTGCCTGCTGCCAAGGGGCTTTGGGGGGGGTGGTGTCCGCTGTCCCTCGGGCAGAGCCTTTGTGCGGCCCTCAGTAGGACCCTGTGAAGGGCCTGATCGCCAGGACTCTGGTCCCGGCTCTATTTTTCTGGATCATGCGGACCCAAGCATGCCTGCACCGTGCCCACCCCGCTCCGGCTCCCAGGGGTTACCTGGCAAGCACAGCCCCCCTCACCGGGCTGCCTGGCGGAGTGAGAGCCACACTGGTCAGCATCTCCTGGCCAATGACATTTTCTGAGCACATTCCTTCCCAGGCCGCGCTGCGCTGGCTTCTAGGTGGTTGGACCCCCACCCCACACCTGAGGATTCTACTGGGGAAAGATGGGCAGGTTTCCGTGGCCCAGGGGAAGCTTGGATGGGGCCGAGGGCAGGGCGGTGGCTCGGTGTGCAGACGGCCTGTTGGCTCTGGGGTCCGAGGGGGAAGCGAAGGGCCCTGAGCGCCGAGGCCACTACCCTTAGGCCCGTTGCCTGAGCCAGGCCTCCCATACTCCCTGCCTTGCTCTTGTCCAACCTCTAGGGCCTTCTTGTTGTAGGCGGCCTTGTCTGTCCCCTCTGTCCTCGTCCTAAGTTCTCTTCACCCAGCCTTGCCTGGGGGTGGGACGGCGTGATGCCCCCCCCCCCCCCCATCATGAGCTCTGGGGGTTTGGTCTGTGCCCACCCAGCTGCGGGGAGTTGACTCCGTGGATGCCATGTTCCAGGAGCCCTAGGTTCTAGTCCCCCTGGCCACTCACCTGGCCGCTTCTGTAGACCTCAGTCTCCTCATCTGTGACATGGGGCCCGGGGTGCCCGAGAACAGGATGACGGGGGCAGAAGTTGGTCCCCCGTGAATGTGCAGTCAGAGGAGGGAAGGGGCCGGTCCCTCTGGGGAAGCCGCTCTGGGCAGACACCAGCACTGACAGCCCTCGGGGCACCCGAGTGGGTGAGGGGGCGGGTTCTTGGGTCTGCGAGCCTGGGAGGCGCTGGGGGGATGGGGTGTGCTTATAGGGGACTCTGGCGGCTTGGCCTGACACTGTAGGTGGTGACAGCCGTGTGGCAGCCCCTCCCTCCCCAGGGCCTGGTGCTGATTGAGTCTCATGATTGCAGGGCGGGGGTACCCTCGCCGGAACCTTGCTCCTGGCTCCCAGGCGGCGGCAGGGCCGTCGGTGAGCAGGCTAACAGCTGTTTGCGTGGAGACTAAATCTGTCCGGTCTGACAGCCGCCACCGGCGCAGTTTCAGTGTGGGAGAGGGCTGACAGCTGTGTGTCCACCAGGCCGGGCCGGCTGCGCTGCCCCGAGGCCTTACCCATCACACGGGCTGGGCTGGGGCTCGGGACCCTCAGGGGCTCCCTCCCACTCTCGAACGCTTTTATATCCTGAACCGTTCGGTGCCCACGGCACCTGGTCTCACCACCACCCCCACCCACCCCTGCCTGTCCCTAAAGGACACCAGGGCCTAACTGGGCTCCTTTGGATGCTGGAGAGACCACCCTCAACCCATTCTGAGGTCCTGTCTTTCCTCTCTTGGGGTTTTGAGAGGGGCTGTGAATGAACGTTCTGAGGCTACTTGGTCCCTGGGCCCCGTGTTACATTGGTTATGACTTTCCTGCTCAGTGAGAGGTTGTCCAGCTCAAAGGAGGGGGCTGCTCATGAGCGTGGCTGGTGGCCTGGGGAGTGTGTGGGGTGGAGGAGGGCAGGGTCCCCACACCACAGCAAAAATCTTCCTTGACACAACAAGCCGCCCGGAGCATCACTTCTAAACCAGGGATGCTCAAATGAATACTGTCTGGAAGAACACCTTTGTGAGCTGTGAGGCCTTGCAGAGAGGGGACGAGTTTCGGGAATTAGTTTCCTCTTGCCGTGGGGACGATTGGAAGCCTGGACATGGAGACTTAGCCTCTTCAGAGGCTGGCAGTATGGGCGGGACCAGAGTGGCACACAAGCCTCCTCTTCTTATGTGCTGCCCTGGGCAGACATGGCTAATCGATCCCAGCACTCTCTCCTGCTAAGCCGGGGGCGGGCCTGCCTGGGAAGGGAAGCTGCCGGGCACCCCTAGCAGGCGTTTTGCAAATGAGGAACAGAGCTCAAAGAGGTCTTGCCACAGCCACTCAGCCTCTAGAGGTGGAGTTGGGATTTAAAGCCCTCTTCTCCTGATGCTAGTGCTTCGTGATCATGGAAGCTCGTGGTTCAGGGGCTCCTTGCCCACGTGGTGTTCTGCCACGGGGCCGGCAGTGCCCCCGCTGGAGCCCACCCAGCTCCCTGTGGGACAGGCGCAGCGTGGCCAGGCTCGGCCTCTTTACTATGCCATCCCTCCCTCCTGGCCTGTTAACCTTTATCTGCTGCAACCTGCCTGTGCTTGGTCTAATTATGGCTGCTTACATTCTGGGCTTTTAACTGCAGCCAAGCAGTGCATGTGAATGCAGGACTTCTGATTCCCCCAGCGCGCAGAGCCTGACTGAGGCGGGTGTGGGCCCGGGGGAGGGTCAGCAGTCACTGGGACGGTGTAGGCTGGGGGCTGCCCTGAGCCAGGGGCTGGGCTCCCGGCCCTTGGATGGGCATGCTGGGGGCAGGCAGGGGGCTCCCCTCTTCGGCTCCAGGGCTGCCTCCGCATAGCCTCGTGCCTCGTTAGGAGGTAGTTCTGCTGGCTTCCAGGTTACCCTTTTAATTAAGCCAATTAATTAGTGCCTTTAATGAAGCAGATTAACCAGGCCGGGCTCTGCAAATGGGGCTGTTGCAGCCCATGGTTTCCTGCAGGTTGGGATTTAGAGGCGGCTGCCAGGCCAAGCCTACGGTCCTAGGGGGCCGAGGTGCTGGGTCGGGCTGGGCCAGGGTGTCTGTGTCCCCCATAAAAGCAGGACCCCAGGGCTCCTTGTCTCTGCCCAGCCACCTGCTCCAGGGCAGATGGGGAAAGAGACTTGGAGACGGGAATCAGTCTGTTCGGGGCCCACCCGGAACTAGCAGCTGGGCTCAAATGCAAGGCCACGTCCTGGCCTTCCTGCCCGCTACCTCTGTGGCCTGGCGTCAGTTTCTTTACTAGGTATTTCCTACATGCTAGGGCATCGTGCTGAATGCCATGTGGGGTGATGCCATTGACTCTAGTCTCCAGCCCAGTCCGGGAAGGGAGGCCCGGCCTGTGAGTGGCCTGGTCCCAGGCTTCTCCCACCGGGCAGGGAGACAAGCTGGGTGCTAATCAGAGCCAGAGGGAAAGATTCAGCTCAGAGAGGACCCCGCAGGAGGAGGCCAAGGGGGCCCTCAGGTCCCTGGAGACGTCTTTATGAGACGGGGACCCACTGGTGTCCCCGAGAGGATGAGGCCTTAAACACACTTCTGCCCTTAGTGTGCCTGGCAGAGGCCGCAGGGGTGAGGAGGGCCTCCCCGGGACCAGAGGACAGATAACAGCCTGCTCCAGGATGGCTGGGCCTTTCAGAGAGAGTTGGCTCAGCCGTGATAGGAGAGAGGAAGGACTGCCTGACAGCGGGGAATATTAACAAGTTTCCAAAGGAAGGCAGCGGCCGCCTCCCCCCGGAGACTGAGTGCGCTAGGCAGCCGGCCTGATCAGGGTTCTTCCGAAACACGCTACCCTGTAAATCAAGGTGGCCTTCTCCAGCAGGTATCCACACGGTGGGTGCTGACTGTCCTGAGGGTGGCCTCGGGGCCCTCACCCCTTTCATCCCATCTTTGCCCAGAGTGGGTCCGGCTTCTCTACACACCAGGGAAGGCCGGGGAACCTTCCTGGGCCTCGGTTCCATCTTTTAAATGGGTGAGCGCTTCCTGGAGAGAGAGATGGCCTCAGGTCTCACTTCTCAGAGAAGACAGAAATCTCCCTCCATCTGGCCGCCTAACCTATGAACTTTCTCGCTCTGGGCCTCTGCCCCGCCCCCCCCGCCCCCCAGCCCCCTCCTACCTTGATGAGTCTTATCTTTGTCACTCATCCTGTCTTTTTGATGTGCCTCAAGTGGTACTTTCCGGTCAGCTTTTAAGGACATTGTAGGATCTCTTATAAAAATCACCCTCCCCCCCCCAACCTCCCTTTCTCCTCCAGCCACTACCTTCCTTCTTCCACTCCTCCCCTTCACCGTTGGATTTCTCCCATCTGTCATTTCCTTCCTATTCTGGGCTGCTAATTGCCTCCTCCAGGAAGCCTTCCCTGCTTCCCCAGCCTGCTCCAGAAGTCGACCCTCATCACCGCCAACCCAGCGTGTCCGGAGAGTAGTCTCGGGCCTCAGTGGTCCTTGAATCCACCGTGCCCAGCACGGGGCCTGGCATGGAGCCCAGCCTGGACGAGACACTCCTCTGGGGCCAGAACGGGCGAGGAGCCGCCGCCGGCTTTGCCGCTGTTTTCCCTTGAGAGGGACGCCGTAGGGTGGGTGGAAGACAGGAATGGGAACAACAAAGCCATCATCAAACTCAGAGACACTTCTTTAAATACCAGCTGGAAGGAGAGACCAGTTTCTGGGTGGGTGGAGCTGCCCTTCATTAGCAGGAACCACAGGAGACGGGCGCTTCACATAGGCCAGGGGGGGCAGGCACAGTGGAGCTGGGGTGGGAGCGGGCAGCTCAGGGTCTGCCTGTCCCCATCCTACATGGGGGAGGAGCTGGGGAGCATCTCACCTGTGTCCTTTCCCAGCACAGAGCACCATGTGACATTCCCTGCAATACGGCTTCTGCCCATTTTCTGTCCCCACCAGCCAGTGAGCTCTGTGGAGGCAGGAGCCTCGTCCCTCTTCTGTTCCCCGGGACCTGGCACGTTGGACAGGCACTAAATATCTAGGGCTGTTGGGGTGAAGCGCCAGGTGTGTCCCCTGCTCCTCTGCACTGCCTCAGTTTCCCCTCTGTACAGAGGGCACTGGCGAGGCTCAGCCTCCCTCTGGATATAGTTCTTAGCACCAGGCCTGGCTCGTGACTGTGGATGTGCTCTTGTTTCTACGGACTGCTGGGGGCAGGCAGGGACAGAGGCCACACCAGCTCCCGCTGGCAGCCACATGGGCATGGCATTCAGGGAACTCACATGAGTGACAGTCTCTCCCAAAATACCTCATTAGTCCTCTGGGCCTCAGGCTTCCTATCCACAAAATGGGACCAGTTTGTCTTTGCTGGCAGGAGAGTGTATTAAGACAGGAAGAAGAGGAAAGGGACCGCAGGAGGTGACTCTGACCACATCCCCCGAAATGGGGCCAGGGCAGTTGGGACCAGAGCCTGCTTTACTGTCAGTCTTCTGGGCCATCCAGGCCTGGATGCCTTCCCAGAGGCACAGCCTCTCCCACCCTCCCAGTCCTCCCCCACCAGCTTCCCCCGCTCCCACACCCCCCTCCCCAGGCTCTGCTTCCGTGCCAGAAGGAACAGGCCCTCCCTCCCGGTGGAAATTCACACCCACAGCCCAGCCAAGCTGTCTGCAGGGAGGAGGGGGTGAGGGAGGGGGAGCAGCTGCGGGAACAGGAGGCTCCACCAGCGAGTGGACAGACAGAGATGGAGCCCATCTGTAAGTGACAGTCGACAGACAGCCGGGGGGCCAGGTGGGCCAGCAGCCCCACCACAGCCTCGCCAGCCCTCGAGGCCTGGGGAGCTGGGGTAGCGAGCTCGGAGTCCGGGCCGTCTGTGGGTCACGAGCAGAAGCGACAGGTTGGGAGAGAAAGGCTCCCCAGGGGCTCTGCCCACCGACAGCGCTCACTGGGGATGGCTGAGAGCCCCCGAAGGGAGCCAGGCCCATCTTGGGGTCTCCATGAGGTGGGATAGGGCAGGGGGTGGGGGTCGGAGGCACTGGTGAGGACGCGTGAGCGGGAGAGCGGGGGAGGGGCAGAGAGAGGGAGACACAGAATCAGACGCAGGCTCCAGGCTCCCAGCCGTCAGCAGAGAGCCTGATGCAGGGCTCAAGCCCACAAACCATGAGATCATGAGCTGAGCTGCAGTTGGACACTTAACCGACTGAGCCACCCAGGCAGCCCCCCACCTCCCCTGGTTTATAGGGCTGGGAGAAGGCAGGAATGAGGTCTCTGGGGCAAGCTGGCTGGGGGCCGGATTTAGGGGAGGGGACTTCCCGGCGTCCCGGACCTGTGAACTGAGAGCAGGTGGGGTTCCTGTGTTCAAATCAGAGAAGTGGCGGGACCCCCTCGCCTGTCCTGTTCACGTAAGCAGTGTCACCTGCCAGGGCGGAGCCAGAACCTCAGAGGCAGTGAGCACTCAGTGCCAGCTTTGGGGACAGAAAGGAGCCAGAGAAACCCCAGTCCTGGCCCTTGGGAAGCTCCCGGTTAGTGAGGAAACCTGGCATGGAAGCGAGTCAGTGCTCTCCAGGGCCAAACAGGCCATCACAGCCCGTTTGCAGATGAAGAGAGGGGTGGAGGGGCTGACACATTCAGGCTGTTTGGCTGGACCTTAAGCTCGGGGCCTTGACTCAGTGCATCCTCTCGGCCTGCTGGAAGGGGGTCTTCAAACAGGAAGGGGACTCTCACACGTGTCTGTGCCCCCATAGGGGTGTGCTGGGGGGGGTCACAACCCCTCTCAAGCACCCGCCGCTGTGGAGGGCCAGCTCAGGAGAGGGGACAGCGTGCGGGGCCCCCCCTTGATGTGTCTACAGACCCGAGGGGACCTTCCCGGACAGGGGGCCTGACAAGACCAAAATTCTGGAGCCCTTGTGGAAGGAGGAGAGAGGAAGGGGGAGGGGACGATCATTTATGGAGCCCACTGAATCCTCACGACCCATGAGCAGGCAGCCACACCTCCGCTTTACAGACGGGGAAATGGAGGCAAGGATTTGAACTCAGGCGGGTCCAATCCCAAAGCCAGCCGTCCTTCCACTATGCCCCCCTTGGCCTGTGGCTCTGCCCACACGGCTCTGCCCGAGGCACCCCCATTTCTGGTCCGGAAGGGCAGGCCAGCCTCACCACCCTCAGCTCAGCCCTTCTGGGACAGCCAACCCCTCTCCGATCTGTGAGCCACAGCATGATCTGCTAATATCTGGCTGCGTTATGTACAATTACAAACCCATTATAGTCCTATTTTCCTAATCTATGACACCTTCTCACAGCCCCCAGTGGCACTGTGTTTCTGAACGTTGTCCACCCACGGAATTATTAATCCTCTCCTGCAGGGGCTGGTAGAGGGGGTGGAGCCTCAGAGCAGGGTGACCTGCGGCTCCTGGTCTGGGGGAGCCCTGGGACGGGGCAGCCGGAGACCCCCGCCAGCCTGACCATGTGCCCCTCACTGTGCCTCTCGGCTCCCTGAAGGGAGACTTAGAACACGAAGCCAGGGGCAGGGCTCAGCCTAGACGGTCACCTTTGGGAGGAGAGGGCCTAGGGGGTAGGACCTAGCGGCTGCTTCCCTGTAGGCCAGACCTGGCTGGGGGACACCTGCACATGTGGATAGGGGAGTATGAGGCCAGGCCTCTCTCTGGGCTGCTGCCTCGTGCCTTCTGGAAGGGGCAGCGGATGCCCCAGGCCCAGAGATGCTGTGAGGACACCGGGGAGGGGGCAGCAGCAGAGCCAGCAGCTGCTGAGTACAACGGGCATGGCCCTGTAATTGGGCAGCCTGTTCCCAGATAAGGCCGATGACACTGAACAGCTTCCCGCTCCACACGGGCTGGGGCCGCTCATTTCCTGCTCCCTCGGCCGGCGATGCCAATTACCTCACCTCCTGCTCGCCAGCGGCGGCTTCTGGGGCTGCCAGACGATTTCTCTGTCATCGGTGGGGCCTGGATCCTCTCTGGAGGGTGGGACTGTATGGAGAGGGCAGCAGCGGGGTGCGTGGGACCGGCAGTGCCCCCTGCCCTGCACTGGGTGTATGGCTGAAGGTAGGGGCGTGACACAGGGACTCAGGCCACCCTGGGGAGGCCCCATGTGTTTTCCCAGCCCCAGCCCCAGAACGGGTTCCCGCTGACGGGCTGAGGAGCTGGCGAGTGGGTGTGTGAACAGAACAGACAAGCAGAGCTTTGCCCACCCCTGGCTTTCCAGCATTTTCCAGGCCCTGCCCTCCCTTCTCCCTTCCCTTTTCTCCTCCCCCAGCCCCTGCCCCATATGATACCCTGGACAAGTCACTGAGCCCCAGGGGACCCCCTGCCTCACCTGTAAACGGGGTGATGATGGGGCAGTGCCCTCAGAACGAGCAGCTCGCCCAGGGAGAGGACGTGTCCCTTCTTTTGTGCCCAACACTCAAATTCTGCTCCTTGGATGAGGACAGGCACCCATTTGGCACTAGGGAAACTGAGGCTCACACAGGGGTTTGGCTAGTGCTGGAAGGATGAAACAGCCCCTGGCCCTTCTTCACTGCGACCCAGAGGGCAGACTTGGGGGAAGGGGCCACCTGTCTGAAGGGCAAATGTTGGCTCCAGACTCCTATCACCGCATGGGGGAGGTGGGAGAAGCACACAAGAGGTAGGGGGGAGGTGGGGGGAGGGAAGGTGCAGGTTCCAGGTCCACATAGGGTGGCCCTGTCCGGCCACTGACCTGGAGGGGAGTGAGGACCTGTCCCCAGAGAGGTGCGTCAGAGCCGTGGCTTGCCTTCCTGCCTGTAGGGGTGGTGGGAGGAGGTGCCCCCCAAGGTGGGAAGCTGCACAAGGAAGGTGGGTTCACCTGTTCTGAGGGGGCATTCTCAGGCCCTTTCATGGATGGATCCTGAGGACTCGGGGTCCCCCAGGGCGTCCCTGTACGCAAGGCCCCTCCACTCCTATTGGGGCACAGAGTAGCACAGAGGCTGTGGGCAGGAAAGTGTCTCCGCCTGGACAAGGGGGTCTGTGGGGCCAGCCCTGCGGTGGTGCAGAGAGGGAAACGGAGGCCAGGGCCAAAAAGGGGTACATCATCCAGCCACTCCACGGCAAGTCCAATCCCGGGCCTTGCTCTTCCAGTCTGGGTGCGTTCCCTCCTCTAGGTGCGGCAGTGACGTGCTTTGAGGTGGAGCCTCTTGACCCCGACACTGACCCAATAGGGGAGGAACCTCGACGGCCCTGGGGCGGGGCTCCAGAACCCGGCGCCCAGACCTGAGGTTGGGTTGGGGGGCTGAGGGCGGAGCGGCCGCGTACCCCGCGGGCAGGGAAGGGCGGCACAGGGACGGCCAGGGGCCGTCTCCCTCACGGCGGGGGGAGCGGGCGAACAACTCCCTAAGGGGCAACTAACAGACCAATTAAGCTGCCAATAAAAAATTTAATCAAGTAATAATGCACCTTACTTTGTTTAATTAGTGTTCTGTCAAGTGAATGAATATTTAAGGCGCGGGTGGCGGTGCCAGCATCTGCCCAGCGGGCAGAGAGGCCGAGCCCACATTTCAATCGGCCTGACAGCTCCCCGCGCGGGCATTGATCGCCGCCACCGCGGTCCAGGGGGCCCGAGAGCGCAGGGCGCTGCGGGGAGCTCTCCAACGCGAGCCAGCGGACCGCGGTTGGCCCTGCCCCTGTCTGGGACTCGGTTGCTTCATCTGTAAAATGGGAGCGGGAGTCCCGGCCAGCTCTGTCAGTCCTAAAAAAGCCGTCGATTGATTTTGTTTCTGGAACCCGAGTCCCTAGTGGGTGCGGAAGGCATCCGTCTGGGCTCTCCGCGTCCCCCAAGGCTACGCACCCAGGACGCCCAGCGTCTGTAAGCTCTGTGGCTACAAGGCCAGCTGTGTGTGCCTGTGAGGCCAGCGATACCCTGGGAGGGAGCCCCTCCACGCGCCCCAGCCTGTGGACCGAGAGTGGGCCCTTCTCCCGCCCAGGGCAAGGTCTGTCTGATCTATACTTCCGTTCACTCGTCCTTTCCTTCATTCAGCAACTGGGGAGCTTGTGCTCTGTGCCAGTGTTTCCTTCCCTGGAAAATGCGGGACTAGCGCTGCCTCTCAGAGGTCCAGCCCGGTAACCCTGCAGGCCCCAGGGGGTCGCCTTCCTTTCTCTTTGCTTCTCCGTTAGAGCTTGGGTGTGGGCGGTGGCCAGAGCCCCCGGGACCGGGCGTGTCAGCCCCGCCCCGCGGGGCTCGTTTGCATATTCATGACCTAGACGGGCATGCGCACCGCGGCGGGCGGCGTCTCCCTCCCCGACCCTGGCATCCTCACCCTCAGCCTCGTCCTCCCTTTTCTTTATGGGAAGGGCCGGGCGCCACCCCCAACCCCGCACCCCAACCACCTGAGAGCCTCGCGCTGGAAGGACTTTGGTAATTATTTGTTTCAGTTGAGCTGTTTTCAGTCTAGGCTAGGCTGAGTCTTGTAATGAGTATGGATTTGCCAGTAAATAAGTCCCCCGCTTCTAACCCCTGTAATAAATGCATTTGGAGTAATCTGGCGATCACGCGGTGTAATTGCTGGCTGTCAGGGCAGATGGATGCGCCGCGCTGACTTTGCCGCCGTCTGCCCTTCCTTCACGCTGTGCCTCCGTCCCCGCCCCCAGCTGGAGGTGAGGGCCCTTCTGCCGGCGGAGAAGAACGGCCCCGGCCCAGCGTGGCCTGCTCGGACCCCAGGCCAGCCTCTGATGCCTTCGGGTCCCTCCTAAGCCTGACAGCGTGGGCTTTCTGCGTCACCTGCCTCTGACCCCATAGTCCCCACCGAACGCCACGGCCTTGCTCAGAAATGCATGGTCCTGGGTACCGCGCCGATTTGCTGGATTCGATTATCTGCATTTTAAAACGCCTCCTTCTGGCCCCAGGTTAGGCAGTCATTCTGGGACATCCCTCTGTGGAATATCAGGTTCCGACTTTACTTTTCAAAGGAGAAAATGAGATGCTCTTGTGCTTGCCCCCCCCCCCCATTTCCACTTGCTTCTGTTGGCTACCTTTCCAAACAAATATTGCCTTGTTCGTGCCTCTGAGACGGTGTCCAAGCCTCTGCCTGGCATGCCTTGGCCCCTTCTCTGCGTAGGGGATGTCCACTCAGCCTTGCTCAAGGGCCCCCACCTCTGTGAAGCCTTCCTGAACTTCCCTAGACAGGAGTTCCTCCTCTTCACTTCTCTGGGGGACACACAGTTGTCTTTTTACACACGGGTCTGGTCCTGCCTAGAGCCACGAGGGCCCGTTCCCCTTCCCTTCTCTGAGCGGGCCCCTCTGCCTTGCACGGTGCCTGGCACACGGTAGGTGCTCAATAAACACGAGGGGCGTGAATCAGTGCACAAGTGACGAGCCCTGATTGCCCCCTGGAGAGAGCCCCAAGTTGGCGGGCTGACCTGGCCTGGGCTTATGCAGAGGTCTTCCCAAATTCTGGGGTCTTTTATCTGCCAGGTCAGATGTGGCATTCTGGATGTGGAGCTGGTCGCCACATGCGGGGCCGAAAGAAACAGCACAGATTTTGGCCAGTTCATCCCGGCCCATTCTCTGGCGCCCAAACTGGGACAAGTGTGAGATTCTTGTAACAACTCAGCATTCACTTCATGCCCACCCTGTGCAGGCACTGTTCTAGGCGCAGGGGGTGGGGCCACACTGACAGGTGCTGACATTTGACAAGCGTGACCACTCCCTGCTGGGCCGGGAAGGAGCCCTGCTCTGTGTTCATCTCTGGTGAAGCTTCTCAGGGAAGCCGGTGCTCTAAAGGCTCTCAGTGCACTCGCCCTGCCTTCTGGGCCCCGACCCAGGCTGAGGCCCAGATTGCTACCCCAAAACCAGGCTGCAGAGGGCTGGTGTGCCTGGAGGTCCCACGCAGCAGGGGCTTGTGAGGAAGGCAGGAGGGGCCCTCCACCCTGACGCCACCTCCCAGGCTAGCCCTTCCCAGCCCTGCACCTGGGCCCCGAGCCAGTCCTGTGCTCTGGCTCGGGCCTGGGGCTGGGACATCCGGGACAGTGGGGTCCTGTCCGCACACAGCTGTGAGGGATTAAATGAGATAACCAGAGGGAAAGTCGCCTGGCCTGGTGACAGACGGTATGGTGGGACGGTTTAATCGCTGGGGTGCAGTCTTCGTAGGAATGAAGCCTTTCAGCAGGGTGGGCAGTGGAGAGGCCACCGGAGAGCAGTCAAGGGCACAGACGCGGGAGCCAGTGAACTCTGACCCCGTGTGCCCTCAGGCTGATCGCTTAACCTCTCTGCCTCAGTTTCCTCATCTGAACAGCGCAGAGAGGGATCCTGCTGTGCTCCTCATGGGGTTACTATGGGCTATGGGAATTGACGTTGTAAACACCTCCCGGGCTGCCTGTGCATGGGAAGGGCCGCCTGCCTCCACTGAAGACGGCCTGTGTGTGTCCTGGACACCAGGGAAAGCCAGGGGGGGGGGAGGAGGGAGAGGAGGGAGCCTTCGGAGGAGGTGACCAGGTGCTTTTCTTGAAGGGTGAACAGGAGTTCGTCGAGGGGTGGGGAGAGGGCAGCCTCTGGTGCCCAAGAAGCCTCCACTGCTGGCCAGCAACCCTCCCGGCAGCTTCTTCCCCGTCGGCTGACGCTCACGTGGGAATAAAACGGGCCGCTAGGGCCGTGAGCTCTGGGCGACGCGGGTGTGTGTGCTGGAAGGGGCAAGAAGGGGAGGGGCAGGGGCCAGCGGAGGGGGAGCAGGGGACACCCTAGTGCGCGCCGAAATGCTGCTCCCCCTGCCTCGGCTGGTTCCTGCCCAGCTGTCAGCCAGCAATCATGTTTAATAAAAGCCCCAAATTAGACAGCAAGCCTAAGTAAGCACCTTTGGTCTAACAATGCAATTAACATAGACAAAGCCTCCCTTTCCTCCTTGGCCCCAGAGAGGGTGGAGAAGGACAAGCAGAAACGGGGGCCCTCCCCGGTGAGCTGTGGAGAGGTTTGAAAAAGAACCAGTGATAGACTAAGAGGTGGCAATGAATCGCATCTGAATGACGGCTCCTCTTGCTGCGTGGGGAGAGGGGGGAGAGCGCATCTTCAGTGGATCTTTCTAGGTTATCTAGCTTTGAACAGCAACACACATGCATACGCGAGGTCTCCTTCTCTCCGAGCCCCTCGGTCTCTCTGAGCCCCTCAAGTCTCTTCCTCTCCCTCCTGCGTCTTCTCTCTCGTCTTCTGAGGACAGATGCAGGCTGGGTTTACATGAATAAAACATCAGTGAAGGGGGGGAAAAAAATCCCAAACTGCATAGCCCGGGCTTGGGGACAGAAAGCAAGCCAGCCACATTGCCAGCTCCATGCGCGGCCCTGCTTGTGCCGGGGCCGCTGTCTCACCTGGGGAAGGGTCTGCCTGTTTTGGGTAGGTCCCGATGCCTCTGGTTCCACAGAGAGGGGGGTGTGGGGTCTGGGAGGCTGAGCAGGGTTGATGCTTGGGCTGGGATCCTGGGGTCCTGACTCCTCAGCATTCTCCTCCTGGCACTGGGGCAGGCGGCCTGTATTTTCTCTTGGCCAGAGAGCCGGTGGCCTCAGGCCTGGCCCTGGCTGGACGCTCGACCTTCACCTGAGACCTGCCTGCCGGCTGCCGGGGATCTGGCTTCTCCCGTCTGGCTCTATTCAACCCCAGGGCGTGCCCTGACCTCAGAGCAGGAGGCAGAGGGTGAGGCCTCTGGCCAGACATGAAACAGTACAGAGTAGGGGTGCTTCCTCTGAGTTCTCCCTATCCCTGTCCCCTGCCCCCCCCTCCCAATAGCAGTCAGGCCTGGCATCTACCATTCAGCAAAGGCCGGCACAAAGGGGGCTGCCAGCCGCACCTTGGGCACCCAGTGGCCAGGAGCCCAGAACTTCACAAGGACCTTAATCATTCGTTTATTCATTCATTTTGCTAGTGCCTCCAGGGGCCACCTAGGACAGGCCAGGCAGGAGGACACCATGGTCACAGAGACACGCTCAGGTCCTGTCCCTCCGCCACGAGCACAGTTTAGTGGGGGATGGGGGGGACAGGCCAAACACGGGGCAGTGACAGTGCTGGGGACATGAGCCGTGATACAGGAGCCTGGAACAGTCACCTGACCCAGGCTCGGGGGCCTCGGGAGATTCCCAGAGGAGAAATGGGCCAGACACGGGCTTGGAGGCCATGGAAGGGGTGCGGGCCAGTGTTTCAGGAGAAGGGCTGGGGGAGGAGAGGCCAGGGAGTGAGGGGAAGAGGGGACGAGTAACAGATGGTATTGAGCATGCGGGAGGTGAGGCAGAGGGCCGCAGCTTCAGCGGGACACGCGTGGGAGGTGGCGCTTTGTTCCTGGGTGCCCGGGGCCTCGGTGCCTGGTCTTTAAGCCTGGGCCTTCCGAAGAGTTCTCTCCCTCTCTCCGCCCTCCCCTCCAAAAGCAAACATTCACTAAGGCTGCAGTGAACGTGGCAGGGTGTGTGTTTGTCCTGGGCTGGAGAAGGTTCAGAAGACCTCATCCTGCCCCAGGAGGGCTTCCCAGAGGAGGTGGCCTTTGGGAAAGCATCACTGGATGAATAGGAGTTTGTCAAATGGCTACAAATGTGCATTTAAGAGTTCCTCTCCTTAGGAGACGTCTGCCCCCAAGTGAGAACACGGTGAGGCTTACTAGCTTCCACGTGCTTCTGAGCCCTTGGAATCCATTTCATCCCAGAAGTGCCCCTCGGAGGCCCCCGATTTACGGGAACGGCCTAAGGTCCCACAGCCGGGAAGTGGCAGGGCCGGGACTCGAACCCGGGCATCCAGCTCCAGCACCCACGCTGGTGACCACCATGCCACGCCGCCCCCGGTACAACAGGAGAGGTCTATACCGCACACCTGCTGTGTGTCAGGCCCCTGCCGGGTGCTGCAGAGAAGACACCGGCGTCAAGTGACTCCCAGAGACTGCCCACCGCCTCCTGGTCCCTTTGCCAGGGGCTGGGCGGCTTCCCAGGGGACTCGAGGTCTGAAGGGCAGAATGGGAGGGTCCCCTTTTCCCAGAGGGGAGCTGGCTTGGCTGAGTGCTGCCGGAATGGGGGGGGGGGAGGCCCACCTGTGGGACGGCGCAGCTCTAGGAGGCGGGTGGGGAGAGGTCTTGCCCGCCGTGCCCACTCTGCCCGAGCGGCACAGCGGCATCATGAACGGGACACTGGGCCCCCTCCCCACTGCTTCAGTCCATTATCGGGCAAATAGCAGCCGCTGACGTGAAAATGAAATATAGATTCAATACCTGCGCCTTTCGGCTCACAAATCATGCCCCCAGCCTGGGTGACAGCCTGGCGCATACGCGGGCTCAGATAACAGATGCCGGGGGAGGGGGGACAGCTCTCACCCCCAGCTCCCCACCAATTCTCCCTGGGGCCCAGGGAGCCAAGCAAGAGACCAGGCTGTGCCTCTCCGCTGTCCCGCAGAGGGGTGACGGCACAGATGTGCTGTGGCTCACGCACACCACCTGGGGCCCCCAGAGCAGGCGGCGGAAGCGTTGGGGGGGGCCAGGTAAGAACCGCCCCTACCTGCGGCAATCTAGGGCCCACGCTCCGGTGGGACCCCCCCCCCCATCCTGGCAGGCCGTTTGCTTTCCTGTTTTGCCATCGCTGCACTCCCCAAACCGGCACCGAGGGGGTCTGGGAGGAGCTGGGCGGCCCAACTTCCTGCTCCCGTCCATTTAGCCAGCGGTTTGCACTTTTATGAGTGGGCTGGCGGTGAACTCATCCCCGTTACAATGCACTCAGGGACCCTGACAACTAATTTAATTTAAAACAGCCTTGCAATAAAAGCTCAGAACGGAAAACCGCCGAGTCTTGGGGGTTATTTAACAAATTGCCTCACAGATAAATACATTAAAATGATTCTCAAACTGGAGTCGTGCGAAGTTGAAGTAAAATTAAGAAAGTCGAATCAAAATGTAAATTAATGGCGTTGAGATATAGCGTTTGAATTGGCAAGAGTCACGCTCGGGGAGCCTTGGCAAGGGCTCTGCCTTCTGTTCAGGTGACGTGGCGCCTCCAGGCAGTGCCAGAAACCCCTTCGGTACCAGGCATCAGGGAGCTGGGGGGCAAAGCTGCCCTGCCCCCACCCAGGACCCGCCCGGGGCCACCCTTCCACCTTCTGGGACAATCGTGCCTCCCGGCGCCGGCAGGGACCCAGGCCGGCTCATCCTCTGCCTCCAGCCCGGCTCCTGGCATGCCCCAGCAGTTATAAAATACAGGTGCCTCCTGCACTTGCCCTAAAGGAGATGGGGCATGTCCGGGCCTGGTTCGGATTGGAGCCCACCATAGGTGTGAAGTCCTGGGGTGATGGCTATCACACATATTTACTGCTAAGTGAATCTCACAGCAGCCTCGCAAAGCTGGCTGGGCCAGCTTTCCCATTTGATTGACAAACACACCGAGGCCAGGAGGCCAGGCACGGGCAGCATACGACAGCGGGGGTGGGGGAAGGACGCTCCACGTGCAAACAGTGCTAATTCCGCCAGACGGCATGGAGGGACCTGATTTCACTTTTCTGTCTGTGTCTCTGTTTCTCTCCTCGCTGAGGGCAGAGAAGCCAGGGCTGGGCCAGGGCTGGGCGGACTGCCAGCCTGGTGCCCAGATAATGGGCCCAGAATCCGGCTGTACCCGCATAGGGATGCCCCCCGCCTTCCCTGCCCCACCGCACACCGTGGGCTACCAAACAGCCCTCCCACCCTGGGCTGGGGGCCAGCCTCTCAGCTTTGGTGGAGGTGCTCAGAAGGGTAGGGGGCTTGGCAGGAGGTGGGTACCCATGTCCCCCCCCCCCGGGGGGGGGGGGGGGGGGCGGGGCTGGAGTGGCCCCAGGTGCCGACACATGGCATTGGGAACATTATCTAGAGCTGCCTTTCTCGATAGTGCCATGTGCTAATCAGCCTGGGAAAGAAAAGAAGAGGGAATCCCCAGAGAGCGATGGCAGGGAGGGGTGAGCAAGGATGGGGCAGGAGAGGCAGCCGAGGAGACTTGGGGGTGGGGGGGGAGGGGAGTGTGAAGGTGCAGGCAACCACCCCTCCCCCAGCCTCGGATTGCAGGGTGATAGAGCAGAAAGGCACTGCGTGTGCGCGTGTGCATGTGTGTGCGCGTGTGTGTGGCAGGGGGCACGGTGGACGTCTTCACCTGGAACCACGAGCCTATCTGACACCGGAGACAGCTCTGAACGGGGAGGGGAGGGCACTGCCCGGCTGTGGGCTGTCAGCTGTCGGGGCCTGGAGGGGAGGGTGGGCGGCCTCCCTGGATTCACCGGGCCAGCCTGAGGAGGGATGGTTCTCAGGGTGAGCACGGCCGCTGGAGGCCCAAGCAGTTCTCCCAGATGGGGGTGGCCAGTTGTAGTGGGGGGGGGGGGGGGGCGGGGATGCCGGCTGGCGCGTCGGGGAGGGAGTCCCCTCCATGCAGGCATAGCTGGACGCTCATGTGGGAGGGGGTGCAGTGACGCCCCTGAGCCTGGCCCGGGCAGCTGCCTCACCTAAATGCTTCGCTGGGAAGTCTCCCCCAAGCTGGCCCGGCGCTGCGGATGCAACACGCTTCTTATCGACAGTCATTAAGTCTTTAGCAAATGGTTCAGGGAGGAAAAAATAGCCCTGATGAGGATTTATGTTGGGCGCCCACTGCGGACCTCAGCTGTGAAGGCTTGTGTGCTACCCGACCCCCCTGGGGCCAGATCGAAGTCCCGCTGCAGGGGAGCAGAGCTGGGGGTGGGGTGGGGTGGGGTCCAGGAGAGCTGGTGGGAGCTGGGGGCCTCGGGGAGGGTGATGGCGGGAAGCTCAGTCCTCACAGCAGCCTTAGGACGAAAGTGCTATTACTTCCGTCCCTTCTCCAGATTCTCCAGATGTGGTGGCTCAGGCCCCGAGAGGCCAGGTCGTGTGCTCAGCGTCACACAGCTGGTGGGTGACGGGTGGGAACTGAATCCCCGCCGTAGGGAAGTGGGGTGCCTGAGACTGACGATCAGAGCCCCTCCACCCCACCCCCACCAGGCGGAGGGGCCAGGCCCAGCTCCCCCGCCCCCCCGGGGGGGAGGATTCTCCTGGCCTCCGCGAGTCCCCAAGCCTTCCTGAGCTTCAGTTTCCTCTCCTGTGAAGTGCAGCAGCCAGCAACGGCAGGGCTGGGCCTTGGGAAGAAATGCGCAGGAAGTGTCGGGAAAACTATAAATGCCAAACAGGACGCTGGCAGGAAGCTTCCCGCACCCTCCTCGCAGGCGATTGGAGGGCCACCTGAGGCCTGCGGCAGGTGGGGCAGGTTCCAGCCCCACCTGCTGCCACTCTGTGGTGGCGGTGGCGGTGGTGGTGGTGGGGGGGGGACAGGCTGCTGCCTGGAGAAGGAGGAGAAGCAGACGCAGTTACTAAAGCGGGCAGGCAGGCTGGGCCCAGGGGGCCGCCCAGCTGATCGGGGGCAGATTTAACAGGACTTTGAAAAATAAAAAAGGTAAAACAGCAAACGGCCGCCCGCTCCTCCCGCTGCAATAAAAATGGATTTATTTGTTCGTGGAATGAAATTTAATAACTTTGGTGGGAGATGAGGCGTGAACAATAATAGTTTTTTTTTTTTCCCTCTTTCTCATTTTGGAAGGGGGGAGAGGAGGAAGGAGTGAGGCGGGGACCGTCTGGGACACTGTCGGGGAAGCGGGTGCTCATGGGTCCACGTCCCCCGGAGCTTGGTTAAGTAAACCCAGGAGGGCTGTGTGTGTCCATTGCTGCAAAGGAACAGTCCATACGGTTCCTTGAACCTTTGCATCTCCTGTGCTGGCCCCGCTCGTCGCTTCATTCTCCCCTGTGCCCCTGTGAGAGAGACACCACGCCTTTGTCCCTGCTGGACCCTCCTCCTGGGCTGCCTTTCTGCTTTCTTCAAAATCCTGTTCATTCTTTGGAGCCCCCTTAAAAAAGTCCTCCTCTCAGGCTCCCCTGGTGCCCCCAGCTGGAAGCAACCTTCCAGAGCCTCCTGAGCTCACCGTAGCGCCGCCCCTCTCAGGGAACCTACCTCATTTGCCACCCAGCGGGGCTGTGGAGGTGCCCCCAGACCCCCGGATTCCTGAGGCCTGGCACAGAGCAGCTCTCTCGCAATATGTGTGGAATGAACAAGTGACTGAGAGTCAAGGACAGAGACTTAGTGTCTACCTTTCGGCATAACTTGTGGCTAGGGCTGGGGCCGGGGCCATGGGAGAGAGTCCCCTTGGCAGCTTCCTAGGTGGCCGCTGCTCCTGGACCCGACTGAGGCCAGCCTGGGGCCTATCCCAGGCCATGGCGTCTGCTTCCAGAAACTCCGCCTAACAATTTGTGTCACTTCGCCTCTCTGGGCCTCAGTTTCCCCATTTGTGAAGTGGTTGAGGCGTTGCCACGAGACCAGGGCCCTCTGTCCAGCGGGAGGTCCGCGGGTCAGGCAGGGCAGGAGACTGGGTCATTTGCTCTGTCCTAAGACGATGGCGGACACAGATCTTCAGGGGGACCTGAGTGGGGACTCAGGCCGGGTTGTGTGCAGGGGGCTGGGAATGGCAGGGGGTCTGGGGGGGAAAACTCCAGGAGCACCCCAGCCTGCCCAGCGGCCCCTCCAGGTCCAGGCTCCACCGCCTGAAGAAGCCTGAGCAGCCAAGGGGGACGGGCCGCTCCCAAGCTGCACCGGCAGGTCAATAACAAAACAAACGCACTATTGACCAACTGCTGCGCACTAAATCCTCCCGGCAGACAAGATGATGTGAGCCCGAATCGACTGCTGAACTCATAACCCGCTCAGCCCTGCCCCGCCTGCAGCCAGAGGAGGCAGGATGGGGTGCAAGGCCTCTCTTCCTCCTTCCGTTGCCCTGGGACGGAGGGGCTGGACCTACGCCCATTTCACAGATTGGGCCCCTGGGCGTCAGAAGTAGGGACAGCAGCCCGTTGGGTGCAGCCGGGCAGGGCCCTTTGGGGCCGGAGGTTTTGGAAGCCGAAGTGCATTAATCCCGGAAGCTAAAATGAGGTCAGCTGGTCCAACTCTTTTGTTTGTAATTAAAATAAGTTCAGATAAATACGAAAAAATACATGTGGCATCCCTGTAAGTTATGAAGCGTGGTGATCAATCACACACTCTGAATCCACCATGCAAATTAAGCCCAGCAGTTAAATGTCCTGACTGCTGAGTTAAAATACCGTCCGAGCCACTTCCTGCTGTGTGGCCCTGGGCATTTTGCTTTACCTCTCTGTGCCTTGGTCTCCACAACCATAAAATGGGGGTAATAAAGAGCGCCCCACCCTGCCCCAGTTATAGGCTTGTTCTGAAGATTAAATATAGTGCTAAAGCCCTGGGAGCACAGGAGGAGGTCACTGCTCTCGGAATTTGGGGTTTATTTCCTCCCTGCTTCCTGTCCCACCTTCACCCCCATGTGTGGCCCAGGGCTCTCTCACCTGGTCTTCTGAGGGTCTGTGGACCCCAAGACTCCTGTGTAAACCCAAATGCCTGGAAAGATTCATATTTTCCAGGAAGTGGATCAGATCTCAAGGTGAGCCCCCCCAAAAGTGAAAACCCCTGATCAGCCCTGATCTGTCCCAGCTACCCCATTTTATGAAGGGTCTTATGCCCCAGAAGCAGGTAGAGATCCAGCCAAAGGTCGGCCAGAGACAGAGCCTCCAGGCCCAGCTGCTGATGGCTCAGAGCCACTTAGATCTCCTCCAGGAGGCCCGGCCACATGCAGGGAGCCTGGGGAGGGGGCCAGAGACCCCCCCCCACCACTGCAGGTTTCTGAGGGCCATGGGCCCTCGCACAGAGCCCCAGGCTGCCTGATGTGGACCCCCTATTATGGGCTGATGTCTAGTGGGGACCAATGGGCTGTCTCCCGGCCACTGTCCTGGGGTCTCTGCAGACGCCCCCTGCCCCTCCACCCACCCTCGCTCCTTTTGGAGGCACCACAGGGCAGGGGGCCCAGAGGTCTGCCTTTGAACCCTGCTCGTCACTTTCTGGCTTCTGCTCTGGCCAGGTTACTTAGCCCCCTGGGGCCTCATTTTGGGCATCCATCAGAAGGACAGAAGGAAACCGGGAGGCTTGGAGAGGACTAGCAGAGGTCATACGCGGTGCTTATTAACTTATTAATTCAAAATCAGCGTCAGTTCCCTCCCGGCGTGGCCCCGGTGCAGGAGGAGCCCAGAGACGGCAACCGGGGGTGCGCATCCGCGGCGGCGCTGTGAGCCCGTGTGGTCTGGCGCGTCAGATGGTGTGTGAGTGCGTGTGTGTGCGTGGGTTCTCGCCTCCTCAACACACTCCTCAGGGAGTAAAAGCTGGGCGTCCGCAGGGTAAACACTGCTTCCCGCGGGGAAGCCCAGGAGACTCAGGGAGGGGAGCCCCTGAAGGCCCCTGCAAAGTTTCAGGGGGACCTGAACTTCAGAGCCCCAGCTGGGACCTGTGTCTGGCCAGGCCGCCTCTGGGCTCTGGGGTTGGAGGGCTGGCTGGGCTGAGAGTCAGGGGAGGGAGGTTGGGGCCCTGACCGCCGGGAGTGCTTGGAGGCCTAGGCACGGGGCAGGAGGGGGGGGGGGGGGGGCGGGGGGGGGGGAGGCACGTTCCCATCACGACTATACCTGGGGTGACCAGTCTGACCAGCCAGTCAGAGGGATGTTGGGGGGAATGCCCCCTCTGACACCAGGGCTGCCTCCCCCCAAGGCAGAGTCATCTAGAATGTTACAAGTAGACGTGAAGCCAGCACAGGGCGATGGTCTCCTTTTATGATGGAGAAACTGAGGCACAGAGAAAAGAAGCACTTCCCCAAGACCCCAGAATTGAGTCTGTGAGGGTGAAGTTAATGAGGGAGATTTCTTCACTTTTTCCACCTCCTGAACTCCTTTCTTTCTTTCTAAACATGTATTTATTTTTGAGAGACAGAGAGAGACAGAGTACGAGCAGGGGAGGGGCAGAGAGCAAGGGAGACACAGAATCCGAAGCAGGCTCCAGGCTCCGAGCTGTCAGCACAGAGCCCAACTCGGGGCTCGAACTCACGAACCGTGAGATCACGACCTGAGCCGAAGTCAGCCGCTTAACTGACTGAGCCACACAGGGGCCCCATCTACCTCCTGAACTCCTATGCATCCTTCAAGGCCCGAGCCTTAGAAGAACTTTCCTGATCTCTTCACTCTCATCTCTAAGGTCTGTGATGGCAGCTTTTTGTTGTTGTTGTTGTTGTTGTTGTTAATGTTTGTTTATTTTTGAGAGAGAGACAGACACAAAGTGAGTGGAGGAGGGGCAGAGAGAGCCAGAGACACAGAATCCGAAGCAGGCACCAGGCTCTGAGCTGTCAGCACAGAGCCCGACGTGGGGCTCGAACTCACCAACCGGGAGATCATGACCTGAGCTCAAAGTGGAACGCTCAACCGACTGAGCCACCCAGGCGCCCCAGTGATGGTAGCTTTTGATGTTGGGCCCTAGCTGTGTGCTCCCCCACAGGGTCCCATGTGACTCTTAGAGCAGCCCTGGGAGAAAGGACTCGTCCTCATATTATAGAGGAGGAAATGAGCTCAGAGAGGTTGAGTTTCTGGCCAAAGTCACACAGCCAATAGGGGTAGACAAGCAACTCTGACGTCACGTCTGTGCCCCCAGCCTCCCTCTCTGCATGCGCCCCACCGCAGCCCTGCTCACATCACTGAACTGGGCGGTTCTCGAGGTAGGACCCGTACCCTTGCCGTGCACTCGGATGGTCAGACCCCCTTTCTCCCAGGAGCCCGACATCGTTAAACTGCCCCGTGGGTATCGAATCCAATCACTCCCAAGTTCCTGGAGCTTGGGGTGGGGAAGGCTATGGTCATCCCAAACACCCCCATTTCTATCTGGGGGTCTCTTGCGTGGTCAAAGGAGATACCGTGCTGGGGCTAAGGGGTTACTTCCCCCATCAAATCAGTTGGGTTCCCGAACTCCTCAGGGCTGAAAAGGGAGGTGAGGGATCCAAGATTGTGCCCCAGGCACCTGCAGGACAGAGAAAGGATCCAAGGACCTGAGGGCAGCGTCGTCTCCATGATGGTGCGGGAAGCGCTTTATCTTCTCTGCGCCTCATCTACTCAGAGAAAATGGGGGGTGAGGCTGACCCAGAGGGTGGCTTAGAGGGCCCTCCCCAGGAATCAAGGCCACTGTAGACAGGCTGGGACCTGCCTGGCCAGGCCTGGGTCCCGCCCTGTCTTGACAGAAGCTTCCCGCCGGAGACCCCCTGGCTCTGAACCATTCCCAGGGTGCCTTCCGAAGCCTGGCATTGTAAACGCCTCATGTCTTTGGACCCCAATCACAATCCACCGTTGTTCTCGTTTTATAGATGGTGACGCTGAGGCTCAGAGAGGCTAAGGAAGTTGCCCAAAGCCACCTAGCTGGTCGGTGGCACTGCCCCCCAGGCAGGCTCAAAGCGAGGCTCAGGCAGAGGTGGGACAGATTATCCGGCCCTGCTGCTCCCTCCCTTGGTGGCTGGATTCTTGTCCCGGTCCATCCTGATTTGAAGCAGCGATCTAGCGCTCCTGAGGAGGGGACAGGGAGACCCCAAACCCGGCCGTGGGCTGGAGGGAAGCCAGAGGGCCCACCTGATGCTCCTTGCCATTCTCACTCCTTTCACTGCCTCCTCATCAGTGCCCACTCCCCCCCACCCTCCCTCCCACAAACAGAGGCATCTCCCTAAAACCTACTAACCCTACCAGTCTCCTCCCCAGCTCTGGAGCCCTGGCGAGACCATGGAGGGCCTCTCCCCCTGACCCCAGTGACCTTTTACAGCTCCTGACCCTGTCACCTGTCCCCCACTCTCCCCGTGCCCCTTGAATAAGCCACACATGCTCCTTGCTCCTTTTTTAAAAAATCATCTTTTTAAATGTTTATTTATTTTTGAGAGAGGGAGGGAGCGCACAAGCAGGGGAGGGGCAAAGAGAAAGGGAGACACGGAATCCGAAGCAGGCTCCAGGCTCCGAGCTGTCAGCACAGAGCCCGAAGCGGGGCTCGAACCCACGAACCGTGAGACCATGACCTGAGCCGAAGTCGGACGCTTAACCGACTGAGCCACCCAGGTGCCCCGATCATCTCCATTTTCCAGAGCAGGCAGCTGAGGGTGAAGTGAAATTGCCCAAGGGCGCACAGCCGGGGAAAAAGTGGGCCCTTCCTGTCTGCTCCAGGCAAACACTGGGATGACATAGGTGGCTTGGGTGAGAGTGCCGCCAGGAGGGCACAAACACCTGCTGGCCACGCCCACTTTGGCAGCTGCACCGGGGGAGGCAGGGAGGTGGAGAGAGGAAACAGAGTCGCCAGATTTAGCAAATAAACAGAGCAGCTGCCCAATTAAATTTGGATTTTAGAGAAATAGCCAAGCATCCTTATAGCATAAGTATATCCCGTGTGATCTGTAGGACTTACTTATATCAAAAATCACTTGTTCTGAAATAGACACGTAAGGGGGTTCCTAGTTCCTACACGTTATCTTCTGGCCCTCCTTTTAAATTTTTTTTATTTTAACGTTTATTTATTTTTGAGACAGAGAGAGGCAGAGCATGAGCAGGGGAGGGGCAGAGAGAGAGGGAGGCACAGAATCCGAAACAGGCTCCGGGCTCTGAGCCGCCAGCACAGAGCCGGACGCGGGGCTCGAACTCACGAGCTGCGAGATCATGACCTGAGCCGAAGTCGGACGCTCAACCAACGGAGCCACCCGGGCGCCCCAACTGCTAGCCCTCCTAAAAGGTAGAAAGGACCTTGGGAGGTGAGAGCCAGGCTGTCATGTGAGGCTCAGCCCAGTTTGAAGCGGGAGAAACTGAGGGTCCGAAACCGAGCAGGCCGAGGCTTGTTACTGACAGAGCTGAGGCCGGAGCCAGGCTCTCGACTCCCACCCCTCGTCTTCAGCGGACTGCCCTGGGACGCCAGGCCTGGTGTCCCCGCCACCGCCACAGCTCAGCGGAGCCGCCCCAGCCCCTCTGCCCGCTGAGGCCACACATCACTGGGCACGGGGCACTCCTCCTGCTTCCCCGCCGCCCTCCCTCTCCTTCTTGTGCTCCGCCCTTGCTCATCTCCTCGGCTTGGGGCTAAGACTTCCTCACTTGAGAGGGATCTGCACCGAGTGAATTTTCACAGTTGGGTTATCACCTCCTAAAAATAGGGCTGAATGATGGATGGGAGCTGTCGCCAGGCCCTCCAGCCGCAGGGCAGAGGAGTGAGGGAGGGGGATGGGCCCGGGTGAGGGGTCCATACACCCCAGCCGGGGCCCTCAACTCCAGGGTGACTCCCGGGCCCCACGTGGGCCTGAACACCCCCCCCCCCACCTCACTGACAGGAGCGAGGCCCCTCTGTGCCTGAGGGCTTCGGAGCTGGGTCTGAGCCTCCGAGAGGAGCCTCCCGGACCACACCGGCGGCACCAGGCCCGGCGACTCATGTGCCCAACAGGTGCCCCCGCCCAGCAGCCGGGAGCGTCGGGAGCTCGGGCAGGGCCGCGGCCGTGCCTGGGAATCCAAGACCTCGTGGCAGGGATGCCCTGCCTGCTCCCCTCCCCAGCTGGGCCCCTTTCCCCACTTTTTTTAGCCCCTTGGTTGTTAATGACCCATCGGCCTGGCATCAGGATCCAGGTGTTGATGGGCATCAGTGGAGACGCGGCTGGGCTTCGGGCTGCCGATGGGAAGGTGGGGGGCACGGGGGCTCCTTGCCCTCGGCACACGTTCGTACACGCTCGGCCCAGGCGGCGACGGGCCCACAGACGCTGGAAGAAAGGTCGTGCCCGTCGCCGGAAGGGCACTGCCCGCCAGGAGATGGGCGTACTGGCTCTGCACGGGTCAGAGATGTGAGAGCCCTGCCCCCGGCCCCTTCCCCAGCCCGGAGGAGCCCCCACCCCGTCCCATCTGCCTCTGTTGGCCGATACTCTCTGGGGGTGAGGCGGCCTCGGAATTACGAGATTAAATGCAGCTGCACCGAAACACGGCCTCGATCCAATTATGCCAGGAAACCAGAGGAGCCGCTTAGGCTAATCTGGTTATTCTGCCCCGGCCTCCCTTGGCAGCCACGTAGGGATGCCCAGGAGGGGCAGCTGTCTGGGTGGGCGGCGGTGTGAGCGTGGCCCCGTGCCCCACCAGGTCCCACAGGGCGGCCGCGGGACCGACTGCCTGCCCGCCGCGTGCAGCTCCTGCTGGCAGGGGAGCCGTGGGACTATGATGATGCTTCTCGGCTCCCGGCCCGGTGGGAGAGGCCTTCATCCATCATCCTACGAATGCTTCCCGGGCTCAGGTCTTCCAGCTGCCCCGGGGCCTCAACTGGACAGGGGGACCCGGCAGTGAAGGGAGAGCCAGGGCTCTGCCCTCAGGGAGGGTACCCCGAGCTGGGGAGACGGGCCAAGAGCAAGGCCGCAACACGGTTTCGGATGGGTGATGGCAGGGAGGGAGGACCCTTGTGAGGAGGTGATGCCTGAAGGAGAGGCCAGGTGTGGGGGGGCTGTCAGGGCAGAGGGCAGAGTAAGAGGGGCCGGGAGCAGATGACGGCTGGAGGAAGCCAGGCCACGCTCAGGGCGGCCTGAGGTGATAGTTGGGGCTTGGGGACAGTGGGGAGCCGGGCCAAGTGACTAAAGGGCCAGGCTAGGGGCGCCTGGGTGGCTCAGTCGGTTGGGCGTCCAACTTCGGCTCGGGTCATGATCTCACGGTCCGTGAGTTCGAGCCCCGCGTCGGGCTCTGTGCTGACAGCTCGGAGCCTGGAGCCTGCTTCGGATTCTGTGTCTCGCTCTCTCTCTCTGCCCCTCCCCTGCTCGTGCCCTGTCTCTCTCTGTCTCAAAAATAAATAAAAACATTAAAAACAAAAATTAAAAAAAAAAAAGGCCAGGCTGGGGCTGAGAGCTGGTCCTGGGGAGGGAAACAGGCCATGAGAATCAGACCTCGAGGCCAATGTGGGGTTCAGATTGGGGTGAGGCTCAGGGGCCAGGAGCCAGGGTCCCCGGCCTGGAACACCAGACCTCTGCTCTTCTCCACCCCGTAGGCTCTGGGTACCCCATGTGGGACAGGTGGGGGCTTAGGGGTGTCACTCAGGGGCTTCTCCTTTGAGAGGAGTCAGGGGATTCCTGGACTTGGGCATTTGAGAAGGTTGAGACCCCCACAACCCCCCCGCCCCCGTCCAGGCCTTCTTCCCTTAGCTCAGATTTCACCAGGACCTGGGAGGCACCGGCACTCAGGGACAGGCCACCTTGTGCCACTCTACCCAGCACCGCCTTCCTCCTCCACCCCTACCCGTCCTCACCACCCCCCCCCACCACGTGCCGCCTGCCCTTCCCAACTGCACCGGTTCGGCCTCCCTGGCATTTCCTCATTTCCTCCCATTAACAACCCACTGGGTGGGCGTCACTGTCCCTAGTTTGCAGGTGAGGAAGGCGAGGCCGAGAGAGGGGAAGTGACTTCTTATCAAAAGATAAGTAAAGAGCAAGATTTGAACCCAGGCCCGCCTGCTTCAGAGCCTGGGGATTTTCCCCTCCACCAAACTCCCTTCTCTTGATCCTCTCTTATGAGGTTGTATTTCTGTAAGCTGCCGCAAATCCTTTAGGATGAGATGGGAATAAATAAATAAATACATAAGTAAATAATGAGAGGTTGCCACCAGATGCCCACACCAGTCACAGCCGGGAGCGGGAGGGAGCGTGCGTAGGACTATTCCCAGGCCCTTCTGCTAGCTTGCCTCTCCCCATCCCGCGTGTACCTGTTTGAGTCTGTACCGATGTGAGCATGTGCACGCAGGAGGGCGCGTGCGTGCACAGGTACGTATATGCACGAGCACACGCGCCTTCTACAGCCTCCTGCTCCTCCTGCCTCCTCTCCAGGCCAAAGGGACTCAGCCTCAGAAGGTGACATGTCTGTTTCCGAGCCTGGATTCCTGCCAGTGGCAACATGGTGTGTGTGTGTGTGTGTGTGTATGTGTGTGCGTGCGCGTGCCAAGGAGGGATGGTTCTGTCCCCCAGCAGAATGGAGGGGGCCCCCAGGTCCTGCCTTGTCTCTTCCCTGCCCAGCTCCCCCTCCCCTCTCTGTGACACCCCCCCCCCTTAGACAGGAGCCGGAAAGTGGCAGCAGTTGCAGGGGACAGCGGGCAGAGAGTGAGCTCTGGGTCAAAGGGGCTGTGCTTGGATCATCCCGCTGACCTCTAAAGAGCCGGGCAATTTCTTCAGCTCTCTGAGCCTCACTTTTCATATCTGTAAAATGGGTGCACAGTGCTTACTCAGGAGAGCACCTAGGAGGGACCCAGCATGTGGTAGGTAGTGGGGTGAGAACGGTGACGGGGCCCCTCAGGAGGGAATCGGCCAGGAGGAAGCAGGGTTGTGCACAGGGGCCACTCTGTCCATGTGCTTGGGCTACCACACTGCATGCCCCCGGGAGCCCCAGTGTCGTTCCTTATCCAGCCAGACTGGGCACATCCAAGGCTGCACCCCCAGGTCCAAAGAGGTGAAGGGGGGGGTACCACATGTAGGTGTCATTCTAACACTTTACATTACCGTGCCAGCTCATAAGAGTCGGGCCTATTTTATAGATTGTCCCCTTTTACAGACGAGAAAACTGAGGCTCTGAGAGGTTCAGTATAAGAGGTTCAGGGTGAAGTCCAGACCCCCAGCATGTCTGGGACTCAAGCCCAGCAGTTGGGCCCTAGGGAGGATCAGGGTGCCAGAGACAGAGGGCAGCAGGGCAGGGCAGGGCATGTCTGCGTGAACAGGTGGGGTGCCCAGGGCTGGCACCCCTGGCGATGAGGACTGGAGGGCTTGGGGAGGCTCTTTTGGAGGCAGTGCTGCCTCTGGGCGCACGGGGAGGCCCGGGCAGAGGCAGTTCTCGCCCAAAGCCAATTGTGTCCGGTTCCATTTGGAGCTGAAGTGCAAACAAGGCTCATCGCCCGCTGCTCCCACCCCAAATCAAATTCGGTGCTATGATTTCTCTGTGGGCGGCGGCCTGCCTTCCGGGGAAGGAGAGTTAGGGAAGGACGGGCACCAGGGCCAGGCCCAGCCCCGGGGCTAGTGGGCGGGAGCTGGCAGGGACGAGGCCATTTGTCTGGGGCAGCTGGCTTGGATGGCCGGGATCTTCCACCCGAATTAAATTTTAACCAGCTCATAAATCTTCCAAGTCCGGGCCCCCCCACCCCCACCCCCCGGCCCCCCGTCCGCCAGGTCTATTGCAAGCCGCAGCCTGGGCGGGCACTGGGACAGCCTCGTCCCATGTTGTGTGTGACTGTGGGGCAACAGGGCCTGCCTGCTTTGGGGAGAAGGGACAGTAGTGCATAGATAGGCCTGGGGGTCCCACTGGCCACCGGCCACTGGAGATGGTACTGTCCCAGGTGGAAGCTTGGTGTCATCAGCCAGGGGCCCTGAAGGCCTGGGCTAGGGCTCTGCCGTCAGAAAGGCCCGGGTTCAAATCGCAGCTCCACCTCTTGCCAGGCAGGACCAGCTTAGGTCAGTTTCCTAACTTCTCCAGGCCTCAGTTTGCTCAGCCATTAAGTGGGGGAATAATAGCATCCCTTGTAGGTAGGGATGTGGGGAGGAATAAGGGAGGTGATGTAGAGAAAGCTCTGGGGCCAAAGAAAGTGGGCTCTTCTCGGTGACCACCACCAACCGGGCCCTGTCAGAGAGGTGGCCTGGGTGCCCCTGCCCGTCCCCCACAGCCCCTGCCCGCACCAGATGGCGAGGTGGCCTTGTACCCATTTGCAGGAGCTGGTTGGGAAACCCGTGGGCCTCCTCCCTTTGCTCCCCTCCCCCAGAGCGCTGGGGCTGGGGCGGGGGGGGCGGGGCATGCATTTTGGGTGTGCCTGGACATGGGTCCCGGCTGGGGGGCTGGACTGGTATGGTGAGCCCCCAGGGCTGTGCAGGGAAACGAAGGGCTGGTCACCCTGCCCCAGGCCCCCAGGCATGGTCAACGGGAAGCTTCAGTTATTTGTTTATTTGCTGTTCTCTGGAGGTGTAAATGCGCCACCCCAGGTGTACAGGCTCGTACCTTCATATCTCGTTCCCGGTGACCACCTCCCTGCTCAGAGGCTAGAACATTCCTGTGCGGCCCCCAGCCCTCCCCTCCCCCAGCTTTCTACTCTCAAGTCAAACCTGTCCCTCCCCCACCCCGTCCTGCTCCGTTCTCCCCTGTGGCACCCCACCGCCCTCAGGATGAAGTCCAGACCCCTTCCCCATGCGACCCCAGCTAGCTGCCCCCCCCACCCTCCCCCACTGGGCTTCTCTTCGTGCCACCCTCCCCCACTGGGCTTCTCTTCGTGCCTGCTGAGTCCTGCTCTTGCTTCAGGAATTAGACGGTACAAGTTCAATCCACGTTTACGGAAGAAAGAAACGGCGGGGGGAGATCATGCCTGCGGTACAGGTGACAGCAATGAGGGGTCTGTGACATGCCCAGGTCCCCAGGCAGCACAGGAGCAGCGGGTAGGACTTGCACTGTCGCCCTCGGCCCGCCCTGTGACTTCCGCAGCCCATGGGAGGGATGGCGGTGGGAAGCAAGCGGGCCTGCCAGCCTTTGCCTGACCCTTCAGGGGCCGACGCCGTCCACTCTCCTTCACGGCAGGGGCGCAGAGAGGCAAACCAGGGAAGCCTTTTCCACGTTCAGGCCCCCTTCCCTGCCCCCCATCTCCTGGCCGTCACCAGGAGTGTCACCCAACCCGTGGCATCCTAATGCAAGGTGCCTGGCTCACCCCAGACCCGTTCCCCTCCCTTCACGACCCCTGGGCCCTGCCTTTACCCACACAGTGGCCACCCCGCCGCCTCCTGGGGCGGCTGCCATGGTGATCTACACCCCCCAAATGCATATTTGTCCTCCGCCAGCCGCGCACAATTAACATTCCCACCAGTAAACGATGCGGGGCCATATTTCACCCGCACCCAAACGTGGACCACAGACGCATTAACGTAAATGATGGTGCAGTTAAGTGAGGCCAAGATTTGCGCACCTGCACAGGGGCTCGCAGGCCGGGAAACCCACACAGCCTGCCTTCCTGTTTCCTTGGGACCCCAGCCCCATCTCAGTGCCCAGAGCTGGACCCTCTGCAAGGCCCCCAGGGGCACAGAAGGGAAATAAGCCTGCTGCTGTCCCCTCCCAGAGGGGCCAGACAGGGGAGGCTGCTTCTGCCGCCTGGCGGTAGCGGGGAGACTGGGGGCGGATCAGGGCCGAGGAGTTGCCCCTTCAAGGAGCTCATCCCCCTGACCCCCCTCCTCCCCTTCCACACCCTGCCCGACCTTCCCAGGCTGTAGGTCAGGCAAGGCTCCCACACCTTGGCGCCCTTGTTCTCCCTAGGGCTCCTGCTTAGGGCACCAGGGAGCGCCTAGGCCGAGGGAGGGCCCCTGGGGTGTATCTGGTTCCCACCCAGCAAGCCGTGTCCCCAGGGAGCTAGGACCAGCAGTGTCAAGCTGGGCACACCCCCCTCCATCACCGCTCCTTGCTGGAGCTTAGGCTGGGAAGCAGGGACCCAGGTCCCAGGCTTGCCCCGAGGTGACAGTAGCCAGTGGAGTGGGAACAGCCTCAAGCCAGCCTCACTCTCTGCAGCCTGGATGTGAATGGCTGGAGGCCGGAGGGGAGGCTGGGCGCCTGGCCCAGCGAGGGCTTCGCTGCACTATGGTGATCCACTGACTACTTTCCTTGGGCTGTTCTGGAAGCTCCGAAAGGGCGGGCAGGGGGGAGACAAAGGCTTAACTCCTCATTTCTGGGGCGAGGAAGAGGGGGGAGAGGGCCGGATCATGTCGGAAGGGGAGTTCATGCCCCCAACACCGCCCATGTCTCCCGGCCTCCTCCTCTGCTCCTCCCATGGGCTTCTGGGCCCCCGTGAATCTCCTGCCCTCACCCCAGGGCCCCAGGGACTCTGTTACTCAGAAAGTGCTTGGCAAAAATAAAGTTGAGCCACCTGGGGAACTCCTCCAGGGTGAGTCTGTAAAAGTTGCTGCCTCCTCTGGGGAGGGGACAGGCCCGTGCCCTGGGGGGCTGTAGCCAGGAGATGGAAAGACCTGTGCGTCATGAGGCCCGTGGTTGGGGAGGGGCAGCAGGGACCTGGGGGCAGAGGGGCCCGGGTTCAGCCACAACTCTGCCCCTCCAAGGCAGAGTGACCTCTGGGAGCTTCAGATCCCTCGCCGGTGAAAGGGAGGCAGGCACGTGCTCCTTGCAGGGCTGCGGCGTGTGAAGGCGAGACTGAGCAGTAAGCCAGCCTCTCCTTTCCCTGCTCACCCAGGACAGCAGAAGGCTGACCCTACTCTGACCTGCAGGTGGCAGCGGGGACGGTGGCCACCAGCCGTGGAGCTGTGGGATGCCATAGTCCCCGTGCTGCCTTGGGCACAGCTGCCCGGCTCGGGGGTCCTCAGGAGGCAGCTGTCTCCCCTCCTCCCCACCCTGGACGGCTCAGCATAGCCTCTAGCTTCCAGCCTGCTCCCAGCCCCTCCATGCCGGACCCTCGGCCTCTGTACCCACCCGTCCGTCTGGCAGGGCCCAGCACTGTGTCACGCGCCCCGGGACACCTTCCGCCAGGCGGCATCGCCTCTGGTCTCTATGCTCTAAGACTGCCAGCCCTTTGCGGTTTGTCTCTCCTGGCCTCGATCGGGTCCCTCCTCCTCTGGGTGGGTGGGTTTTAGTTTTTCCATCCGCACGGACTCAGAGCCAGGCTGCCCTTATCAGCTCTGTGACCCCTTTCTGGGTCTCAGTCGCCTTGTCTGTGAAATGGGGACGATATGCTTCCTCAGTGGGTCATTACGAGCACGAAACAACGGGGCGCCTGGCTCACTCGGTCGGTTAAGCACGTGACTCTTGATTTCGGCTCAGGTCATGATCTCACAGTTTGTGAGTTCGAGCCCCGCACCGGGCTGTGCGCTGACAGTGTGCAGCCTGCTTAGGATTCTCTGTCTCCCTCCCTGCGTGCTTTCTCTCTCTCTCAGAATAAATAAATAAACTTAAAAAAAAAGAACAGTGTGAAACAAGTCCATGCAGATAGTAAAAGACTTTGAACGTGGTGCACGGCACTCAGTGGGCTCCCAGTGGGTGGAAGCAGCTATTCCCTTGTCACGTGGCAGGGATCAGAGTGTATCGAAGGGGGTGTTCACAGAGTCATGGGCGGCATCAGGGAAACCAGGAGGAGAATGGCTGGAGCTGTCGAAAGGGTCACCCGGAAAGGGAGGGGACGCAGCCAGGGCACCCAAGCTCCACCAGGCTCTCCTCCCTCCCTCTGAGCGAGCCACTGGGGCTCCCCATGGCCATGCCCAGCCAGAGGCCACAGGTCCCGGAGTCAGCAGCCTCCTGGTCCCAGAGCGGGCTGGGGAGCGATCTCACGGGCCTCCGAACAAGCCGATGGGCGGGTGGGTGACGGGGAAGGGGGTGGCCTTGCACGTCGGTTAAGAGCACCCGTGGGCTCTCGGTCAGAAGGAGCAGGGTGCAGCCTGCGCTCTGCCGGTTACCAGCCGGGAGACCAGGGTGAGGCGGCCACCTGCCCCGGGTGCCCGGCTGCAACTGGGAAAGTCGCAGGCAAACCGGGACCCGCAGCAAGGTCCATCTCTGTGCCTCAGTCTCCCCATCTGTAGCATGGAGAAGAAGCCCTCTACCTGGTGGAGCAGGACCGGGATTCGACACAAGAGGGGTCCTGGGAAAACCAAAGCAGACCCAGTGGGGCCCGCGGGAGGAGTGTGCGGGTCTCCGGCCCTCGCCTGTCCTCGGGAGATGGATCCGAGGGTGTTTTTCCGTCCGGGAGCCTAATAGTCAGCAGTTACTCAGCGTCGCGTTTCCCAGTGGGTAGGAAAGCCACAAATAAGTAAATTCAGCCAGCAGGGCACAATTATTGAGCCCAGTGCTTTATTTCCCCATCTCGTCTCCAGCCCCAGCCGGCATCGGGTCGATAATAATTTATGTCACAGCCCCCGCAGCGGAGGAGAGGTGGCCAAAACGTGCTTACGTCTGCTTGGAGTCACCCTGCCTGTACCAGCCTAGCGCTCACAGGTGGCTGCAAGGGCCGGGGTGGGGACTGGGGAGGCTGTGCCCAGGGAGGAGGGAGGAAGTGGAGGCTGGGGGCAGGGCCGGCTGCCTAGATGGGAGGGGCCGGCAGCTAGAGGACCGCGCAGGCCCAGGCCTCGTCCCTGACCGCCATTCAGGCCCACGTACCGTGGCAGAGGTGTCCTAAGACTAAAACGGGGCAGGGAGGGGGCGCCTGGGTGGTTCAGTCGGTTAAGCATCTGACTTCAGCTCAGGTCGTGATCTCACGGATTCATGGGTTCGAGCCCCACATCAGGCTCCGCACGAACAGGAGCCTCTCTCTCTGCCCCTTCCCCACTGCACCCTCTCTCTCTTAAAATACATAAATAAAATTAAAAGAATAAACAGCAGAATAAAATAACTAAAAAACTGAAAAGGAGAACTGTTTAAAAAAAATAATAAAACGGGGCAGGGAGGAGCAGTGGTAGATCTCTCCACCGAGCAGCTGGGGGTTTGTCCTACGTCCAAGCTCCCAGGGAAAATCTAAGGGAGGAAGCGAACGGGGAGAGGGCAGCGGAAGGGACCAGTCCGGCCATGGCCTTGACCGGAGTCTGATCCACGGGAGACGCAGAGTAGAAATGGAAAGCGTCGTATCTCATGGAGGCAGGGCCCAGCCTCTGACCCTGGGCCATTCAGGGCTCTGTCTCCCTGAAGCTCCCTGGAGGAGGAGGAGGAGGAGGAGGAGGAGGAGGAGGAGGAGGGGCGGGGGAGGGCATGGAGGCGGGGCAGCTGAAGCCGTGGGCAGCCAGTGCTCCCAGTGCTCCCAGTGCTCAGTCAAGGGGCTCAGGGTGCCCCATGGTCTCCACTCAGAGCCTCCGGCCTGCGGGGCATCTGCCAGCACCTTCCCCCGCTGCGGAAGGAGCCGGGCTATGATTTGGATTTCATAATTTATGTAGCTGATTTCATCATGTTTCATGTTCTGTCATGTTTCCTGCCGTTAACAATTTCATTCGTCCCTCTGGGGACATTAGACTGTGACACTGGGATCTTGTGGGGGAGGTGGCACCCCGCCGGGGTCGGGCTGGTGTGAGAGGGCGCTTCCCCAGGCAGTCGGGGCTGAGGGCCGGGGGCAGGCGGGGGGAAGAAGAAGTTTTCCTGAGTGCACCTGTCTGGCGGGTGACGGTATACGTGCGTGGGGTGCCAGGCTGGTCCTTAGGGCGCTCACCCCGTGCTGCCTGGAACCCTCACCACGGGTCTGTAAGAAGCTTCCCTCGGTCCCCCACCTCGTGGGTACGGAAGCCGATGCCCAGAGACATGACACATGACCCCAAGTAACACCGGGGTTGAAGCTGTAAGAGGGGCTCGACCCTAGTCTTCCTGTAACAGCCCTCCCAACCCAAAGAACAGCCATGTTTTAGGGCTCCAGGGTGGCCACCGAGGCCCAGAGCGGGGAAGGGCTCGTCCAAGGTCATCCAGCGCGGAAGCACTCTCCCTGTCCCTGCCGTCCAGCCCCTCTTCCCCGTACCCCGTGGCCTCTGGCCTTGCTCTCAGATGGAGCCCACTCTGGGCTCTCCCATGTTGGTCCTGCCACTCCAGCCCTCTCTCTGTCCCCAGCTGACCCCAGCCCCCCCCCCCCGGGGAGGCCTCAGGCTCTGTCTTCTGATAGGAGAGGGGCAGAAGCCTAACTTGCCTGGCTGTCCACTTTTAAAGGAGCTCCCACCTGAGGGCCTCAAAAAATAACCCTCCCAAGCCAGTGACCACCCAGGGTGGTTGGTGGCTTCGAGGCCAGCCGCCCAGAGAAGCTCTGAACAGAGCTCGAAGGAGGGCTCCGACTTCCACCCACGGATGCCTCCCCGTTTCTTGTCTTTTCTTTCCGCCTGGCTTTTAAAAAAAATTAAACATGGACGGTTTCATCTTGGGAGAATTAGTATTCCAGGCAGGCCTGGGGGATGTGATTGGAATGTCAAGGCCGGAGCCACAGAGCTGGAAGGGAAGGGAGGAGGTACTGGGCCTGGTGGACCCCCCCCCCCCCCAAGAAGGGGCCGCGGGCTCTGACCTGCCGGCATGCGAGGAGGCCTGGTGGGCCTTCCAGGGGCCGGCTGCTTCTAGCCCGCCTGGATGCCCGTATCGTGGGGAAGACTGAGGCTGAGCCTGGCCAGTGGGCTGGCAGTGGGTCCAGGACTGGAGGAGGAGGACATATGGGGCAGCTCGGGGCAGAGACTGAGTCAGCTCCTCAGCCCCATCCACTGTCCCTCTCATTCAGTTCTCATTTGCTCAATGTGTGTGTGCCTCCTATGTGCCAGGCGCTGAGCTGGGTGCTGGGGGGGGCGGGGGGGGCAGAGGGCAGGGACACGCCTGCCCTCACCACTGCACGTCACTGGAAAGCCCACTACCCGGTACACAGCAGGCATCCACCAAAGACTGGTTAAATGGATGCCTGAGGCATCTCCCCGGGCACGCTTTGAAGAACACAGAGAATCCTGGGAGGTTACCAGGTAACTGCCCGAGTGGACAGAGCTAAATTGGTATCTTTGCAGCAGGACTTCTCAGAGCCTTTAACATGCTCATGGCCCTGCGAACCTGGGGAGGGAGTGCCAGCCTGCAGCCTCCACCGGTTTGAGCACAGCCCTTAGTCCCTGGCCACACAGGAAATCCTGTTGGGGGCCCAGAGTATGGGGCACGGAGCCAAGACGAGAGTGGGTTTGTGTTCAGGCGCCACAGCGGACCCACTGTGTGACTAGGGCGGGCTCCAGGATGCTTGTTTCCTCAGGTGGAAAATCGAAATGGGAATAATAGTGCCTGTGGGCTCAGAGAGGTGATGGATGAATACTGCCTGCCTCAGACTTAATTCAGGGTTGCTTGTGTTGCTGTTGGATCATCCCCGTAAAACGCTTAGCTCTGTGCCCGGGGCCACTGGCAGAACTCTGTTAAGTTAGCTAGGCTGTTGTCACTGCTGCTGGCACCATCTGTGCCCTTAAGAGCTCACAGCTGAAGGGGGGGGCAAGACGGTTAGAATCCCGGGTGGACAGTGTGAGGGCCAGGGTGGGGGGAGCCCTGAGGAGGGCCGAGGCGGGATGGGGAGGAGTCGCCGGGGGGGGGGGGGCAGTGACAGTGTGGCTGCGGGAGCAGGCCTCAGAGGGAGGAAGCCTGGGTGGGCCAGGTTCACTGCCATCCCACCTCTCTGCTAGGGGGTCTTCAAGTCCTGGCCTGACACCTCCCCTCCATGGCAGCCTGGGCCATCTTTGGGCATCTCTGTCTGTTACCCATTTCTTCCTTAATGGAATCCCTCCCCGTACATCCCTCCTGGTCTTTCTAGATCTTTGGTCCCCCCAGAACAGGTTGGTCTTCCTTCTCCAGGTCAGCTGTCCAGAAACCCAAGGGCGGGAGAGTGCTGTCATCCCTGAAGAGTCCTGTCTGCCCCTCGGTCCCTGCCCCAGCCACCGTGGCCTCCCCAGGGCCTCCTGCCCTGCAGTGTGGCTGTGCCTGTTGTAGGGCCCAAGAGCAGAACAGGGTTGCTGCCTGGTCTGATCAGGGCACAAGCAGGGACGGAGCAGGGTGGAGGGGACCTCCTTCAATGCACGGTCTGGCCTCCCTTTACTGCAGCCCATCCAGACGCAGGAGCTGGGCCCCTCTGTGCTTGCTACAGGCATCTACCTTGTTCTGTAGAAACAGAGAAAGCCAGGCTGATAGAGGGCAGGGTGCCAGAGGCCAGGGACTTCCTGAAGGAGGGGACACTTGTCAGCCTGAACTGAAAGGCAGGCTCTCGGAGTGAAAGCCTCTTGAGTCACCCAATCTGCCCCTGTCTGATGGCAGGGAGCCTGGCAGAGATGTTTGGTCGCTAACATCTCAGGGCGCAGTCCAGAAGCTGAATGTGTAGGTACAGAAGGAGGAATCCTTGATCTCTAGGAAAAGTGGCCTGGGGAGGCGGACCACAGAGGCCAGAGGCTTGGCAAGGCTGGACCTCCAGCTCCTCGTCTACAGGGATTCAGAAAGTCCCCACCCCTCTCATGACCGTGGCATCCCTGGCTGTCCCTGGGGTCCACAGGGGACTGAGGCCCAAGTGCTTCCCCAAGGTACACCCAGCCAGGTCAGGGGCCCGGGAATGGCTTTAGCCCAGTGCCCCATCTGGGCCTGCATCCCGGGAAGTGAATGCCTGTGTGTTGGTGGCCACCGATCAGGGAAGCCCCTGGGCTTGCAGGTGCCGGGCAAGGCCAGGCCTCGTGTGCCCCAGGAGCAAAGATACCGGGGGCCTCGTCAGCCACGGCTTCAAAGAGCCTCGTTATTAACAAAAGTGCACCTCGAATCCTTTTTCTTCCTCCTTCTGTCCTTAAGGCAGGCTCCCAAATGAAAAGGAAAATATACAATGAGCAGCAATGAGGAAACCTCAGAGGAAAGCCAGGCATCTGCCGAGACGGAGAAGGAGCACCAGTCCACCCTCGCGTGACGCGTGAGGTGTGGGCTTCCTTTCTTCCTTTTATTTTACGTGGTCGGTCGCTCTTTTTTCCCTTCCTCCTTATTCAGCTGGTCTCTCAGACTGCGCTTTAAGTCCTTTTGAAGTGTTACAACCATTTTCTCCTCTTTCAATTAACAAGAAAAGGAAGCTAATAGCTTTCTGAGCCACTCGCTGTAAATATTAACAAAGTCTGGCCGCGCGCGCGGCCAGGGTGCGCGGTGTCGCTCTCTCGGCCCGAGAGTGTGTTTACGGGAAGGAGGGGAGGGGTGGGAGATTTCCAACACGGAGACGAAAATCCCTTGGCACCGGCTTCCATGGTTCAGGGAAACTGGAAAGCCGGGGGAGCCAGGCGAAAGGGCTCCTGTCCCTGGGGGCCAGAAGCGGGCACATTTGGCGGGAGGGAAGTGGACCCTTCCGGAAGGAAAGGCAACTTCCGCCGGCCGCACCCAGGTAACTCGGACGGCGCCAAGTGCACGGCCTTGGATCCCTAGCTTGTGGCTTTCAGTGGGGTCGGGGGGGGGGGGGGGGGTCTACGGACGACTGGCATTTGAACCCAACAGCTAGAGAGTGGGTGCTGATGGTCCCCAGGGCACATACCGGATCATGGCACCTTCTCTGTACGGAGCAGGGCTCCTGAAGGAATCTGAGGCTGGGGAGCCGGTGGAGGGAAGTGTGTGGCAGAGGAGGGAAGGTGACAACCCCTTGAGCAGAGCCTGGGTTCTAAAAGCTCCTTAGCCTTCTCTCGGGGGGGGGGGGGGGGCCTCCAGCTGTGACCCCTTCCCCCCCAGAGGCCCCACACCAGACTCACCAGCAAAGTGCTGCTTCAAACAGCTGCATAAGAGCCGTGTAGGACCCGTTTCATAGCCAGGGTGGCCAGGGGTCCAGGGCTTCTGCCTCCAGACTCCACCGCCGACCTCAGCTGAGGGCACAGTCACTGTTCCACTAGCAAAAGTGGGCCAATTTCCCGCGAAAGGTCTGGCCTTTGCTGGCACACCAGACCCGTCATCCCCCAGGATCCCCGGGATCCCCCTGGGGCTGGGTACAGACCCTTGCGTGTGGGAGCTGAGTTATACCAAGGCCTGCTGGGTAGCGTTAGGCCGGCAGGCAGCCTCCTTCCCAGGGGGCAGCAGGCAGTAGGCAAAGAGCCTCATGCAGGCCCGGGCCTCTCTTCCTGTCCCCTGTCGTGTGTGGGCAGACTCCAGCCACTGTGCCCTCCCTGGGGGCAGAGGGGCAGGCCCGTGGAGGGCTGGGTGCTCTTCCCCTCCTCCGCCCTGCTTCAGCCTCCCCCTCCAGAGGCTGAGAGCAGCGATCCTGGGCCCGGCTGAGCCTAGCTGCCCTAGGCCGTGCCCTGGCCCCTCGCCCACTCTCGCAGCTCCCCGGGGCACGGGAGTTCCTCCCGCTGCCCGCCCACACTCGCGGGCAATTTCCGAGGCACACAGCACTCCAGGTGCAGGAGGCCCCTTCAGGTGCCTGTCTGTTCTTCTGTTCCATTGCTGCCCAGGGATGACCGTACCCACACGGTGGTCTTTCTAGATCCCCCTGGTGCTCGGCTGCACTGTGGGGCAGCACCCTCAACTGGTAGAGTCAGGCCTCCAGGCCCCCCCAGACGGTGCAAAGGAGGGGCTGCTGGGCCCAGGCAGGCAGCGGGTGCCAGCAGTGTGGGCCAGTTCGGTCCCTGGGCTGTTCTGCCAGCCCAGCGCCAGGAGATGGGAGCGAATTCCAAGCCACCTCCGGCCGCAGCTGCCTTTGCTTCCCAGGTCCCGGCTCCAGCCCACACGTGGAGAGGGAGAGAGACATCCCACGGTGGGGGGGGGGGGCGGGAATACCACATCTCCTCTCTGAAAAGCTGTCCGGGAAGAGCAGCCCCCTGGGACCCTGGAGCTGTTGGCTTCTCTGCTCTGGGCACGGTCGGCGGCCCTCTCCCCCACCCCTCCCCCCATTCTCCAGCGGTCTGCCTCCGAGGGTGGGTGCCGGCGGTGGTCCAGGCCCGCTGGCCAGGCAGCCAGGCCTCCTGCAGCTGCCCACAGACCGGCTCCCGCCCTCGCTCCCACACCCACCCGCTAAAGTCTGGGTTTTGTCAGGAAGCGGTTTAATTAGCAGACTGGAGGCTTGGGGTTCACACTGTGTATGCAGGCTCTGTCGCCTCCGCCTCTTCTTACCTGCTATGGGGTGCCATGCTGCAGTGCCGAGGCTGGGGGCCAGGCTTTGGAGAAGCGGGCAGGGTGGGGCCGGCTCCCGGTGCAGAAGGGACGAGCTGGGGCCTCCAGGCACGCCCCCTGCGGAGGGCTCCCGCCTGGCCCCCGCCCGGGGAACCTAGAGGCATGCACACTCAGGCCCTGAGCCCCCCAACGGGCTGCCTGTGCCTGGAGGTGCTCAGTCCGTCACCCTCTGGTGAGGGGGAGAAGGGGGCAGGAACCCACTCAGCCCCCAGGCTTCAGGGAGACTTGCCTGGCCAGCCCCTTCCCCTCAACCCCACTGTTCCCCACCTCTGCTCCTGGGGACACTGTCCCAGCTTCTCACTGGGTCCCTCTCATGCACCCGAGCACCCTCAAGTTCTCCATGAAGGTCTGGGCATGCCTCCCTCTGCCTGGGCCCGTTCCCTGGCTCCCCACTGCCCTCGGGATGAAGACCAGGCCCCTCGGCAGAGCATGCAGAAGTCCCCCCCGCGAGGCCAGAAGGCCATCTCCCACTTCAGCTCAGGTCACTGCCCCCCCGCTAACTCAGTCAGAGCTTTGGGACACCAGCCTTCTCACCACCAAGCCCTCCTACTCTGAGCCTTTGCGTATGCCGGTCCCTTGGCCCGAAATGACCTTCCCACCCCACCCCTACTATGCTGGCTCTGTGGCAGGAGCGGTCCATCCTCTCGAGTGGGAGAGCTCTCCCTGCCCTGTGGCCCCGGCCCCCAGCCCTCTGCCTCCTACAGAGAGGGACCGCGGCCGTGACAGCTCCCAGGTCCACGCTGGCACGAGAGAGGAGTGACCCACACGCTGTGGTCACTGTGGGGGAAGAGAAACGGGCCCTGTGGATGGCCGTCCTGGTGGGAGGAAGTCAGCAGCCAGAGAACAAACTCGGTTTTGAGTCACAAAGAGCCTTTTCATCTATACAGGTCGGATACAGATGCTGACCTCAGCCTGGAAGTCCCGAATGAAAGAAAACCCCGGGTCTCCTAGCTCGAGCCAGCTTTGACCTGCTCGCCATGATCTAAACTCTGCCCTCTTTGCCACAGGGCAGTTTCGCCCAGGAAGGGGCTGGGGGGGACAGGCGTGTTGTTCATTTAAAATGCCACTCGACTAAGTCACCAGCCATAAAGCCCACCTGGGTTTCCAGCAGCATATACCGGGCGTCTGATTAATGATACACACACAATAATCCATCCCTAAGAGCCATAGGTTGAAATGAAGCAGGAGGGCTAATTGCTAATATAGGAATTAATATCAGTGAGTACGATCCTCAGGGCAGCTGGGAGCCGCAAAGCTGGAGAGCGATTCCACTTCGGGGGGAGAGTTCTGAGGTCCAAAGGGGGGGTGGGTACCCTAGAAGATGGACAGGTGGGGGGTCGGAGAAGACCCAGCCACATGCGCCCCGCTCTGCCTCGCCACTGAGTTCAAATGTGACTATCATGACATAGGAGTCTGGAGGATCCCGGAACCACAGCACAGTGTTACCTTCCCCGTGATCCACCCTCCCAGGCCGGACAAGGTGGGCTTTTTGCTCCCAGTGTGGGTCTCACACTATGGCTCTCTGCAAATCAATGGCCTCCCCACTGGATTTGGAGCTCCTAGAGGACAGGGGCTCTTCCTTGAATCCCGATGTCTTGCATGGTGCCAGGAGCAGAACTGGAACCAGTACATGTTTGCTGGATGGATGGAGGGAGGGAGGGATGGATGGATGGACGGACGGATGGAGAGACAGAAAGATGGGTAGACAGAAAGATGGACAG
>NC_064808.1:7031530-7108569 GCF_023721935.1 Panthera uncia | reverse complement strand
ATGGATGGATGGGTGGATGGATGGATGGATGGATGGATGGGTGGATGGATGGGTGGATGGATGGATAGATGGGTGGGTGGGTGGATGGATGGATGGATGGATGGATGGGTGTATGGATGGATGGGTGGATGGAGAGATGGATGAATGGGCGGATGACTGCACGAGAGGGCCTCAGGAAGAACCCAAGTGCAGTGGCCCCAGGGACCACCTTGTGTTTGGTTGATGGTGTTTCTGTTGCACTGAGACTTAGTGTCTTGCAGAGAGAGGGGAACTGACCCAGAATTCAAGGTCCTGGTTGTCATGCAGGTTGTATGACCTTGGACGGGCCCCCCCTTCTCAGTGTCATTGCCCCTGCACAATGGTCCTCCCTGCCCTGCGAGCTGTGCTGGTTTGTCTCAAGGCTCAAGGGAGATGGCAAGCAGAAATGACCTGGAAAAGGATAAGGCACGCTGTCCCCTTGTAGACAGTGTGTACGTACAGGCCGATCCAGCCAAAGTGGAGTGGTGTAGACATGTGGGATTGTGCACTTGGCTTTCTTTCCCCCTTTCAGGTTCCTTTTAATACGGTCATGATGTTATTATTTATAACAAAAAGTAAAATTGTAAGCATCTCAAGTACTTACAAGTGGAAGCCTTTATGATGTTGACCCAAAAAAAACTGGTTCTTTGGCACCAGAGCAGAGACCTGGAGCCTATGGGAACAGGGGAGGCGAGGGGTGGTGAGCAGAGAACGTCCTGTAGGGGGAGTGCCTACGAGCTGGGCCAAAGCGGCCAGGGGCAGAAGAGGGGCTCCCGTCGTCGCTGAACCTTTGGGACTGCGCAGATTTGTTTTGCCCTCTGGCGGTTTGACCCCATAGAAAGTCCCCATACAAGCGCTCACTTTGTTTGCACTGCGTGGTCCCAGCCTCCCCCCCCCAATCCAGTAGTGCGCCCCCTGGGGACGGTAGATGTTTGCCAAGAGGGCACATTTACATATTTATTCCCGGGCCTTGTTTGGTTCAGTGAGCTCAGGTGGCTAGTAACGATCCTCATTTCGCACCCACGCGGGGAAGAGCTCGCACCTCCAGGCACCGCCGGCCAGGCTGACCCAGCATAGGCAAAGCTGGTCGGACCCGCCAAGAGCCTGGCTCCGTCCCCGATTTTCTAAATGAGAAAGGAGAGTGGAGTTCCCGGGGTGCGTTTAGGAAGCAGCTACGGGGCTCTGCCGCAGAGAGCCAGATGTAGTTAGTCCCTCCCTTTCAGGACACCATGGGTGTGTGTGGCCCTGCACGCCGAGGGGGAGGGTGGCCCGACGCAGGAGGGGAGGGGTGACATTGGGTGGACTCTGGCAGGAGTAGGGACAGTGTGGGGAAGGGCCTGGAGAGAACCGCCTCGGGGCATTCCGGGGGATGCTGATGGGCCAGGCAGGGCCGGGCCTTGTGGGGCTCTAGAAGCTGCCTAGGACCCTTGCCTTTATCCCGGGGACCGTGAGAAGGGCCCGATGCCAGTGGGATGAGGCTGCCCTCCTGGATCCATAACTTCCAAAGCAGAACTTGGGGGGTTTCTCTCTGTCGTGGGGCATCGGCGGCCATGGCCGGCCGGAGCCTCTGGGCTCTGAGGACACTGCCCCCGTCCTCTCTAAATACGGAGGCCCAGCTGCCTCCGCCTCCACCCCCAGCGGTACAAAACAATTTCCTCGCCCCGGCCAGGGAGGCAGATGACCTCATTGGACTGTTTCCATCTCTCCCTTTCGTAGAGAAATTACAATTTATAACTGGATGCAATCGCGCGGGTATAACAGCAAGAAGGATCCGTGCCGTAGCCCGGCAGTCACCCCTCATGCGAGGGCTGTCCTCGTCTCCCCTCCCGCCCCACCCCTGCCCTGAGCCTTGGAGGGGCCACACTCCGCCTGCCCGCTCGTACTCCAGGTATTTAGCAGGGCCTGGCCAAGCAGGATCTGCGGGGCCTGCTGGTTCTTGAACCTCCTTCCTCTCGGGGAGGCTTGTCCCAAGGCTCCCCCGTCAGCCTCGGCCTGCGCTCCACCTGGACAGCACCCACCCCTCGTCCCACACGCGCCGCTGGCGGGCTGGGCGTCCGGTGGGCAGTGCCTTCCGCCCCCAGTCTGGGCTCTGGGCTTATTAAAACACGCGCCCTAAATATCCCTGTTTTTATTTGTAACGGCCCCAGACAACACGCCTTCCTCAAATCGGCCACCTTGGGCCCGACAAAGAAGACCGCCCAGATGCAGCTGAGCCCATCTGGATCCGATTTCAAACCAGAGCGAACACTCTCAGATGTGTAATAAAAGCCCTTTTCCAAAGAGGGGCTCCTGCAGGGGGAATACGGACACCGGGGCACCGCAGGGCTGCAGGGCGCCACGCTAATGAGAGGCGATCCGGAGGGCTCGGGTTTTGTTTTGGGTTCTGAGGAACAGCCAGCCCTGCCCCCAGGTCTCTGCGGAAAGGGGAGGATGGCCTCAGAGGGCACTAGGGTGTGGAGGCCTGACCCCGGCCTAGGAAGTGGAAGGCCAGGGACTCTGAGACCCAACTTCCCAGCTTCCCCGATGCTCCCGCTTCCCGAGGCGGCGGTGGGGAGGAAAGGCAGTGCTGCTTCTGGAAGCCGAGACCGCGGTGGCCCAGTTGGATCCTTTGAATGACATTTAGCAAGAGAAGCAGGTGCTGGGGGAAGCGGAGCCAGCTCTGGACCGTGCAGGCAGCCCCCGCCATGGCCAGGAGCCCTCCGAACTTCATGTTTCTCTCTCCGGTCCTTCCGCCCTCCAGGAAAAGGAAACCGGGCAGCTTTGAGGAGGGTGCTCTGCGTGGCCCCCTGTTTGTTATCTGGATTGCGGAAGAGAAGGGAGATGGAGGAAGAAGCATCCCAGCCCCCTCCCGGCTCCCTGGAATGTGGTGCTCCGGAAAGCAGGTTCCAGAGGGATGGGAGGACAGGCGGCTGCAGCCCAGGCTGCCTGTCCCTGTGCGGCTCCTAATTTCCCTGGGCTTAATCGCTTGTATTGTTTCTTGGCAGGTGAGGAGGCAGGGAGTGGGTGCGAAGGCCTCCCTTTTGGACAGAGGAGACCAGGGGACGAGGCAGGAATAACGCGCCCCTCCCCCGCTCCGCCTCCCCAGCAAGAAAACCTTCTCTACGAACAGGAGAAGCCAAGCAGGACTGAGCGTCCACCGCCCCCCCACCCCACCCCACCCCACCCACCCGAACATCTTTCCAAAGAGAGGCATGTGGGGCCGGACAGCTCAGCGGCGCATGTCAGCAGCTTCAGCCCCGCGGTGAACATCTGAACTCCTCAGGGGGGTAATGGACCCCCTCCTTCCCCCCCGGAGACACAGCCTGAGTGACAGGAATACCGATCCTTTGGAGAGTGGCTCCCTCTCAGCTCTGTCACGCAAGAACGCTCTCTGCACCGGAGCCCATTCTGCCGAGTGACTTAAAGGGATTAAAAAAAGAAAGAAAGAAAGAAAGAAAGAAAAACTTGGTGAAGAAAAGGGGGTAAAAGCCACGCCGAAGCTTTGCAGAGGAGGTGGCGGCCAGCAGACAAAAGGGCAAAAGTTGAAAGAGGACAGCGAGAGGCCACCCCCACGGGATGGACGCCAGGCTGTAGGGCATGCCTGGGGAGCAGGGGCCCAGAACACCCTCAGGCTGCACACGGGGGTCCTGGGGCTGCAGGGGGGGGGGGCCCTCTGCAGCCCCCCATGGACGCCCCTCACTCCGGGGGGAGAGGCCAGCGGTGCCTGAAGCCTAGGGGACAGAGGATGCCGCTCCAGACCCGAAGCCACGTCTGAGCACGAGCAGGGTGTCCTCCCTGCTCCCCGGGGCGCCCCCAGCTCCACGAAACACCCCGAGTCTGTGGCCCGTGCCTGGGTGCCAGGGCCGCGGGGCCAGAATGTGACTGTGTTTGGGCCCAGCTCAACCGGAAGCATCCAGAGCGGAGACCCCAGCCAGACCCAGCACGTTCCGGGGCTGCAGCTGAGGAGGTAAGACACACGCAGATGGGCTCTGGGTGGCCCAGGAAGGCCCTGTGACTCCTCATGCCCAGAGAAGGCATAGCATGCGAGACGGCTGGGGCCTGCTGCTTCCTGGCTGGGTTGCACTGGGGCGTCGCAGAGCCCCCCCAAGTCTGCAGCTCCAGCCCACCCGCCCCACACATTCAATTCAGGTAGTGTGCCAGGGGAGGGGTCTTTTGCCACCCAGTGAGTGGCCTGTGTTCTACCCCGGGGTGAGCCGACCCAGGGTATAAGGTCATGGCCCTTCCGGGCGTAAACTGCGGTGGGGGGATGCTCCAGCCTGGGCAGGGGAGGGGGTGGGGAGGTCTTACTTTGAGCCCCTCTGAATTGTGCCCAAAGGGGGCGGCAGTGAGGCCTCGGGGGGAGGCAGGACCTTTGGTGACCGAGGCTACTGGCCATGGCACCTGCTGCCCTCCAGCTGGAGGGAGTCCTTCCATCCAGGTCTGCCCCTGCCCTGGACAGAGGGACCGAGGGTGGGGTTGGCCCAAAGCCACCACCCAAGACCCTGCACCCACTGGCCCTTGGGCATCACTGCTCTCTGGCTTCCAGTCCAGCCCCTCTTTGGGTGAGAGTGGCTTGCTGAGGGCCCAGGGAGAGGCAGCAAGTGTCCCAAGATCGCACAGCAGGCCAGAGGGCCCCTCCTCCTCACTCAGGCTGCGGAACCTCCCGGGCTTGTCAGGTGGGGAGCTGGGTCCTGCCTGGGGGGCAGGGCCTACTCTCCCCAGGCTCCCCCGAGGCCGGGAGGGAGGGCTCGTGCCTCCCCAAACACAAATCCCAGGCAACTTCTAGGAGCGGCGCCCAGGGCAGGGCAGGGAAGCCCCAATTCATTACCAAGATGGAAAATGACACTTCTCTCTGCACGCTTCCCCAGGAGAGGGGCTGATTTATGACTGCGCCAGGGCCCGGGACATTCGTCAGCGCGGCGCGACGCGCACGCCGTCTGCGGGGGCATTAATAGCCGTGTTATTAGCCACCGGCGTGAAAGATGCCCTGCGGATCGGCTATTTGCTGTTATTTATTATAAAGGCGCGCCAGCCCGGCAGCGGGCCGAAAGGCGTCACGATCGCTGGGAGCCCGAGCTCGGCCCCTGCCCACCTGGCCTCCCTCCCCCCATCCCTACCACGTGTCCCCCACTCCCCGGTCATTTGTCCCTATTCAACTCCCAGCCCCTAGGAGGGGCTGGGGGCAATTCCTGGAACCCACCGCTGCTCCCCCAGGCCTGTGCCCCAAATATTTATGGAGACTCTGCTCAGCGCCGGGCTCTGTTTCTGGTGAGCTGTGCGACTTCCTTCCATCCCAAGGCAGAAAGGCAAAGAGAAACAAACCGGGCTGTGGGGCTGGGCCGATATGGGTTGGTGCCCCATCCCTCCTGTCGTGAGCAGTGTGACCTCGGGCACATCCCTTCCGCTCCCTGAATGTGCTCCCCTTTGTGCGCTGGGGGCGCAGTCTCTGCAGGGCTGTGGCCAGCTGGAGGGGAGGGGAGGTCATGAAGGATCCAGCATGCAGGAGGTGCTCCCCCTTGCCAGCTACTGCCACTAATGGGTCCCAGCCCCTAGGGCTAGAAGGGTCCACAGACCTGTCGGTAGGGGAAGCCGCCCCCATGAGCCCCTGTGTTGGCCACTGTGCACCATCACCCTCCTTGTGCCGATCTTCTGGGAAAGGGTTTGAGAGTTCAGAGCCAAGGCTGGAGGAGGAGGGCAGGGGGAGGAGTGGCTGCGGCTGCTGGGGGTTATCTCTCTGCCCTGGACCAATCCCTTCCGCTCTCTGGGCCTCGGTTTTTCCTCCTCTGTGAAAGGCAGATAATTTCCAAAGTCCTGCACCTCCCCGATTCCGCGGTCCTGAGGGTAGGGTCCACCCTTGCGCATACCTGTTGGGGGGGAGGAGAGAGGCCAACTTAAGAAGGCGAGGCTGGCCTCTGGGGCCTGGAGGTAGATCTGTGGTTGGGCAGCACCAGGTCATAAGAGATGAGCAGGGGGGCAGACAGGGGTCTTCCTCAGGTTTCTCTCTCTGGGGCTGGGGAGGTCCCCCCTGGGCAGGCGAGAGGGCAGGAAAGACACCTGGGAAGGGAAGGGCACTGGATGGCGAGTCCAGGGCCCGGGTTTGTGTCCAGCTCCTCCCCCAGCAGTGGCACGATTCAGACAAGTCAGTCCTTTTTCCTCTCTGGGCTGTCATGGTGAGGGCACCTGAGTCGTTATCACCTCCTAGGGTAGGGCTGAAGGGGGGCCGGCCTCTCCCGCGTCTCTCCCGCTGCCTGCTTCTAGGCTTCAGATTGTGGGGCCTCCCTTTTGGCATCGTCCTGCACTCGTGCGTTCAACAGAGGTCTACGAGCATTCCCGTGCCAGGCTCTGTACTAGGCTGGTGAACAGGACAGAACATGCCCTGGGTTATAGGAATTCCCATTCTAATGGGAAGGGCCGGATAATCAATTCACGATCGATACACAGGACGGTCTGCCCAGGAGCAGGGCCCTCGTGCAAGGGATGCCACCCAGCTCCTACGGGGCCCCACCCCCAGCCGGCTCCCAGCCTCTGCTTTAGTATCAATAAACATCACCATACACAGTCTCTCCCTCCGCCCCTGGCTGCTAGGATCCTGCTGGCCGCTTAGAAGCCCAGCCGCGCTGACCCTGCAAACCCAGGGGTCCCCGCCTATTCTCGGGGGCTGGCACCAGCCCTCCACTGCTGCCTTCTCTCTTCCTTTCTTCTGGCCCCCGGCAAAAAAGGCCGTCACGTCCCTCTTCGGCCTCCCGAAACTCCCCTTCCTTTCCTTTTTTCCTTCCCCAAAGGAATTAAGCCTCAGTCCCGGCAGCTTTACTAAAAACGCACACAGACAGACAGAAATATCAGGTGCAGGAATATCTTATTAAATAACGCGGGGAGAGAGAGAGAAACAAAATTACACGTGTCTCCTTTCATCCCCCCACTCCCTCCCGGCCCTGAATAGTTTAATATCGAACACTGTTATCAATATAATTAACCTCCTAAGACACAATTTTAAAGTCTTGTTTTTTAAAGGGATTTGCATTCTCTGAAGTTCAGGACATCCCGCTGCCCGGCACCGCCCAGACGGCCCACGCGGGGAGGTGAACTCGAGGTACATTTTTAGTGGATTTGCATACCTGTCTGCAATTACCGCCAGTGGTAACAGCTGATGCATAATGCATGCGGCATGAAATTAGAAAAATAATTAACTTTAGGGTTTAAAAGAATCCCCTACCCCATCCCTCCCCTCCCACTACAAGTTCTCAATGGCACCCGTGGATAAGAGCAGGAGCAGAGTTGTGCAGGGCTGGGCTGGGAGGGCCTTGAGGGTCGTGGCAGCCAGCCCCCTGCCGGAAGGAGGTACCTCCAGTGGGCTCAGACTGGCCTGGGCCTCAACTAGGGCTTGGTACAGGCCCGCTCACCCAGAAGTCTCAGGGTCCCCCCTCCACCTCTGGTCCACACTTCACATCTATACCTGCAGGGGGCGCTACCTGCTGCTAAGAACAGCGAAGGGTCCCCTGTTCCGAATGGAATGCTGCATCAGGCCCTCTGCTCAGGGCTGCTCAGGCTTGCAAACAACCGTAGCTTACGCCCAGGGAAGCGGATCACTTACGGTGCCGTCTTACGGAGGAAGGCCTGAGACCCGAGGCCACCCTCAGCAGGTGGGGCAGCTGGACGGAGCCCAGGCGAGCCCCCTGGGCTATCTGCCTTACAGGGGTGGGGGTGGGGGGAGCCTGGAGGTGGGGGGAGCTCTTGCCAGGCCTCGCTGAGCTCCAGGAGGCAGAGGCCAGCCCCCTGCCCCATGGCCCTCCTCTTTCCGTGTTGCCTGTAGGTGAGCTGGAGAGGTGGGGAAGGAAGTGTGGGGCCCCTCGTTAACTTAAACAAAGGTTTGCTGAGGACTCACCACAGGTATGGAGGTGATCCTGCCTTGGCGAAGCTCTCTGCCTGGGTGGGGGGAAGGGGGGGGAGCCTTGGCTCCTTTTGGGGCCAGGGTCCCCCGTCTCTCCCCTTCTGGGCTGAGAAGCTGCTTCCGTCCCTAGTCTGCTCAGCACATCTTGCTGCGGCCTCCGGCCCTGCTGTTCCAGTAAGGACCCGAGGGCCTGGCAAGGTTTAGGGAAAACACAATGAATGCTCATTGCTGAAGAGAAGGACCAGAAAGCGGAGGGGGAGGGGCTCCCTGGCCAAGCTCGGCCAAGACAGCCGGACGGCTGCCCTGAGTGGGTCACAGGAGCTCCTTGGGGCCCCTCCCGGGACAGGATGGAGCAGCCCTTCCTTCTAAAACCACGCGTCCTGTGCTGGGCCCTCCGCGCCACCCTGTCTTGTCATCTTCTGGGGAGAGTGGGGCTCTCGGCAGCATGTTACAGAGGAGGAAGCTGAGGCCCAGAGAGGCGTCGCTGCAGTTCACGCAATTGGGAGCTGGTGAGGCCAGGTTCGAACCCAGCTCTGTTGTTCCCCTCCTTGATGCTGGTTCCCACGCCTCCTTCTTGGGGTCGGCACCACCTGGAATTTTCTGATTCCTAAAGTGGGGGCTGAGACTGTGCCTGGCCCTTCGGGGCACCCGGCCTCGGGACGTCCCCAGACGAGTTGCCTTCCCTGGTGAACAGGAAGGCAGGCCAGGGCCCGGGGGCAGGAGGAGGCCCGCCCTGCCTTCCCTCTCCTGCCCGGGACCTCCAGCTCCTTCTAGAAACATGCTCATACCTAACTGTGCCCCCCAGGACCTGCAGCGGTAGATACCAGCTCCTATCCAGCATGCCCGGGGCCTGGCTAGGCCTTGTGTCCTGCAGCTGCCCCCCCCCCCGCAGGTGCCCTCACGCCAACCCTCCCTCCCAACTGGACCCCCCAGGAGTCCCTGGGCCTCTGGCAACCCAGCTTGATGGGACTTGGGGAAGACACCAAGCCAGGGGTTCCCGACAGGGAGGTGCCTCCATTCGGCTGGCAGAAAAATAACCACCAGTGAAGTGGTTGTGAGCAAAGCCAGCGTGGAGTCAGCCTTGCAGAGGCTTCTGGGGAAAGCTTCCTGGAGGGGGCTCTAAGGTGAAGTCTTGGGGAGGAGTAGAAGCTGGCTCAGCCAGGCTTGAGCGGGGGAGGGGGCGTTGGTGTCCAAAGATCAGGAACAGCACGGAGCAACGGCCCAGAGGGAGCATGAGGGAGGTCAAGGCCTTTAGGAATCGGGGGCTGGGCTGCGTCTCAGAGTTCCAGGGGGACCAAGGCGAGAGCTGAGCGATGAGCCCCACCGATTACTCACATCCCTTCCCGGGGCCTGGACAGCTCCCCATGAGAGAGAGGCTGGAGCAGCCTGGGGTAACCCAGGAGGGTCGTGGTGTTGCTGGGCCAGCTCTGTGTGGCCCAGGCCGTAGCTTGAGGCGTGGGGCTGTGGATGCACAGTTTGAGGTAGAGGGGACCCGGCGTCACAGCGATTGACAAGGGGTCCCTATCAGGAGGCAGCTTGGGCTACAGGCTCCCAGTCTACCCCGGAGGCACGACAGAGGCAGTGGGGTGAAGAAGGGGTCCCTGGAGAGCAGAGGAAAGAGATAAGCGGAGCCTAGGCAGGCGTGCCTGGGGGCAGTCAGAGAATCGAGGCAGCTTTTATGCCTCATGCGTCGGGTATGTACAGGTTTACGAGGGTAACCGTGCGCGTATTTTCTCATTGAGCCCTCAATAGTAAGTTCCCCTTACAGGAGAACTACTATGATCGCGTTTGTAGATGAGGAAATTGAAGCTCAGAGAGGCCAAGCAACTTGCGTAAGATCCCATAGTGGCAGAGGCAGGACTCGAACCCAGGTTCCTCTGCCGTGCAAGACGGCAGGAGCTAGTGACTGATGGAGAATGCCAAGAATGATGTTCCAGGTCCCCCCTTGGCTACTGGGAGTCTATATACCTCCAGTCTGAGCCACCTCCCTGCTCCCTTCCCAGGGAAGGATCCTGCTGTCAGTCACGGAGCTGGTAAGTCGTAACTCACATCATGCTGAAGTCTGCGGAATCCGCACAAGTGACCCCGTAAAAGACGGGCAATTTACCGGGTTTAATTTGATGGCCACATAAACCATCAAACACACAACAAAGGAATAAAAAAGGCCACCTGGCACCCAGGCAATTAAAGGCTCCTCCAGCAAGGCATGCCTCTTCCTCCCCACCCCCCAGGCCCTGCCCTGCTTTGCAGCCTTGGGGAAGGGGCGGCGAGGGGAAGCTTGAGCCGAGATGGATGAGGCCCGCAGACAGGGGAAGGGAAAGGCCTTGGGTTCCTGCCTCCCAAATGCTTCTTGGTTATCCATCAGGCATCTCTGAAAGGTGCAATTTAGACTCTATTATGATGCCAGGGCCTCTGGAAGCCGAGGGCTGTGGCCATGAGCTGAGCAGGCACCGGAAACTGATGTCTGTGCCAGAGAATGTGGTGGCTGGCCTTGGCTTTGGCCTTAACAAGTCCGCCCCTTGCTCAGGGCACTGCCCCAAAATGGCCAAGCCCAGGAGCCACCCACATCCCATATGCCAGGACTCGGCAGCTGACAGATCAGAGAAGGTGTGTATCCTCCGGCCAGATGCTGGGGCCGGGGACAGAAGGATTCAGACGTGACCTCTGAGACCAAGGCAAGGTGGCCTTTGAGTAGGCCTGAGCCTTCCTGTCCCCAGCACCTGCTCTAGCCCTGCCTCTTTGCTCCTAAGCATCTTGAGACAGGATACCCAGGCTCCATAACCTTCATGTGTATGTGACAGGCTGGCATAGGTACAAACACGCGTCTGTGACGGGGGATGGGTGAGACCTGGCTGGTCGGTACACCCCCGCCCCCCGCCCCCGCCCCCCGCCGTGCCTGGGTTTATCCCTGTCCTCTGAAGGCCAGCACGTCCAGGTCTATGCAGCAGCTCTGTTTCGAGCCTGTCCTCTTGTATAGTTTGGGCCGGTGCCCTTCTCAATCCTGGATGTAATGAGAGGTGAGGGAATCTGGTCGGACAAGGGCCAGGCAGTGTGGGATGCCCACGCTCCAGCTGGATTTTACAGGATGACTCTCGCTGACACTGAGGGCAGGAGGGCTGGGCAGCACGGTGCAGGGCTCTGGAGGGGGATAAGAGAGGGGAGTGGGCCAGGGCAGCCGAGCCAGGGAAACAAAGACGATCGAGAAATCCCCCAAGTGCAAGCTCGAGTGCAGGAAGCAGAGACCGACTCTAAGTCCCAAGGGGCGGGGCTGGGTGTGGGCTCAGGACCCATAGCCTGGGCTGGGAAACGTGCTTCAAGGAAACAGGCAGGAATAAGCAGGCAAGTGTCCTCAGCCCCTGGGGCCAGCGGGTGCTTGTAGAAGGGGGCTTACGCTGACTTCAGGAGCCCAGAGTGTTGGACAGGGTCTCATCATTCCCCCGCTTTGTCCGGGCTTTCCACGGGGTCCCTCTGGCCCCACGCACAGACCCCATGCACCCTTCCCCCTTGCCCTCACTTGCTTCTAGCCAGCTGCCCTCTGCTGGCCCTTGACCTGCCTCGGGTCCACCTCATGGACGAAACTTCCTGCGGCTAACAGGGCCTGAGGAGGCTTAGTGCGCTAACCATGGACAAAGCCTGAGCTTGCTCCAGAGGGCCTCGGAGCTGCCGAGACGATCTGTCCAAAGGCCCCTATAAATGCAGATGAGGGGCACGAGTGTGTAGGGGTGAGTGGAGGCATTCCTGCCTTGCTCGGCACCTCGGTGATCACAGATGCCAAGCCACACCGGGCCTACACAGCCCTCGGTCCCTGCCCTTGAGCACCTGAAATTTAGTAGGGGACGTTAAAGCACTAATCCCCCAACGGTACAACCCGCGGCCCACAGAGATGGGCACGAGATGAAGCACCACGAACCCAGCGGCCCGGGTTCTGGCCTGGGCGCCCCCTTACCACTTCTCAAGTGGTCTTGGGTGTGCTAACATCTGTGAGCTCGAGTCTTCTCTTCTGTCCAGTGGGACTCAGAAGAGCATTGACCCCAGGTTTGCCTGGAAGGTTAAGTGACTTAAACACTCATAAAGCTCTAGGAGAGGTCTACCCTATACTGGGAGCCACCGTCCCGCCAGAATGGAATCCCAAGCGGCTGGAACGCGGGCTGGCCCATGGTGGGGGCTCCCTAAAGATCTTCTGGATGGCTGGATGGACGAGTGGGTGGATGGGTGGACACATGGATGGAGCAGAGGGAGGCTCTGTCTGCTAGGAAGGCCTAGCAGGGGAGGGGACATTTGAGCATGGTCCTGAAGGGTGAAGATGGCTTTGCTAGAAGGATTGGAGCGGTCATCCGGGCATTGACAGGGACGGACAAGGGAGAGGTTTGATGTGGCTGAGAAATGGAGATGTTCAGTCCCCCCGCGCACGAGAGAGGTTCCCCACTGACTCATTCGGCGAGCCGGGTCCTCACTCTGCTCCGCACACCAGGCTGGGCCGGCTTCGGGCTGGGGCCGCAGCTCACGGTCCGAGAGGCAGCTGATCGGGTCCCGCCGTTGAAAAGCCTTCGTGCACCTAGAGGCACGCGGCAGACCTTTGCCGGCTGCACGAAGACACCTTCCCGGCTGAGGGTGAAGGATGATTTCTCCTTAATTGATTTTTTACTATGAACAGTAAAATAATATGAGAAAAATCTATGCGGCAATTTTTCCATTTGTGAAAACCGAAATTACACCTTGCAGCCGGTTGCTTCAGCATGGACCCCTCCCTCTTTTTATTTGTGTCATTTCTTTAAATGCAAGAAAAGAGATACATACATACACACACATATATATATATATATATATATATATACACATATATATACGCACATATATATATACACATACGGAACAGGTATATATATTATATACATATTTATGGAACAGGTATATAGATATTTATGGAATATATATATATATTTATAGAACAGGTATATATATATTTATGGAATATATATATATTTATAGAACAGGTATATATATATATATATATATATATATATATATATATACAGACATATATATATGTATATATACATACAAATGAAAGTTGCATGATTTGGGAAGGGTGTGGAATAATTGCCCGCACAACACAGAATGCAGAGCTAGGGAGGGCACCTCTGGCAAAGGAGTTTTCTGTAAATACACAAGAAAGTGATTCCGTTGACACCTCATTGTTCTGTCTATAAAATGCATGAGTGACAAACAGGACATGTTGTTTTAACACCAGACAATGAAGCTCCTTGCTCTCCACTGCTCACCAGTGGCTGATGCTGGCAGCTTCTTTTTTTGCAGGTTCTACTGACGTCCCCCCCACCCCCCGCCCCCTCTTTGAGGCTCACAGTCCTCATGGAAACGAGCTTCTCCTTCAGACCCCGGGTACGAGCCAGATAGGGATGCGAGGTTCCGTTCCAGTGAGAGATAGCGGCTCTGAGTCCATAAAACACGCCTTAAATCCATCCCATCGACATTGACCAGCCACTTTTACCATTAGCCATAAAGACTGGCTTAGTGTGAAGTCTTGAAAGAAGAATCAGAAACTGCGGCGTGGCTCTCACTAAATTAACCTCACCCGCGGCTCGAGATCGCCGTCCGGGAGGCCCGAGACCGTGGCCGCCCGATTCACAGACGTCTTTGCTCCTGATGAGATTTGACGTGGGCCAGACGTCGTTAAGAGTCTGACCTCGGCCCGAGGGATCACCTGTGACGTAACCTCGGCACACAAAGGGCCGCGGGGCGTGCACCTCCAGCCTTGACCTGTGCCCCGCGGTGACCCCCTGGCAGCCGGCGGGCGGGCGCCGTGACTGGCTCTCACCGCACGTGTCTTGTGCTCGTTGCAGGTGTTGAGGCCCCAGATCGGGCGGGGCCCGGCTCCCCCGGCCGTCCACCATGGTGGTGGCACACCCCACCGCCACCGCCGCCGCCACCCCTGCCGCCACCGTCACAGCCACCGTCGTGATGACCACGGCCACCATGGACCTGCGGGACTGGCTCTTCCTCTGCTACGGGCTCATCGCCTTCCTGACGGAGGTCATCGACAGCACCACCTGCCCCTCGGTGTGCCGCTGCGACCACGGCTTCATCTACTGCAACGACCGGGGGCTCACCTCCATCCCCGCCGACATCCCCGACGACGCCACCACCCTCTACCTGCAGAACAACCAGATCAACAACGCCGGCATCCCCCGGGGCCTCAGGACCAAGGTCAACGTGCAGGTCATCTACCTGTACGAGAACGACCTGGACGAGTTCCCCGTCAACCTGCCCCGCTCCCTGCGGGAGCTCCACCTGCAGGACAACAACGTGCGCGCCATCGCCAGGGACTCGCTGGCCCGCATCCCGCTGCTGGAGAAGCTGCACCTGGACGACAACTCCGTGTCCACCGTCAGCATCGAAGAGGACGCCTTTGCCGACAGCAAGCGGCTCAAGCTGCTGTTCCTGAGCCGGAACCACCTGAGCAGCATCCCCTCGGGGCTGCCCCGCACGCTGGAGGAGCTGCGGCTGGACGACAACCGCATCTCCACCATCCCGCTGCACGCCTTCAAGGGCCTCAACAGCCTGCGGCGCCTGGTGCTCGATGGCAACCTGCTGGCCAACCAGCGCATCGCCGACGACACCTTCAGCCGCCTGCAGAACCTCACCGAGCTCTCGCTGGTGCGCAACTCCCTGGCCGCGCCCCCGCTCAACCTGCCCAGCGCCCACCTGCAGAAGCTCTACCTGCAGGGCAACGCCATCAGCCACATCCCCTACGACACGCTGGCCAAGATGCGCGAACTGGAGCGCCTGGACCTGTCCAACAACAACCTCACCACGCTGCCCCGGGGCCTGTTCGACGACCTGGAGAGCCTGGCCCAGCTGCTGCTCCGGAACAACCCCTGGTTCTGCGGCTGCAACCTCATGTGGCTGCGGGACTGGGTGAAGGCGCGGGCGGCCGTGGTCGACGTGCGCGGCCTCGTGTGCCAGGGCCCCGAGAAGGTCCGGGGCATGGCCATCAAGGACATCACCAGCGAGATGGACGAGTGCTTCGAGACGGGGGCGCGGGGCGGCGCGGCCAACGCCGCGGCCAAGACCACGGCCAGCAACCACGCCTCTGCCACCCCCCCCCCAGGGCTCGCTCTTCACGCTCAAGGCCGAGCGGCCAGGGCTGCGCCTCCCCGACTCCGGCCTCGACCACCCCGTGGCCACGGGCGATGGCGCCAAGACCCTGGTCATCCACGTGAAGCCCCTGACGGCGGACTCCATCCGAATCACGTGGAAGGCCACGCTCCCCGCCTCCTCTTTCCGGCTCAGCTGGCTGCGCCTGGGCCACAGCCCGGCCGTGGGCTCCATCACGGAGACGCTGGTGCAGGGGGACAAGACAGAGTACCTGCTCACGGCTTTGGAGCCCAAGTCCACCTATATCATCTGCATGGTCACCATGGAGACCGGCAACACCTACATGGCTGACGAGACGCCCGTGTGCGCCAAGGCGGAGACGGCCGACAGCTACGGCCCCACCACCACGCTTAACCAGGAGCAGAACGCAGACCCCATGGCGGGCCTGCCCCTGGCGGGCATCATCGGGGGGGCCGTGGCCCTCGTCTTCCTCTTCCTGGTCCTGGGGGCCATCTGCTGGTATGTGCACCGGGCCGGAGAGCTGCTGACCCGAGATCGGGCCTACAATCGGGGCAGCCGGAAAAAGGATGACTATGTGGAGTCAGGGACCAAGAAGGACAACTCGATCCTGGAAATCCGAGGCCCCGGACTGCAGATGTTGCCCATCAACCCTTACCGCGCCAAAGAGGAGTACGTGGTCCACACCATCTTCCCCTCCAACGGCAGCAGCCTCTGCAAGGGCACACACACCATCGGCTACGGCACCACGCGGGGCTACCGGGACGGTGGCATCCCCGACATAGACTACACCTACACATGATGCCAGCCACCCGGGCCGCCTCCGCCCCAGCTCCCGCCTCCTCCCGGCCTGGCGACGACGTGGCTTTGCCCCAGCCTGCTGCCATCCCATAGAGCAAGGAAGAGAAATTCCACGACGACTTGCCCCGCAGAAAGCAAAGTTTGGGAAGGGTTGACGATTTTATAGAACGCGACAGTGAAAGAAAAAAAAATTTTTTTTTTTTTTCTAAAGAATAGAAGGTAGGAGGGGGATTTGACGTTGGTGAAGACATAATTTATACCAAATTATGCCAGCTGGGGAGGGAAAGACTAAAAATAATATGGCAGGCAGGGTTGGGCCAGGGTTTTTTTATTTTTCTTTTTTTCTTTTTTCTTTTTTCCTGAACTGGAAAGATACTACCTGTACAGCGTCTGTGTATGCCTCACGCTCTGTTCAGGGCCGTCACGAAAGAGCCGTCAGAGAGAACAGCCAACACGCGAGGCCCCCATGCGGCTCCCGCTGCCGGCTGCTCGTCGGTGACAACGTGATGGAAGGTTTTCAGGCTCCTCACAAAGGAGAGGGGTTAGAAGAGATCCTTCGCTATGGAGATATTGTCCGGAAACCCCTTCCCTGGTTCTTTCCGAACCGTCTGCCTTGCAGGTTTGCAAGAAAGAGCACGTCTTTCGCTGCATTCTTTGAACGATGGTGTGGTCAATTAAAAAGCAAACTCTCTTTTTCCTATGCCGCAACCCCCTTCAGTTCCGTGCACCATACTCCGTGGAAGCCCCATGGGAGCGGTGGGTTTCCCAGCCACTTGGGGGTGCACCTATCTACCTGGCTATCTCTATGTCGTGTCTCTAAATACAGATGGGTAGATAGAGCCACCTATACGGTCCTTAACTACTTCTTGGGTCAGTTCGTACGATTTTCCTGAGACAATAGAGTCACGAAAATGTTGTTTTCTCCTAGAAATCATTGAGTAAGTAGACAGAGTGTCTTGGGGGGGGGGGGGGGGGAATACGGTTCCTAAAGGCGGAGGTGTATCTGTCCTGGTCGGGTGGCTCAGGAGACCCTAGGGAAGGGGTGGTCTCGGTGCGACCCTATCTCAGGTTGGCCAGAGCTGGGCCGCACTCCTGATACAGAGAAACGCTTTCTCTGACTGCCAGTGTCCTTGTCTCTCTCTCTCTCTCTCTCTCTCTCTCTCTCTCTCTCTCTGTCTCTCTCTCTCTCCCCGCCGCCCCCCCAACACACAGATACAGTCACCTCAACAGCGACTTTCTGTGTTTCCTCTGTGCTGTGTGCTTCCTCCCGGGACAGGTAATTGGTGCAGGGACTTTTTCTTTTTCTTTTCTTTTTTTTTTTATCAGCTGATTAGACCTAATGGTTTCCATGGCTGCTCACACAAAGCCCAGAAAAAGACATGAAAATTCTCAGAAGAGCCCTGGGAGACAGCAACCCCTCCTACCCCACCCCCGCCGAACACAGAACACTCAGCCGCACCCACCCCTGGCACCCTGCTCCGGAGAGGGGAAGACCAGAGCTCCAGAAAGGCCAGCAACGGAAGGGTACGGATCTGGGGCCCTCGGAAGAATTCAGGTTTTATTTCCTCCCTCTGGAACCCGTGTCGCCACCATTTATCAACTGGCATTGCGATTTGGTGAGCCGTGAGATTAAAACAATAATGAAATAATGGCAGCAGATCTGGAAAGAAGGGCGGGGCGGTGCCCGGCCTTCTGCCGCCTCCCGCGCCCCGGCACCCAGGGAGCTTGGGTCACCACCTGTCAACGACGGGCCGCTTGTGCTCTGCCGCGGAGGAGCGATGTCAAAGGAGAGGCACCGGTCCGAGGGCAGGGAGGATGAGAAGGTGTCCAGCTCCTGGCGGTGGCGTTTTCAAAAGGCCTCGACTGCTTTGACAAAAAGCCAAAGGCGGGGACAGGAAGCTGAACACAGGGCCGCCAGGACGGGCCCGGGGGCCGGCCACTCGCCGCTCGTGACAACATGTGACTGGCCCCTTCAGTGAAGAGGCAGGGGTTGAAAGAAGTGGCCACAACAGCCGCCTGAGCGGGGTGGAGGAGAGCGGGTCTCGCCTGACGGGGAATGCCAGCTCCCCAGCCCCAGGGAGAGGCAGAGGGCATGGACAGCTCGCTCTAAACTAAGCCTCCCACCCCCCCCACCCCCCCAGCCCGCCCTTCCCCACTTGAATCATTTTCTCATACAATGAGATCAGGAGAGAGATTTTTCCAAGCCTTAATTTCCTGTCTCTGTGAAGGTCGCCCTCCCTTTGACCTGCAGCGCCCCCCGACTCAGGCCCTTTCCGGCAGCCTGGGGAGGAGCAGAGGGTAGGTGAGGATGTGGGGCATTGGCTCAGGAAGCAGGGGCGGGGGGAGGGACCGAAGCCCGAGGTCCCTGCTGTTTCAGAAATGAGGTCCCCTCCCTCAAGGCACCACCCATGCCTTCTCCCGGTGTCCCAGTCCTCGGCCTCCCCACGGCCCCCCTCCAGGTCCCTACTGCGGCCATGCTTGGTCCCCCAATCTTACTCCGGGTCCTCCTTTCTCCTTGTACCACACCAGGGAGAGGTCAAATCATCCATCCTCGTAGAGGGCAGGGAGGCATGTGGGGAACGGCAGGTGGCCCTGTAGAGCAAGGGCCGGAAAGGCCTGCGGAACTCCAAGGCCAGGCCTGGGCGGTAAACTTCCCTCCCCCACAGCACAAAGCAGGCCAGAGCCACCTGAGCCTGAGGACGCTCGGGTCTCCTGCTCCGGGGGCTCAGGTGGGGGCTTCCCATGGGCTCGCTGCAGGCGTCCCCCTGAGGATAGTGGACACTCGCCGGCCAGGCCCTGGGGCCCACTCTCACGTATGCCACCTCAGCATCAGACATCCTTCCAGAGTCCTTTCTGAGCGAAGCTCCCAAAATTCTGCCTTCTCCCGGCCCCTCGAGCCAAGGAGGGGGCCTGAAGCCACATCCACTCTGAAACCGTGTCCCCTCCTGGTCCAGCTCGTCTGAGTGTCCTCATAACACAACGAGAGATGCTGCAGGGGTGCCCGCCGCCCCCCCCCCCCCCAGCAGCGCATGAGGATGCAGGAGCCAGGGCAGATTCTGTCTAGAATCTCCCCTCTGTGGGCGGCGGCCCTGACCCCTGCAGCCCCGAACTAGCCAGAACACCCTTGGCCTCAGCGTTGATGAGTGTATCTTGTGGCATTTATAGCAGGTTTTAAGTTAAAAAAAAAAAAAAAAAAAAAGAGCCCACGACACTTCTCTGGTTAAGTGGTTTACCCTTCGTGGTAATTAGACGTAGTGATTAGAATCTCTTTTCTATTACATGGCAATTTTCCTTTAAATTTCCCCTAAAAGAAGAAGAAGAAGAAGAAGAAGAAGAAGAAGAAGAAGAAGAAGAAAAGAAAAAGGGAAAGAAAAGGCAAGGAAGGAGGGAAGGCAGGGCCAGGCGAGTAATTTGCATTTTGCGAATGAGGCCTCTTGTAAGCTCAGCTCAGGCGTGGGGCCCAACGTATGGAATGCTTAAGAGATTACTAAGAATAAAATCTATTAATTAGTCATACTCAATTCTGCAGACATGATGTGCATCAAAAGCTTCTTTTCTTCCCTTTTCTCCTTCCCTTTTCCTGCGGCCTCCCCGAGGAAACCTCCATCTTCTCTAAATTGGCTCCGGCTTCCTGGGCTGGCTTCCTGGGCTGCCTCCACGGTAACATGGCGGCCGTGTGGCTGACTAGAGGGCCTCCCCCATCCAGGGCTGGGATGCCAGGTTTGGGGCAGGAGCTGGGGCATTGGTCCCTTCTGGCTATAAGTGACAAACTGGCAGGGGAGGTGACAACAGCTGGCAGGATGCAGTGGCTGGGGGAGGCGGCGGGGGGGGGGGGGGGGGGGGGGGCGGGGCAGGCTTCCCCACCCAGAGCCCAGAGCCCATGCCTGCCTTGTGCCTCTCCTCCCTCCCTCTTCATCCTTCCTCTTAGGGATCTAGGGAGATCCACCAGGAGCAGAAAGTGAGTCAGGAAGGGTTTCCAGAGAGGTGGAGGGAAAGCGTGCTTTGTAAATCCACGGCCTCGGTTTCCCCTTCTGCAAAGTAGAGGGTGGGCTGAGGCAGGAGTCTGGCTACACCCAAAAAAGCTGGGTGTTCCACAGGCCAAGTAAGGGCTCCTCCCTTCCACTGATTCTGGAAGGTTCTAGTTGGTCCAGTGCAGGTGACGGAGGCCCAGAGCAGGAGGGATGAGTCAGGTGAGGATCCCTGCGGCATCTGAGAAGGGCTGGGCAGCCTGCCCAGGATGCACCTGAGCCTCCCTCCTTCACCTGCTTGGAGCCCAGGAAGGAAGAGAGGACCCCCCCCCCCCACCACCACTACCAATGGCAGCTCAAGTCCCAAAGCCAACCCACTCCACTCTAGAAATCTGCTTCCTGTGGAACACGCCAGGGAGAAGGACGGGGCTTCTGAGCCTCACGCTTATGAAAAATACAACAAGGAAAATTGGATGCGGCAGACAGGGAGCAACGGAGCTGGGAAGGCAACCAGGAGAGAGCTGGGGCGTTTGCTGGAAGGAGGGGCCTCAGGGTGCACAGCGGCCTGTGTCCCCAAGGACCAGACCTTGCTCTCGGGGCCAGGAACACAGCCAGGCTCAGCTGTGGCCATCCCAGGCGTCCATGTCCCCTCCCTGCACTCAGATCAGTGCAGGTGATGGGCGGAGGCCCCGAGCTGGATTGGAGCCAGAGTGAGTGCTAACAAGCAATTCACAGCCCTGCACAGGCCTTCCAGAATGCAGACAGAGGAGGCATCTTTTTTCTTAAGGAGGGATAAAAAGGCTCAAAAATGCAAATCATTACCGTTTACAACCAAGCGAGTCTGCTAAATTGATTAGAAGAGATTAAACTCCTTGGAGGTGAAGGGAACGGGGGATTTTTTCGCATTTTATGAACCTGCCCCCCGTGGCACTGTGCAAAGCGGGGATTTTCCAGCCCGGCTCGGGGGCTGCCCCTGCACAGCCCCAGGAGGAGCTGGGGGTCCACGGCGGCCGACACCACGCAGGCCGGAGTGCTCAGAAAAGGCGCTGCGTTGGACAGAGCCTGGGCTCAAGCACGGCCCTCAGGGAAGGCAGTTCTGCCTTCCTCCAGTGCCTCGTGCAGGGGGCCTCTGGGCCTGGGGGGGTTACGTCTGACCCACACAGGTCACTCAGAAGCAGTCCCAGCTCCCAGCAGAGGCTCTGCCCCTGCCCTCCAGGTTCTGTCCGCCTTCGGGGCGAAAAGCGAGGTGAAGAGGTTAGGCTAGTTACTTAGAGGCTAAGACTCTAGGGCCATGAGCTTTTCTGCCTCCTTTCTGTCCCAGGGCAGGCCTGTGACTCATTCGGTGCTGCGGTGAAAGCAGAGTGGGGCCAGTCATAAAGGGAACGCTGAAGGTCAGGGAAGAGAAACTCTGGGCCAGCAGAGGAGTTCGATAGTGAGCCCTCTGTCCCTGGGAGCATTCAAGCACTTGATGGGGATGTGGCAGATTATTATCCTGCCTCGGCCAAAAGCCTGGTTCTTTGACTAGAAGGTCCTGGTTTCCCCCCTTACTTTATCATACCCCAGGACCCCGTAAGGAAGATATCAAGAGATGTTGACTGGGTTGCTCAAAACGACCAGTGTCCCCTGAAAAACCCCAGGTCAGGGCCATCCCACCGTCAGGCGGCCCAGCCCCGTCAAAGAACTGCTGGGGCCACCGGAGATGCTGCCAGGGTCCCATCCTCAGTATCCAAGAGGCACCGGGAGAGGAAGTGCATACCCCAGCACTCCTTCTCAGAGTCTGGATCTGGAGGTTGGAGGGTGACCCGCCCCCTGCGGCGGGTCCCAGGCTGCCCCCCCCCCCCCCCCCCCCCCCCCCCCCCCCCGCCGCAACCTGCTCTCCGTGCCAGGGCCCCTGCCCCGCTGAGCTCCCTCCGCTGTCCCACCACGGGCTCTCTTTCCCACTCAAAGCACTCGGCACTGCCGGCTCAATCCATCCATCCCGGCCAGGTTGACGGCTGCCTGGGGCATTTTTCACTCTGTGTTTTTAAGCATTTACCATTTCTTTTGAAATGGTCCAAGTAGTTGCCTGAAATATCCACCCCTGCTTCTTTAGAAACACTCACAAAAAGATTCCCTTGGCTCTTGAGTACCCCCCCTCCCCACCCCTTACTCCCCCCACCTCTGCATTTTTAATATATTCTTTCTCTCTGGTTTTGGAAATTCTGTTGTTGCTGGGGTCAGACCCGCATTCTCACTGTAAGCGGGATAGTAGGTGTGCCTAAGGCCCCCGATGCCGCAGGGGCAAAGCCAGGCTTTTCTCCATGTCGCCCCTGAAGACGGCAGACCTTCAGTCTGGGGGCAGCTCCCGCCCTGCTCCCCGCTGGAGAGCCCGGCAGGCCCTGGGCTTTTTGAGACCACTGTCACTGCCCCCTCGCACTCTGTTACTAAAGTGCCCGGCTTATGCTGGGAGGGCAGTCTGGGCATGCTTGAGGGCACCTGGTTCCCTGTGTGGGGGCTGACCAGGTCCCCACGTCCTAGCAAAGCTAGCCCCTAAGGCACTTGTGGCCGCCACCGTGCCCTGGCCCGTCTTCCCCACACCTACCCACACCTTCCTCACCCTCCACCTGAAAACCCAAAAGGCCGAGTCTGGAGAGTCTTTGCAGGAAGGTCCTTACTGCCACCGCCCCTAAATCTGTTTTACGGCCATCAGGGTGCACGTCCCCGTGCTCCTCTGTGCCGGGTCCCTGAGGCCCAGCACAGCGCCTGGCACACAGGGGTGCTCTGTCTTCTCTTCTCTGATCCTCCTTTCCCTTCTCGTCCACCCCCTCGGGCTCAGGTCAGAGGGCCCAGGCGGATGGATGTGTGGGCAACGGCCTCCCTCCCATCCCGCCCCTGCCTCACCGCAGCCAGCACAGGGAGGGGCTCCTCTAAGCGGCTTTTCCTCTCAGAAGCGGTCCCTTGGCCCCACCGATCACCAGCTGTGAGCCTGAGGGGGAGAGCCCGCCATGTGGCGAGATCTAGCAGCCAGCCGGGAGTGACTCAGTTTCCTGTCTCCCAGCTGAGCCTCAGGTGGGTGACGAGGAGGGCAGAGAACGGGGTGCCGTCCCTACTTTGCCTGCCGCTCCCATCCAGAAGCCCTGCGCGCCCAGCCACCCATCTGGAGGAACCAACCTGGCTTTCTCCTGCAGACAGAAAAACCAATGCGACAGGAGCCAACAGTCAAAGCCGCCGCAGACACGGGGCCGCCACACGCTCGTCTCCCTGGAGCCGGGCCGCCCGGGGCACTTTCACCTGCCCTGTGCAGGGGCCCTGTTTGTAGAGTCCCACCCAGCTCCGGACGGCCCGGCTTTCGAAAGGTTCTGGGCACCCAGGAGGCAGACAGAGGACCCCGAAGCTGGCCTTAGGTGTTTTTTTTATTTTATTTTTTCAACCCGGCCCAGCTGAGAATTCCACCCTGGCCTCTAGGGCCCAGCGCCAGGCTGCAGCACGGGGGGGGATTCTCTGGATGGAGGGCCCTGGTGCCTTCCGGCTCTTGTAAAGAGGTGCTGAGAGCCGCGGGGAGGAGGCAAAATAGCCCAGCACTGGAGGGTCTGTCATCTGAGAGGGGGAGAGATGGTGCGGAAGGGCGGGGGAGGCTGCGGGGTTGTGAACACAGGCGCGCCACAGGCGTAGCAGGGTCGCACGGTTCGGCTGGCTGGAGCGGCCGCCTGCTAGTTATGAATGTCACCAGGCAGGTGTGAGCCAGGAGGTAAAGGGGAAGAGTAAACGAAAAGAAAGCCCCACGCGTGGGCACTGCCGAGTGAATGTTTTTTAAGAGCCATCAACAGCAGTTCCCTTGCCCGATGTTAAAAGGTTCTCTGTATCTCATTTGGTATTGTAAAGATTTCTGGAGCCACCCGGCGCTTCGCCCAGGGGGCTCCCGGTTCCAGCAGTCAGAGGAGGAGAGGGCCAGGGAGGGAGGAGGGGGTGGGTCCCTGCGCTCCAGGAGGCAGGCTTTCCCGGCCGCACGATGGCACAGGGAGGGCAGGCCCAGTCTCTGGAAATCCGGTGCCCAAGGCCCCTTCTGCCTTCCCGGCCGCCCTCGCTTCCCCGTGAAGCCCCGGCCTTCCTCACCCGCAGGATGGGCCCTGTGAGGCCACCCGGCCGCCCGCTCCTTGTCCTTTCCCTCTCTCTCTCTCAAGGCTAAAGCAGTCTCGGGGGGGGGGGGCTGAGCGATGGGACCATGTCCACGGCTGCCTGCTGCCGCCCGAGACCCGGGCCTGCCCGCCTCGCTCCCGACCTCGCCCCCCCAGACGGGGGGGTTTTGGGAAAACCGAGACACCCAGACACCCACCACGAAACAACACAAACCAAAGTGCACTGCGGACCGCCCTCTGGCCTCCTTCTCGTAGGTGCCTTGCAACTTCAATGTTGAGATGAATGTGATTAACTATTTGGTCCTTTTTTCTGTTTGTCTGTTTTCATATAAAATGTCCAAGTCCATTTTCCTTGTCCTTTCTTGAAATAAATAGAAAGATTTAACTTTTACAGTCATCTCGGCTGCTGACTCGGCTTGGGGCCCGGCGCGCCAGGGGCCAGGGGCCTGCGGCACATGTGGGCTCGACGGCCCCCACCCCTCCTCTCCGGGGCCTCTCCTCTCCGGGGTTCAGCTCTGCTTGTGGGGGTCCCACCGGCACGGAGTGGTGGCCTGGCACAGAGCGGAGACTCCGGGCTAAGTTCCCTGGGGCACCGTCGGGATCAAGATAATGATTCTGCCGCGGGGAGGAGGGACCTCCGCCCCCATCCCGTTGGTCCTGGGAAGGTGGACCGCCAGCTGAAGGCAGACGCCGAGGGGGTCTCCACGTGGACATGTATTTGTGGGAGCCGTGGATTACCCCACGTGGGCCCCTAGGTAAGACTGGCCGCGCACGGGCACTGCAGACACAGGCTGTTCCTCTACCTGGTGGACGCTGGGCTGGGTTCTTCCCCCTGCCCACCCACCCGGAACCCCCTCGTCTCCTAGGCACACCCCCACGTTCACCAGTCTCTAAGCCTTATGTGATATCTCATACCCCAAAGAGGGGGAGAAAGGGAAAAAAAAAAAAAAAGATGCCTTTCCATGAGAACAATGGCAGTTTCTGCTAAATTTAACATAAAATAAGAACTCATTACTTCTGCCTTCGATCTGAGTGCGTGTCTGGATATGGGTTAATGAGTTTTTCCCTTCATATTCCAAGGAAGCGAAGGTATTTCTCCCTGTGCCTTGGCGATGGGTGGCGCGGCTGGGGTGACACAGGCATCCCTCTCCCTCCTCACCTTCTCTTAGCCCTCACCTCCCATCTTGGCAGGAGCCAGCCAAGAGAGAACACTCCAAAGAGCAGCACACAGTGTGGCCTTTGGGAGAGGGCAGGGTCCGGTCCTCTAGCTCTGGCTCAGAGCCGGCGCATAGTGGGTGCACAGAGGGGCCACCCAGCTCTTTCTCACCCGACACCCATTCTCCAGGGCTGTGGAGCGATCTTACAGCACCTGAGAGCACAGTCGGCCAGATGGTCAGTAGATATATGTGGAGGGCCTACTGTGTGCTACGGTTGGACTGGGGCGTTCTTCCTGCCTCACGGAGGAAGAGGGAGGAACCCCCACGGGGGAGATGGGGGCCTTGCCCGGGGCCACCAGGGCGGAGGGTCTCTGGGGAATCATGTTTCCACTGAAGGTGTTTCTTCGGATGAGGAGGACTCGGGGAGCAAGAGAGGAGGCCTGAGACGGAATAGAAGACAAGTCCAATTGTGCACCTCCCTCTGCAAGGCTCTGCTTCCTCTGTAAGCACGGTACCTGTCCCCTGGCCCAGCCACACCAGTAACTCCCCAGGCAGGCCCTGCCCTGAGTCGGCTCCTGGTCTGTGCCTTGCTGATGTTCTGGGCTCAGATGCCCTTGAAGGCCCTGGAAGGTTCAACGCAGGCACTGTGTCTAGTAAGCCCCCCCCCCCCCTCCAGCTCCACCCTGGGCCCCACACTGTGCAGGCGACCAGCTCCCGCGCCTCCCTCGCTGGGGGCCCCTGGCTGGCTGGTCTCACCAGTCACCCCTTAAGGTCCCTAGAGGGCACTTGCCTGGCACACAGGAGGCACCGGTGGCCGTGAAGTGAAGGAATAAGTCAATAAACACCAGCAAATCAGCCAACGGATCAATTGATCAATGCTGAGTCCCAGGAGGGGCAGCCCTTGGCAGCCCCAGAGCCCCATAATCTGACTTGCCCAAGTGGTCTTACTTCTCCCCTCCCCCTCCCCCTGATGAGAGCAGGGAGAGTAGAGGGCGGGGGACGAGGCAGGAATGGGCCTGCCCCCAGTATGCAGTGGAGACAGCACCGAATACCAATGCACCCGCAGGGCTCCCTTCAAGCCGGGGCAGGACGTTAGGGTCCCCAAACTATGTTCCTTAGCGCCTAGAGCTAATAAACTTTCTGCCCTGGGGAGAAAGCCACAGTCACATGCATTTGGGAACAACCGGATTAATGCCACTCCTGTTTTGGAGGCTCCTCAGACAGGCCCTCGGAATCCCTCAGAAGTGGGTTGGATTCCGGGGCTACACCGCTTATTCCCGTGCCTCAGTTGTTGCCTCGGTAAAATGAGTGCATGGTAAGAGCTCACCGTTCTTATTTTTACCATCATGACAGCATTGACCCTGCTGATGCGTGCTGGAGGCTCCTCGGAGGGTACAGATTGCTGGGATCCCCTCCACTTTGTCAGGGAGTGTAGGCCCCCATCCCTGACGTGCGCGTGCGCATGCGCAGAAACACACACACACACACACACACACACACACACACACACACACACACACCCCAGCATTTATTCAGCATCCCTGGCCCTCAGGCACAGAGCCAGGCACTAAGTTGGCTGGCATTTCTCACCAGGAGGCTCAGGTATCCCCAAATGGTCTGTTCCCCAGACCACCCCAACCGTAGACAGCCGACGTCTGCAGCCTGCCCTCTGAAACCTGCCAGGGGCAATCTCAGGCTGACCCAAGCTTTCGGCTGCAGGAGGACAGGGTGCGGGGATGGGGGCATCTTAGGCTTCAATAAGTGCCCTCGGGGGTTGGAGACCCAGACAGGGTCACAAGAGGGACTCACCGGGACCTGTGGGGGAAGTTCCGGGATCTGTATTTCAGGTCTATAGAACGAAGACCTTCCAAACGTTAACTAACCCTTTCTGACAAGGCGCAGATGGTCGGAGAGGCAGCGAGCTCCGTCCTCACAGGAGAGCAAGCAGAGCTGGCTGCCGGTCCCTCAAGGGGACATGACTTCTGGGTGGGGGAGGGGACCCACTGACCCTGAAGAGCCCCTGTCTCCCTATCGTGTCTTCCAATGGACCCTGGGAGATGGGAAACCTCCCCCCCCCCCCCCCGCCCCGGCCCCCAGCTTCGGGACTTGCCTTGCCCTGCTCCAGCCAAGCAGCTTCTGGCCCTCTCCTCCCCAAAGAAGTCTCAGGACTCACAGGTCACTGAGGTTACGGGCAGGTATGGGGTAAGACCCCAGATGGCTGCCCTGTGGCCAAGGGGCATCCCAAGACCCAGGGCCTTGGCTTCTTAGATCCAACTCCACCTGTTTGGTCAGTTGGAGGACCAAAAGTTCCAGTTCGGATAGGACAAAGGGTGGCCACTACACCCCGTAACCTGGACCCTGCCCTTACCCGGCCACCACCAGTTTCCGGAAGCTTCCCTCCTCCCGCGCCCCTACTTCCCAGGAGGCGTTGCTGACCTCACCGAGCATCCTGGAGAAGAGGCAATGGAGCCCAGGAAGGAATCAAACCCCAAACCACACCCCCACACCCAAGTTCTGTGGCCAATTCTTAGCACCCTGCTTAGGAGGCCCCCCCGGGGTGGATCAGCGGGCAGCCAGCCAACCCCCAGATGCTGCATCAGGAGGCCTGGGTGGAGCTTGCTCAGCTACTCTCGGGAGCCCCCAACCCCGGTGTGCTTCCCCCCGGCCTCGCTGCTGGCCGCCTCCCCTGCCCTCGGCCGCGCCTCAGGCCCGCTCGTCAGCACCTGCTTCTCCACCGGCCGGCCACACCGTCCAGCACCTCTGAAGGACCCTCTCCTCCCGCGGCAAAGTAAATAGGATCTCTCCAGCCACTAACTGACAGCACAAATGAAATCCTGGCGCTCCCCCTCGGAGATTTACGGGGGAAGTGAAATCTTATTTGCACCGTTGCCAAGCCTGGGCCACGATGAAATTATGCCTCGAGAAGAGACCCGGCCGGCTCCTCGCGGAAGCGGCCGCATCAGAGATGGGCTTATTAAAAGCCACAGCGGCCACATTTCAACCTGTTTCAGGTGTTAAGTAATTTACTGCCACCCAGAATTCAGTGGCAGGTTTTTATCATTTTTCTTTCCGTTGATGCAGGCCAGTGGCCCCCGAGGTCCCTACCTGGGGGATTGCGGGTCTAAATGCTCCCTGCCCCCCTCCCCCAGCACTGCAGAGGGCAACGGGGGAGCAGGAGCCTAGGAGGGGGTGATCGGGGGGCGCGGAATGGCAGCGGACAGCCCTGCCTCTCCTCAGGGTTCCACCAGGCTGGGCCAAAGCTCAGGGTGGCAGGGAGACAGGCTCTAAGATCCCACACCCCACATTTGGGAGACCACTGATCCCCCAAAGACGCGGCAGGTGTCTTCTGAAGGCAGCAATAGCATGAGCCCTGTGAGAGCAGCCACTACAACCAACCCCACCATCGAGTCTGTATTGGGTACCTGCTGTGTGCCAGGCCCTGCTTAAATGGAGGACCCTGCACCGAGTGGGGCCCCAAAGTCCCCTGCCCGACGGGGCTCTCGTGCTGCTGGTACTGAGCAAATATTTGGGATTGATTGATTAAAATCTCTGAGAGGCAAACGGGCGCTTGAGAGAGGAGACGGTGGCATGTGGGGCACCAGAGGGAAGGGGCGGGGAGGGCGGGAGCCCACCTCACTGAGCTACGTGCCAGTGGCCGCAGCAAGCCTCAAGGCAGGACCTCCTCCATGCCACTGACCTGTGCCTTTCACTGCCCTGGAGCACGGGCGGTGCGGGGTTCGTGCTCTGCCTTCCCCCTTCCCCGGTCCCCAAAACTCTTGGGGGAATGCACAGCCTCCCATTCACAGGACGCGAGGACAGGGAGCCCTCTGTGGTCTGGGGCTCACAGGGTCACAAAGGGCCCCAAGTCCTCCAAGCCCCTTCTCCGCAGTGATGGCTGGAGGGCTGTTTGATGCCTGCTGACTTTGGGGGGATTAAGCCTATTACGGAGGCTAGCGGGGTCTTATCCGACGCCCTTTCTGACACCCCCCCTTCTCCACCTGTTTTCAGATACTCCAGGAAGACTAAGGGGAATCTTCAAAGTCCAGGCTGAGCCAAGAGCAGAAATTCTTTAATTAGCTTTCTCTTGGATCGGGTCCCTGGCAAATGGATTAGTTGTGGTGGGGCGGGAGAGAGGGACTGGAATCCTCCTTAAAGCTGAGATTACAAGCCCGGGGTGAAGGGCTGGGGGGGCTGTCACCAGGGATGGCGGGTCCCTGAGCAGCCCCCGCCACCACCACCACCGAATCAGCGACTCCCCGGGGGCTGGCAGATGGAACCTGTCACCAGGAAGGCGCGGGAGATGTGCTCTCAGCGAGGCCGTGGTCCTCGGGAGTCGGCGCGGAAAGATGCTTGGCAAGGCTGGGCTGTGTGCCTGGGTCTCCTAATGAATGTGCTTCCTTTCCGTGTGGCCGCCCAGACCTGGAACTTCATAATTAGGGGGGGATTTCCTAAAGGGGCACCCATCTGTGAGAGGTAAGGCAGCACAGCCCCCGATGGTGCCGGGCACCAGACATCTGTCACCATGCTCTAAACTCAGGTATCCCCATGTTCAAATGAGCAAACTGAGGCCCAGGTCTAAGAAGCTCGCCCAAGGCCGCAGTGGCAGAGATTTCATTTGGGACCAGGTCTGTCCAGGATCCTCCCACTGCCCCAAATCCTGGCCCCCAAGGCCCCCGGGGGAGGCCTGAGCGAGGGTCTGTGAGCCCGGAGGAAAAGGCCCGAGTGAGCCCCCACCAGAAATCGCTGCTGGGAAGGAGGCCTCCCCAGGCAGGCCTCTTCCAGGAAGCCTTCCCTGACCAGCCCACAGCACTTTGGATTCCCCATCAAGGCGCTTTACACCCTGTGCTGTAACCCTGCTGTCCCCACCATACACTGAGCACCTTTCAGAGGCGGACATCTGGTCTTCATCATATTCTGAATGAAGGAAGGAGGGCTGGGCCCACCTCAGTCTGGGGACCAGAGAGAAACGCCTGGTAGGAGGCTGGGCCTCAGGAGCAGGAGGAAGGGAGGGATTCCGGGAGCCAAGCTCCAGGCTGGTGTCTCTCCCGGGCCCCGGGTTCCCCTGCTGGCCTGCTTTGCCCAGGGAGGTGCACAAGGGGTGGGTGGGAGGATGATTCAAGGACTCGGAGACCCAGATTCCCCGACCAAAGCCGTTTGAAGTATGACTTGTGCTCTCCCCCTTGAGCTCTGCATCAAAGGCAGCTCCGCTGTGGTCCGGCCACACTGTGCTCTGCAGATAAGAGCTGCCCTCGCGGAGCAGGCTGAGAAAGGGCGTCCGGGCTGCCCCCAGCTTCCCTCTGGCCTCCCTGTTCCCCGTGCAGCAAGCCGAGCCACCCCCAAACCCCTGTCTGGGGTGCTCCTGCCTCCCGCCTTCCTGACCCTCTGGACGGGTCTGCCCCAGGGTCAGGTCACTACAGGTGTCCCGGCTCCCGGGGGCATCGCAGCCACCTAAGCCACATCCCCCTTGCAGCCCGGCACCCAGCACCTGCTGAATGAAGGAACACGAAGCTGAATGAACGGCCGTCTGTGGAGCACACGGGAGGGAGGTCTAACCCAGGTCGGGGGTGGGGGGGGGGGGTTCTGGAGGAGATGACATCTGAGCCGGGACCTGGAGCGTGACCAGCGCCAGCCCGGTGAAAGTGGGAATAAAGAATGCTTCTGGCAGGGTGGAGAGCCTGTGCAAAGGCCAGATGGGGTGAGAGCACATGCAGTTATGAAGCCCGAAATCATTGATCTGGGCCGGGATGGAGAGGGTAGGAGAGGAAACCAGAAAACGCAGCAGAGGTTCTGGGGCCAGACGATGTAGGTGCACCAGCCAGGATCCAGAGAGCCAAGGGCGCTACTGGGGCAAGACCTTTCCCACATCGAGGCTCCCGACGGTGTTGCAAGAAGCCGTGATAACAGCCAAGGCTGCCCAAGTCTGGAGGGGGGGGGTCCCCGTTTCCATCTGGTCTCTGTGAGTACCCGCTACACGTTGTAGGGTATGCCTCCGGCACCAGCCACGGGGCTACAGAGAGCCCTGAAACCAGAGGCCCAGCCGAGCCGCAGGAAGCGGCACCTTCCCACGAGGGGAGGGGCCCAGGAAGACCCAGGATGAGGGAGCGGCCGGGTGGGGGCAGGGGGCAGGGGAGCCAAACCCCCCAGGAGCATCCCCAGCGGCAAGCGGGCTAAGCCAGGGACACGAAAGGCAGTGGCGGTGACCCTGCTGAGATCTACTGGGAGCGGAGAGTTCTTATGTGTTCTCTGGCGTAAAGCAAGTGTTTCCAAGCTCCTACTACGTGCCGGTTTGGTGCAGGCCGCCTGCGGGTGAGCCCAGGAAAGGGCCGCTCTCCTGCTGCCGCTGCACCCGCCAGTATCGATGCTTCCCGCCTCTGCCTCTCGGGCAGTGAAGAATGATGTCTCTCATTTCAATTAGCCTTTTCCTGATTACTCGCGAAGTTCTGCATCTTTTCCCTTGTTTACCGGCCATTTGTTTTTCTCCTACCGGGAACTGCTTGTCTACATCCTTTGCCCATTTTTCTTATTGATTTGTAGGAGCTCTTCACATATTAAGAGAGAAGCGGAGAAGCAGCCGTTTCCTGGGGCAGACCCTCAGGGCCTCCCGCGAGGGTCCCTTGGTCCCAGGAAAGGGAGGAAGATTTGCATGGGTTTCTGGCTGCCCCCACTGAATCTCTCTACACTCATCCAGCTCCCAAATGGCCAACTTTGTCAGAAGACAAAGCACCTTCTGCAGGTGACAGTCCCTGCCAGGTCTGCATCTCAGCTGGCACAGCCCCGAGGGCTTATTTTGTACTTACGCTGAGAAGTCTACACTGCCAGTGGCTGGCACCCGAGGGGAGCCGGCAGGTGTAGCTGGGCACCCGGGAGGAAGGGCAGACACTCACTGTTCCAAGGACGATTCAGTGGGGGCCACCCAGCAAAAGGGGCAGGTCCCGAAGCCTCAGGCTGACCCTCCCAGCAGAATTCCAGGGCCCCCTCTGACACACACCATCCCGGCACCCGCTTCCAGCCGTGACGGCTCCTGCAGGGTGACCCAGGCCCGAGAGGACGCCTCGGAGCCCCGCCCCCTCACCCTCTGCCACCTGACCTGCGGCCCCGTGGCTTATTTTCTCTCCGACGCTTTCCGTGTTTCAGCAGACAAACAGCACAGCCCACAAAACTGATTTCGAAAGCCTACAAAGGCACGAACGTTTGGGGAGCCAGGAAAAGTAAGGCCGCTCCTTTCCCGGAGTCATGGCTGCCAGGAGCCCGCGCGGGGCCGTTTCTGCAGCTGGGGCTGGCACAGCACGGGGCCAGCCCTCAGGCTTCCTCGAACCAGGTGGTAAATGGCCACTCAGCACGTGTTCCAAGGGGCCCACAGCAGCCCAGGAGGCCGCGAACTGCCAGCTTACCTCCTCTCTGACTCCCCCGCCCGTGGCCACACCAGCTCCCCCAAGAGCCTGGCTGGACTCCGTGGCCCCCTCCCTCGCCCAGCCTCCGCTAAGCACCTGGCAGAAGGGTCAGATTGCAGATTGCAGGCCACCGTCTGGCGCCGGCTAAGGTCACCCCGTTGTAGTTAGAGCAGGAGAGAATGTCCATGCTGAGGGTGACCTGGTGGGCAAGCCCATCACCCTGCTCTGCGCCACGCTCGGGCGAGCCCTTTGGGAGGGCAAACAAGGCTGCCATAAAGGCAGCCACCGTGACTTCTGGATAACAAGGGGAATGGGGTGTCGAGGGGGGCCTGGTAAGGCTCAGCCCTCCCCGCCGAGCTCTCCAAACACCTTGCATCCGGGGCCAACGACGTGCCCACTAACCAGGAGGACACCTAGAACCATAAGTGGTTAGCACGTGCCCACTCCCTTCCCTTCACTCACTTACACACTTACGTACTCATTCATTCATTCATTCATTCAAGGGTGATGTGACATAGTAGAAAGGACCAGGATACAGAGCGAGATCTGGTTCAAGCTTCCTGACCGGGGACACGTCACTTAACAGCCCTGCATCACTGCTTCTCAACCTGAAAGGAGGAATAGCAAAGCCACCTCTCCCGGCTCAGCTTGTCTCATCGTTATGATGACCATCCTGGGCTCAGAGAGTTGCCGGATGAGGGCGGGACCACGTCTGATGCTGCTGGGGGGCAGGAGGCTGGGCCAGGTGTGACCACGGAGCCCAGAGGGGCAGGCGCAGAGGAGAGGGCTTCCCCGGAGGTAGCGGGAAGGACCAAATGACCGCAACAGTCTTTCCAGGCAAAAGGGAAGCCAGGTCGCGAGACAGGGCATTCAGGCACTGAAGGTGCCACCTTCGGGTAAGATCCACGGTGCAACCAACAGACCCACAGACAAGGTAAGGGCGGGACCCCCCCTGGGCCTGTGGGGCCCCCCCTCCCAGAAGTCATCCTCTTTCTTCTCCAGGATGAAAACACATCGTGGCATGGAAGTCGTTCAGCCTCCAGCTTAACCACAAAGAGGTAGAGAGAAGCGAGGATCCGCTAACCAGGGACACCCCCCTGCAAAGGAGCCCCAGAGTTTCTTCGGGATCCTGGAGGGGTGGGGAAGTGGGGTGCCATCCCACGGAAGCACGGGGGCAGCCTCCGAGGGGCTCTCGCGCTGGCTGTGGGGCCGAGAGGCAGCATTTGCATGGAGAGCGCTTGGTGGCTGTGGAATTTATGCAGCTGCCTGTGTGATTCCGGAGGCGAGACGAATCTCCGGCCGCTTTTCTCAGCGGGAACAAGTCTTTCCTTCAAATCGATGGTGACACATTTTTAAACTCTGATATTAAGGAGGGAAAGATTTTTCTGGCCCCCTGGGGGCAACCCTTATTAGTCACTGGCTCGTCCGAGAGAAATCGCAGAGGCAGACCCAGTGGGCCTGGGTAAGGCCAGAGGCCAGGCCGGCTGACACGGGAATGGACAGTGACAAACAAGAGGGCAGAGGGGGACTCGCAAGTCAGAAGCAAAGCCGTGTTGGAGAGACTCGGAGAGCGAGGCTGGGGCCGGGGGAAGGGGGGGGGGGAGGGGGAGGCGGGGGCGGTGGGCTCTGGAGCAAGGTAGGAAGTCTCCGTAGGGGAAATAAAGAACCACTGGTGAGGGTAATAGAGGGAGAAGATGGAGAAAAAAGACAGACTAGAAAGAGGCATCAAGCTCAAGAATAAATTGATTTCCAAATGTGAAGTTACAGAAAGTAAAATCTTATTCCCCATCTTGCTCTGGCTGCCAGGAAGCTCAAAGCCACCTTTACATCCAGTTGCCACAGACTTGTTCGGCCTAGTTATGAGGTGTCGTCTGGGCCGGGCCAGGGTAGGTGCCAGGAGCCAAGCTGCCCCCCAAAGCCCCCTAAGGGCATAAAATAGAAGGGGGGGGGCATGAACCGTAGTCTCTCAGTACATCGGACACCAGCATCAAGTGGCAGGTGGTAGGGCTGAGCAGGGGGCCACGACCAGGAACGAGGCCAGAGGTTGGCAGGGTGGAAAGCACGTGCCATGGGCATCCAGGCCAAAAGCTCCCAGGTGTGGCCAAGTGCACGGGGCACGTTCTTATTGGACGCCCAGCTCAGTGTCCTCCCATGTCCCTTGTTTCTTCCTGTCCCTGTTTTAATGGCTCCCTAGTTTTATTGTACCTATTCTTCAGTGGAAATAGGTGGGTTAAATATTTTTAAAAAATCAATTCCAGCTCAAACGCCCACTTCCTCGGTGATAACAGCCACCATTTATTGAATTCCAACGGCTTGTCACATTTTCATGAATCTTTTCCATCCCCTCAATCGCCTTCGGGGGGGTGGGGAGGGGGGAACGTGGCTCTCCCAGCAGGGTTCACGGAAGAGAAAACTGAGGCTCAGAGGGGAGGTGTATCCTGGTCAAGGTTACAAGAGTTTATAAGTGACCATGGCGGCTCTGTCCAGTCAGCCCCCTGGCACGCCCCCATTCCCACCCCTGAGCCCCAGAGCCCAGCACTCTGCTCTGTGCAGGGGCGGCGGGGGGGGGGGGGGCCCTCCTGCCGGCCTCGTTAGCGGGCAGCTGAGGCTGAGTCAAGGTCAAGGCCAGGGAGGCACCAAACACAGTCCGGTGACCCACAGAATTCCCTCACCCCCTGACCCCCGCCTACAACGCCTGGGTCCCCTCTCTGCCAAAACCCAAGGCTTCAGCCACAGCCCGCCCCACCTTCCCGTGACCCTCACCGGGGAAAGTTCCCCCCGCCGGCTGCCAGACGGGATTCAGCTCCTTTGACAGTCAAAGCCGCAAAGCTCCCGTCGCAAATGTCAATTCTGGGCCATTTGCTTCGTAGATTTTAATGTTCCTGTTTCTCCTCAACATCCTCAGCAAGGTAGCTCTTGCTTTTCAAAAGGGATGTGGCGTTTGATGATGTTTAAACCGTACGTGAAATACAGCCAGGCGGCAATAATAAAACAGACGCGAGCCCTGCTGGCAGGGGAATGGCTGACAGCCGGGCCTCTCTCTTCCCACATGCTACTCCGCAGCTAAGCTCCTATTTTTATGGCAATTACAATGTCCGAAGAGGGGGAGGAAGCAGGGATGGGGAGGAAGGGGGTGGGTACGGCCGTACGAGGACCACTTGTAGCTGCTGGGAGCGGGGTGCAGCGGATGGGGTTTGAATGAACCAAAGCGGGTGATGCCAGCCGGGTGTCCCGGCAGAGGAAGGCCGGCCCCATCCGCCACCGGGCACCGCCCTCCCGAACCGCTGTTGGCCCTGGCTCCGTCCCCCAGTATCCGTCCTCCCTGGTGGCGGCGGAGGGGGGGTGATGGAGTCCTCACTGGCTCTGTCTCCTGACACAACCCCTCCTCCCCCACCGCGAGGACACTGATAGCTGTCGCCCCGTGTGCAGGAAGCAGGGCTCAGGGCACAGGGCACCGGGCAGCCTCCACCTAAGGGAGCTCGGCCACCACCTGTCATCAGGGAGCTACTGTGCAGGCAGGCATTCTCGGGCCGCCCGAGCCACCCAAGGGCACCGCCGCGTGCACACCCCCATCCAGGGATGGCGACCTGGGGTCAGAGGACACCTGCTCTCCGGGGGCTCCCGTCTGGTGGTGGAGTGAGGTATTTCACTACTGAGAACGACAGTTGTCGCTCACGGAGCCCCCGCGGCCTGCCAGGCACTCGTTCGCTTTCCTCTAACCCTCCACAGGGCGCACCGGTGGAAACCGAGGCTGGGAGAAGCCGTCAGCGGAACCGGATTTTTATCCCAGTCTGTATCGTGAGCAGCCACGGCCCTGGCCCCCACTTGCCCGGGGCGCCCTCCCCACGGGCGGCTGCACCCTCTCACACGCGAGAAATCGAGACTACTATTCCCATGTAACACGCACACCCTTCCCCCACTGAAGGCCCTGCCACAAGAGAGGGGGCGCCGGGCCCACCTGCCCTGCACCCTATGGTCAGCAAACCCCAAATCAGGAGGGCCCCCTGCCTCAGCAACCCGCCCTGGGCCCAGAAAGGGCTCAGTTTCCCACGGGAAGGACAAGAAGGAGGTCCCCTCAGGCCTCCCCTGTCCCCGGCCCAGCTGAGCAGCATGTGACAGCAGGCCCCACCCTGCAGGACAGTGCCACCTTCCCAGAGAAGCAGCAGCAGCAGCGAATACAAGAGCTGGCATTTCTTGAGGGCTTCCTTTAGCCCAGACATTGCACTGTCTCCTTTCAAACTCACAGCAACCCCAGGAGGCAGGGCCTGATGCCCTCTTATTCCCATTACACAGACAAGAAAACCGAGGCCGAGATTAGATGACCTGCCTGAGGTCCCACAGCTTGTATCCAGGACGGCAACTGCCACTGCCATGCCCTGTGATGGGGTCACCAGAGCTGGTGGGGCTGTCTGGGGAGCAGGGGTGGGGTGGGGTGGGGTGGGGCTAGGAGACAGGGCCGAGCCTTGGACTCTCTTTTAGGCCATGTTACGTCCTAGAGACCACCCCACGCTGGGGCCAGATCAGGCCTCAGCCAGCAGGCCTCAGGGTCAGGGTTGGGGGTACGTATGAGCCCAGCCTAGGGGTCCGGAGAGAACAGATTCGGCCCAGAGCCCCTGCAAACACAGCCGGCTGCACAGAGCTGGGTGTCGAGAGGAAGGGAAGGGGCGCCAGTTCCTGGGGAGGGCCCGTGGCTTCCGCGTGCTGCGTCCAGACCCCTTCACCTCCCAGGGACACGGCGTACCCATCCGTTAAACAAGCAGGCGAGCCACAGCCTCCTGGAGAGGCCTCAAGCCGGCTGGGCAGCCCTTTGCCAGGGTGCTGGCGGATCATTCTGGTCGAGCAAGCCAAGGGCCGCAGATCCAGCCCTTTTCATGCTTGGCCAATTTAATGGTCCCCATTAATTTCCAAACACACACATTCCCACAAGCTCCGGCCTCCTCAGCTCAGTGCTCGGGAGAGAGAGCACGCTGGGAACACAGACAGGCACACAGGTGCAGGTGCTGAGGCCAGCCGGCCTCAAGGACAGGGAGGAGCCACTCGGCAGGGGGCAGGGGGGCACCGTGTTTCCTGACCTTGTGTCTGTCGTGATGGGGAGAAGAAGGACAAGGAGAAGGGGCCCAGTTCCTGGGGGGGGGGGGGGGGGGGCAGGCCTGCTTTGCCACTTTCCTGCTGTGTGACCCTGAGCAGGTCATGGTCCCTCTGGGCCTCAGACACCCTCCCATTTTCCTCTAAGAGACAGCAAATGCCTTGAGGGCAGGTACCGGGTCCGCCTGAGCCTTGTATCCCCAGAGCCAGGAACCTCCCAAGCAGCCTGTAGTGTCCACGGGCAAACGCATCGCCGCCCTCTAGCCCTGACATCGAAGACGACGAGTCACGGGGGGGCTGAGCGGTGTCTGGGCTGGGGCAGGAGGAGGAGGCCCAGAGGGGGTCACTGGCACTTCCAGTCCCTCCCTCTGTCTGACCCACTCTCAAAGGCATTCAATCATTTATTCAGCAAACTTTCACTGAAACCCAGGACAAAGGGTCACCAGGTCCAAGGCCCACGGCCCACCCACGTGTTCCCTATGGAAGGATGGGAAGGATCTGGCTAATACACAGGAGACCTGGCAGAAGACCTGGGGGTGGAAGGACCTTTCCAGGGTCCTCGAGTCCTGCCCACTGGCCAAGCTCCGCTCGCTGGACCAGGCCTTGCGAGCCCTCAAGGGAATCTCAATAATTCAGGAGGGATCCATCATTTATGAATTTATGTAACCGCTTCTCGACCTTGTGGAAACGAGCCGCCCTCTTCCTACAGTGGGGGAAATTAGGCCTTGGCACCGTCTCGGGTGTTGTGGGGAGGGGGCCAACTGGACCCCAGGCCTCCCAGCCGGCCTTCCAAGCTACTCTGTCCCTCACCCCTCCACTAGAAGCAGAGGGAGCTTCTGAGAACACAAACGTGACTGCATCCCCCTTAAACCCCAAGTCTGAAAGGTGAGGGTTTGATTCCTGGCTCGGCCTTTTACCGGCACTCTGGTCGGGTGTGGGCCTCAGTCTCCTCGTCTGTAAAATGGGGGACATATTAGCACCTGCTAATAGTGAGGCCATGGGTGCGATGTGGGGACAGCTCCCGGCCCAGAGGGAATAATGAATAACAAGCTGTGGCAGCCTAGACGCAGAGGCTCTGTGGGCTGAGTTGGGGGCAGGGGGCGGGACCCAGGTCAACCAAGCACGACAAGGAGCTACAGCCCGCCACGGGGCCTCACAGGGCCAACGAGCCCAGACCCAGCCGATCCCAGACCCAGATGTTAGCACCACCTTTCCTGCATCAGACCGCCCACTGCCTCAAACGCCACCCCTTCCCCCACTTCTCAGCTGTGCCCCGCAGGGGGTGGGGGTGACAACATACCTACTCTTTGACCAGAAAAGAAAAGGGAACAAGGAAGAGGTGTTCCCACCCCCACCCCCCAAAATACAAGGATTTCCGGGTGGCTCAGTCGGTTGAGTGTCTGACGTCAGCTCAGGTCAGGAGTTCGAGCCCCACATCAGGCTCGCTGCTGTCAGCTCCGAGCCCACTTTGGATCCTCTGACCCCTCTCTCTGCCCCTCCCCAGCTTGTGTGTGCACTCACGCTCTCTCTCTCTCTCTCAAAAATAAATAAATATATATTTTTAAACACAAGGATTTCCTGGAAGCTCCAGAGTCAGGCAAACCTCCCCTCTCAGCACCAATACTGGTTAGCTGTGTGGCCTTAAGCAAGTTACTTCACATCTCTGAGCCTCAGTCTCCCCTCTGACACCGTGGGCTTACATAATAACACCAGGAGGCCAGGAAAGGTGGCATGGGATGTGCATTCAGCCCAGATCCGGAGGGAGACCTTTGCTCAGGACAGGCCATGGCTCATTCCAAGCTCCTCAGAGCTTCCCCAAGTCTCCCCTACCCTGTCTCACCCCTTCCTGCCAGGGCTCTCCCTCTCTGCCCCTGGAACGCCCTCGTCCAACTTCTGACGCAGTGCCCCCTTCTCAGCACGAGCCCCGCCTCCACTTCACCTCCTCCAGGCAGCCTTCCAGATTGTCTGCCACCCCTGCAGCAAAAGCCCTCATGGACTTTGCTATCCCTTTCCATTCATGTGTCTCACCTCACACTGGGGATTAGAGAGTGTGTCTCTTGTAGCCCAGGGCCCACCTCCCTGCCTGGTGCAAAACAGGCCTACTGCACAGTCTGCTGAATGAAGGAAAGGCCACATAGGAGCTCCAGTTCCGAATCAGTCACCTGCCAAGCTGCGCCTTGGTTTGATCACTGAAAGTGGGGACCGCAGTCCTGCCTGCCTCCAGGATGCCTCCACGTCAGTGCCACGGCGGGGAGGGAGGGGGCAGGCCCTCACCGTGGGCCCCCGGGGGCCTGGGCCCAGCTCCAGCTGGGCTGCCTGCCCCCAGGCTGCCCCGCACCCACCCTCCCTGCCCACTGCGGAGAGGTTGCTGCCGTCGGAGGCAGCCGGCAAGCCTCAGCAAACACATTTAAATCTGAAGTGACAGATAAAGCGATTTACGGCGACAGTTTAGCGTCAGATCACTTCCCACAAGGCAGCCGGCGTCCCTCAGCCCCTCCTGCTTGCTAGTCCATCAAGGCGGTCTCTAAATCACTGACTCTGAGCGGTGGCCCAGGGCCGGCCGGGGCTGGGCTCCTTGGGGCCTCCAGGCAGCGGAAAGGATGAGGCCTGGACGGTGACTGGCTCACGAGGAGGAGGGGGCTGTAAGCGGCTGGCAGATTTTCACAAATCAAAGACCCAGGACTTAAGGACACAGAGCACCACTTCATGCCTTATTTTAAATAAATAAGCGGCTCAAAAAACTCCCAGCGAGGCAATTTGTCGCTGTGAAGCATGGCTTTCCACCCGCTCTGCACGTCCCGGCCCGTGTGCCCAGGCCCCTCAAAGGCCTCACGGCCCCCCTGGGTGGGGCCGAGGATGGCCCATTTTTCAGATGAGGAAACAGAGGCTTGGAGCCACCACCAATAGGAATACTGGGATTCCAATCAGCTCCTGGCCTCTGTGCCCACCGCGGCCCTGACTCGCTGGCCTGGGACGGCTTTGAAGGGGAAGATTCCTTCTGTCTGCACAAAGCATCACATTCATCCCTGCTCTGTCCCGTTATGCCCTGAAGGCCAAAGCTGGCAGCCGGACCCCTGGGCTGGCCAAGAATGGGGGTCTTTCTTTATGCTGGGCCACTTCCTGCCTGGGACTCAGCTGTCTGCCAAAAACTAGGGAGCCACAGGCACAGGCCTGGTAAGCTGGGAACCTCAAGGGCAAGGAAGTGACCCCGCCAAGGTCATACCCCCCCCATGGCAATAAGAAGATGCAAAAACCCCACAAGCCGAAGCGCCCTCCCCCCCCCCCAGAACGGAGACCCCCAGACCTGAGCTTCTCTGGAGGAGATGCCAGGCACAGCTCTCCCCAGACGCAGCCTTGGAAGGGGAGGGCGGGGGGGTCGTAGGCCAACCTGGAGCTCTTCTGCTGTAGAACGGGGGGGGCCCGCAGGGGCTCCCTGGTTTATCTTGCCAGCATGGCAACCCAATTTAATTAAGATGGATGCGGCGTGCCCCCGTGGGTAGGAGCCGTGGCCCGCTACCAGATGGCGAGAGCCTGAGACACTCCGGGCACTGCCCGAGCGAGCAGCCTCAGCAGCAGCCTGTGAAAACACAGCCGAGGGGGGCCCGGGGTGGCCTGCACTTCACCTGGGTGCTCGGAGGGTCCTGCCCCTGTGACCGCCAGCCCTGCCACCCACCTGCCAGGCATCCCGCATTCTACTCTCCGTCCCAGCCCCTCTCCATGTACTATGCAGCATACATCACAACACACACACACACACACACACACACACACACACACATCCCACAGGCATCGACCATCATAGATCCCACACAGAGTACACACATGCTCCAATCACATCGCAAATACCAACAGAGTGGGGTAAAAAGCAGGCCTGGACTTCAAACGCCAGAGGCCCAGTTGGCAAACAGTCTGATTTCCCCAAAGTCCCGAGAGAGGCCATAGGCAGAGTCGCTGCGCGGGGAGAGGAAGAGGCCGGAAGGCAGGGAGGGTGCCCAGCCCCGGCCATCCCCAAGGATCCCCAGGGTCCCTCGAAAGGGTGGGAAGGGAGACTGCAGCCAGGCTGGAGACACCCCAAGCTCACAGCTCTTCAGGATGGAGGGAGTTTTAAAAAAAAAAAAAAATTCTTTTTTAATTTTATTTATTTTTGAGAGACAGCGAGGCGGAGGGTGAGTGGGGGAGGGGCAGAGAGAGAGAGGGAGACACAGAATCCGAAGCGGGCTCCAGGCTCTGAGCTGTCAGCACAGAGCCCAATGCGGGGCTCGAACCCATGAACTGCGAGATCATGACCTGAGCTGAAGTTGGACGCCCAACCGACTGAGCCACCCAGATGCCCCCAGGATGGAGGGAGTTCTAAGGATCCTGACCCCCTTTACTCTCGCAAGTCCCTCCCAGCTCCCCTGCATGCTTCCCCCTCCACCGTCCCTGCAGCTGGAGCCCAGCCCAGCCAGCTATGGCACCTTCCCTGCCCCCATCCCCATCTGGCCACAGGGACAAAAAGAAACTCCCCACACACACAAAATCCAGAAACTCCAAAGCTGACCTCAAGTCCCCAGCACCACCACCCCCGCCCCCACCACTCCCCATGGGCCTCTGACCCCCATGGGACCAACACTGCCCTCCACTTCAAAAATAAAAATTTAAAAATTCGCACCCCGCTATAATTGCTCGCTCCTTTTCCTCATTGTGGCTCGGCGGTCGGTGCTGAGAAGCAATTATTCATGGCTAATGATTATAATCAAGTCAAATAGAATTTAATGGACACGTATTCTCTTCCTGCTTGAAACTTTACATATGAATTAAGCACATATGGGTTTCACGAGGCACAGACCAGATTTATGCAGGCCCGAAAAGCCCCGCGTTGCGGCGACTTTTATTCTGCTAATAAACAGGCTGATTTACGGGCACCACCGGGCGCGGAAACCGCGATCTCTGCTGCCCCCTGGTGGGCGGCAGGCCGGAGCTGAGCCAAGGCCATTGGGGCCCCCAGGGATGAGGCCGGAGGACCCTGGGCGTGGGGCCCCAGTCCACCGCCACCAATAACCCCTGAGGTCTGACCAGTGGCAAGGCCACCGGGAAAATGCCTGGAGGGAGGGCCCAGAGGGGAAGCAGGCTCTGTGTGGGAGCCCTACGGCCGGGGCCTGCCTCAGCCATTCCCGGGGGATCCTCCCTGCTGTGAGAATCTAGGGGAAAAAAGGAGATCCCAGGACAACACACCAAGAAGCGTCGGGTAAACTGAGGCAAGCAGGGAGAGGTGAAAACTGCTCATCAGCAGGAGGCGCCCAGCATCCCTTGGCATTCTCGCACACCCAGAGCGTCAACGGCGGCATCGGTTCTAGCGCCAACAACAGAGGCAGGTGATGAGTCCTTGGTTCACTCCAGGTGCTGCATGAGCATCACCGCTCACGAGCATGGGTCCCTAATGCCCCCAACAACCCAGTGACTGGGCTTTCTACCGTCCCCGTCACGCAGAGGGGGAGACAGAGGCCCAGGCACGTACACGGAGAAGAGGAGTCCCCAGAGAGATGCGGCAAACGCCCCCACCCCCAACCCAGTGCAGCTGAATGCAGCTGGGACCAAAGTGCTCTTCTGAGAGCGAGGGGGGTTCAGAGCCGCTGCCCTCGGGAGTCCGGCCAGGCACAAGGGCATTTCAGAAAAGCCACGAGTCCCATCCACGGCCCTGCATGCAGCCTCCACCCTGTCCCTACTGCATCCCACCAACACCCTCCCTTGGGCTCTGCACCTCCCTCCTGGCCCTCCAACTCCGTTAGAAAGGAGCTGATAAGATGCCCCATTTATCCTTCTGACCACTTTGCAGCTCATCAGGAAAAGTGCCGCCAGGGATCCATTCACACCCTTGCCAACGACGGCCCAGGCACCCAGCAGAGCGGCCCCACCAGCCTGCAGGGCTGAATCCTCAGCCACGGCTCCAAGGCTTGGTCCTTCCACCCCAGACCAGCCCCTCCTGGGTCCAGGTGGCAAGAAGGCCCTTCTCTTCCGGACCACTAGGACATCTGCCGACCCAGCTTGGCTTGTCTTCACCCCATGTCTCCCCAGAGACTCGCAGACCTGCTAAGCGGCCTGAGAGAAACCCAGCAGAAGCACCAGCAGAAACTCGAAGGTGACCGAGCTCCCTCTGCTCTGAGTCAGAACTCCTGCCTTTGTGTGACCGGTCACCTGTGCGCTGAGATGGGCAATGTGGCGGCGGGGGCGGGGGGGGGGGGGGGGGACACCTGTGTGACTGCACAAACAGGCAAAAAGATACACAGAACAATGCCACTGCCAGAAATGCAACCCAGACCACCAGCAGGCGGGGCTGGGACAGGCCGAGTGGCTGCCTCACCCCAGGTTCCGTGAGCCCGGACCAAGAAGAGCAGCAGGGCAGGCCCACCACGTCCCAGGGTCACTGGGCGATGCCACTCCCTGGCCAGCGCTGGGGTTAGACACAATGGCTGCAAGCCCGAGGGCAAGGTGGAGGAGATCTGAGCCGCTGGGGGGGGGGGGGGGGGGCGGTGCTGAGACTGCACTGGTCAGGAGGTGGATGTGGCGGCACAGCAAGGTTTCCCCAGAGGAGGCTCTGCCCGCATCTCCAAACCTTTCTGGAAGGAAGCTCCTCCCCGCGAAGCTTGATAAGCAGGTGAACGAGGGCCGGGATTCACCCCCACTCGTTCTGGCCCCACGAAGTACCATGGACTTGACTGTCCCTTGACGCCCCACTCCTGACCTTGGCCAGACACCCGCAGCCTAGGAGGGCAGCCACCTTCCTCCAGCCCCCAGGAGGGAGAGAAGCAGGAGGCCGGCTAGAGCCACAGCAGGAAGCTGAGCGTAGGGCACAGGGGCCTCTGCCCCCGCTTTCCCCTTGACGAGCTCCCTCGCCTGCTCCAGGTATAAAGGGGGGGGGCACGGCAGGCAGGAGGCAGGGGAAGGAGAGCAGTGGTCGGGCGTCTAGAGCCCTTGAGGTCAGACCGCCCTGTTCTGGCCTCCGCCTTCCTGGCAGGGCAAGCCCGGCGCGATTCCAGCCAAGCTCTCTCCCTTCCCGGCCGCTAATGGGTCTCGGAGCTGCAAGGCAGCTCGGCCAAGGAGCCCCCGACTCGGCAGGTCAAGGTTTCAAGGGAAGGCAGTCGGCACGGCCCACGCGCTGGGCTCCTGTGGCGCCGGCGAGCCACCCGCATCCGGCCACCCGAGCCTCGCTGGAGCCAGGCGGCGCCCACCCGCGCCCGGCACCGCAGACCGGAGCGAAGGTGACGAGGCGGCCACCCGGGTCTCGGGCGCGGGCCAGCCAGAAGCCCCCACTCACCGGCGTTGACGATGGCGTCCACCTCCAGCTTGGTGATGTCGCCTCGGAACAGGGAGATCTTCTCGTTCAGTTGCTTATCCTTCTTGTACTTTGGCTCCTCCACCTTCGCGGTCACCCCTGGACAAGCAGAGGCCAAGGGGTGGGGGTCGGAGAGAGGCCCGCACTACAGAGGGACCCACCGGTGCCTCCGTCGACCCCCACCCCCACCCCCACCCCCTCCGGAGGCAGCCTGAGGCGTGGTGACTGAGGACACTGGTCACGGCCACCCACGATGATTAAGCACCTCTCGTGTGAGGCACACGCTCGGTGTCCTTGAATTTTCGCAAGGTTAAACACAGGTGCACTATTAATGTCACTCATCCCCATTTTACAGACGTGGAAACTGAGGCCTAGGCGGGTGACCGCCTACCGGTTCCCCGGGTGCCCCGGGTTAGCGGTGGCCGGGCGTGCAATTTGCAGGGCCTGGACACTCGCCAGTGTGCCCCACGGCAGGCCACTATCCCTCTGCGTCAAATCCCGGCTCCTGACAACCGTGAGGGCGGGCGGTCCGGGGCTCAGTTTCCCAACAGCACAATGCAGATAAAAACGGAACCTGCCTCAGACTGTGCTCATAATTAAGGGAGGTGATGCACGCACCATGCCCCACACATAGCGAGCGCTTGACGCACGCGGCTGGCCTTCCTGGCGCGGTCGGTACGACGCTCCCCCCACCCGGGCTGAACAGGCCCCCCGCCAAGTAGCCAGGGGTCCCCGGCGCAGGGCCTACCTTTCGCCGTCTCCTTCCATGTCGGGATCTTCTTCAGCCTGACGAAGTCCCTGCAGAAGTAATGTTCCTCTCGCTGCTTGTCGCTCAGGCCCTTCAGAAATGCTACAGGGGTGAGACGGGGCAGGCAGGAAGGAGAGTCAGGGCCGGCAGGCAGGAAGGAAAGCAGTCCCAGGCGTTTCTCCCACCCCCCAGCCCCCGTAGGCTCCCCTCCTCACCGAGACTGTCACCTCGTCCGAGGATGCGAACCAGCCCTACATGTCCACCCTTCCCACAGGCACACGAAGAGGCAGGGTGTTAGAGCCAGGAGGCCCCTAGAACATTCCGCCCTGCCCACTTTGTTCAGGAGGGGAACTGAGGCCCGGGAAGACAGAGGACAGCTCTCAGGTACCACAGACCTGAGTTCGGGATTCAGCTCTGCCACTCTCCAGCTGTGTCCACGGACCTCTGGGTCCCTAATTTCTACATTTAGAGCATGAGGATTAAGATGCCCCTTAAAGGATAATCTCAAGCTTACTCAGGGCATATAAGGAAAGCAGGTTGGTGGCACGGATGAGTTATATCATCAGTTACATCCTCAATAGACCGCTTCATCATCACATGGTTATTTGGAGGGGGCAGGACACAGGGAACAGGACAGACATCCTCAAAGAGCCAAGAACCAAGCAGATCTGGTGGCCGTTCGCGGCATCCCCCCAGAAGGGGCAGAGAGTTCCCCACAGACAGATGCCCGCGTGGGCTTCTCCCAGTGTGAACAAGTAAGCAGCTAGAATTGCCCCCATCTTACAGAGGAGGAAACGGGGATCTCGGAAAGGGTAGGCCATACATAGTCACACATAGCCCCTTCCCCCTGCTCTCTCTCTCTCTCTCTCTCTCTCTCTCTCTCTCTCTCTCTTTCAGCACGGAGCCCCCTTCTGAGGCTTCCCACTAGCACAGCGGTCCAGGCTTCTGGCTCTCGGGCTCCCTCTGCCGGCCTGAGGCCGCCAGGCGCCCAGGCTCTCAGCCCAGCCTTGCCCCCCTAGACCGCATGCTCCCCAAATGGAGCGGCCCTCACTGACCACTTGTTGGTGGTAGGTAACAAACAGCCAAGGCCACACTCAAGGAACTCAAAAAGCATCAGAAAATGTGCAGAGGTGGGGGGGGGGTGGCAATTAGGGGAGGCGGTGGGAGAGGAAGGGTTTGCCTCCTGGAGGCTTCTGCAAAGGGCAGGTGTTCAGCAGAGAGGTGGGGCCTCCAGCCGCGCCCTTCACCTTGCAGAAGTCAGTGCATCCACAGCCTTCGCTCCTCAAGGACGCACCAGGAGCACGGGAAGGGCCCAGCTCACAGCCCAGCTCCGTATTATGGTTGGGATTATTATAAAAGGTTCACAGCACCCCAAATCTGCTTCAGCTGTGGCTTAAGCCAGAACGATACTTTCTGGCAGCCCACTCCCCAAACCTCTTCCACAAACACCGACGATGTGCATTTGGTACAAGGATAAGGCAGACGTGGTCCTGGCCCTAGGGGATTAAATTCGTATTCAAAATGCTTTTACCAGGGGCACCTGGGTGGCCCAGTCGGTTAAGCATCCGACTTCCGGCTTAGGTCATGATCTCACAGTTTGTGAGATCGGGCCCCACCTTGGGCTTTCTGCTGTCAGCTCAGAGCTCACCTGGAATCCTCTGTCCCCCGCGCTCTCTCTCTGCCCCTCCCCCCCCCAAAACAAATAAACATTAAAAATATGCTTTCACCAAACTCGTGCAACTCAACACCAACGAAGCAAACAATCCTATTTTTTAAAAATGGGCAAAAGAGGGGCGCCTGGGTGGCTCAGTCGGTTGAGCATCCGACTTCGGCTCAGGTCATGATCTCGCGGTCCGTGAGTTCGAGCCCCGCGTCGGGCTCTGTGCTGACCGCTCAGAGCCTGGAGCCTGTTTCAGATTCTGTGTCTCCTTCTCTCTCTGACCCTCCCCCGTTCATGCTCTCTCTCTGTCTCAAAAATAAATAAACGTTAAAAAAAATTTTTTTTAAAAATGGGCAAAAGATTTGCATAGACGGTTTTCAAAGGAGACATCCAGAGGGCCGGGAGACACACGAAAAGCTGCTCGAATCACTCGTCATCAGGGAAATGCAAATCGAAACCACAGTGAGATGTCACCTCACACCAGCCACGATGGCTAGAATCAAAAAGACAGGAAACAAGGAATAACAAGGAGTGGCGAGGCTGTGGAGAAAAGGGAACCCTTGTGCACTGTCGGTGGGAATGTAAACTGGGGCTTCCACCGTGGAAAACAGTTCGGCGGTCCCTCGAGAAATTAAAAACAGAAATACCGAGGGCGCCCGGCTGGCTCAGTTGGTAGGGCATGCAACTCTTAGTCTCGGGGTCGTGAGTTTGAGCCCTGCGTCGGGGGTGGAGATAACGAATGAATGAATGAATGATGAATGAATGAATGAATGAATGAATGAAATACCATACGATTCGGTCATTTCACTTCCGGGCATTTACCCAATGAAAGCACTGAGTCAAAAAGATACGTGCGCCCCCTAACGTTCACTAAAGCACTATTTACAGTCGCCCAGACACCGAGGCAACCAAAGTTGGATGGCCAAACGGGTAAGAAAGATGTGGTTGATGTATACAGTGGAACGAAAGAGAACGAAATCTTGCCATCTGCGACAACATGCGTGGAGTTAGAAAATGTTATGCTGAGTGAAATAAGTCAGACAGAACAGGACAAGTACGACATGACTTCACTTAATATGTAGAATCTAAAAACCAAAACAGAAACTGCCTCAGTTGGCACAGGGCCAAGGGGCACGGGGATGGGGGAAATGGGTGACGGGGACTAAGAGGAACGAATCTGCAGTTATAAAGTAAGTAAGTCACGAAGAATGAAAAGTACAAAAAAAAAAAAAAATGCTTGGGGCGCCTGGGTGGCTCAGTTGGTTAAGCGTCCGACTTCGGCTCAGGTCATGATCTCACCGTTCGTGGGTTCGAGCCCCGCGTCGGGCTCTGTGCTGACAGCTCAGAGCCTGGAGCCCGCTTCAGATTCTGTGTCTCCCTCTGTCTCCGCCCCTCTCTGGCTCACATTCTGTCTCTTTCTCTCTCTCTCTCTCTCTCTCAAAAAATAAATAAGCATTAAAAAAATAATAAATAATAAAAAATTTTAAAAAATGCTTTCGCATTTTTTAAATTACAATTTTAGATTACATAAAATTAGATTACAATAAAATTATAGATTACAAACTCTCCCCACCGCCAGCTAAGGGGCCAAGGATATCCGACCGTGGATGGCACCCAGTGTGGACAGTCCCCTCCGTCACTAATGTGTTTCTATGCTCCCAGCCCATCTCCCTGCCTGGAGGGAGGACCCAGAGGGAAGCAGGCTTCTCAAGGGGCTGCTTTCCCCGCTGGACATGTGACCCCGGGCACAATCTGAGTAACAGGTCAAGGGCTCCCACATAAATGCTCCTTTCTTTGTGTGTTGGGGGGAGGGTGTTGGTATTTGGAAAAGAGCTGAAGTGCTTCTCCAAGGCTTGGCTGTCCTCTTCGGGAAAGCAGGGGGCGGCGGGGGGGGGGGGGGGGGGGGGGTTACAAAAATCCCCCCCTCCTGTTCTAAAGAAAAGCAGAACAGGCCTAGTCGGGTACATAGCAAAGCACTCAGCTGCTGGCGGACAGAACCACTGAGCCAAGGACAGACTGTGGAGCAAAGGCCAGGCTCCATCCAGGCTCTGCCGCGGCCTGATAGTCTGAATGCAGAGCAGTTAGTTAATAAATATTTACTGAGCACCCACCATGCACCAAGCCTCGCGGGTGGGAGGCAGGGGGAGCTTTGGGGCCTGACCAAGCAGAGGGGAGGCGGGGACAGATTCCTGGAGGAGGTACCTCTGACTCCTCGGGTCTGCCCCAGAGGCTGCAGAATTGCTAGAGAAAATCCCATGGCGAAACAGAAGGCTCCCTCTAAATTCCTGATCGCCTCCCCTGGAGGCCCAGCTGCTCCCCCTCGCCCTTCTCCCCTTTCCCAAGGACCCTCCCCCCACATCCAGAAGATGCTGCCTCCTCCCGCAGGCTGGGAACTGGGCCACGGCCCCTGCCTGGCCCGCCCTCCCTCAGCCCAGGCTGCCTGCTCACCTCCCAGAGGCTCCTGTGATTCCTTCTCCCCTGGACTGTCCTGTCTCTGCCCTCAGACACCCCCTCGTGGCCTCTCGTGTCTCAAGGTCATAAACCCTCCCTCAACCGTGCACTCTGCACCCTGCAGCCGAGGCCTCCTTTCTGTCTCCCGCCTCCACTGTCTCCACTTCCTCCCTCTCCTGCTCCCCTGAGCCCTCACCAGTCTCACCAAGGCCAAGGTCAGAGACACCACACAGGTCACATGGCCCCATGCAGGGGCCCTCTTGTCCTCCCGTATGCACTCAGCATCCCCCCTTCCCCTCAGGATCCCTCCTCTCCTGGCTCCCACCCCACTCACCCCTAAGGTCTCCTTGTTGCCTCCCCTCCTCCTTAATCTACACCCTCTCCCTGGTGTTCACATCCATCCCGTGCATTCAAAACCCTCCTTCGGCTAATGGTCCTGGGGCTACACCTCCAGCCCCTCATCTCTCCGCCGAGAGTCCTATCCTCCTTCCCCCCAAAAGTGGTTTGTTCTCTCTTTCACTCTTCTCCCTTCTCAATGAACAACCCCCAACTCCGCTAGGACCCCCAAACCAGGGCTCCTTCCTTTCCCCCAGTCCCCTGGTTCCATCAAGCTGCAGGCTGTTAGATCTATCCCCACAATACCCCCCAAAACCAAGCCTTCTGCTCACCCCCGGCAGGGGCCAAGGCGCTCTCATTGCTCCCTAGAACCATCTGGAAGCTGTCTACTGCCCGTGCACTCCCCACGTCCACCCGATTGCCTGTTCCTCACACAGCAGCCCAGGGACCTTGGGAACAGAATTCTCTCCACTTAAAGCTCAGTTCAAACTGCAAGTCCCCACCAAGGCCCACATGACAGCCACGCCTCTCCCCCAACCTCCTCCACGGCCTCCCTCCCCATAACACTCCACTCTCCCTCCTACACCTCTGCAGTCCACGCAGATCAATCTCCCTTCAGTTCCTCCCACAGTCAGACTGTTTCTTGCCTCAGGGCCTTTGTACCTGCTGTGCCCCCTGCCTGACCTTCCTTTACAGGCCCCTCCCAGCTGCCTCCCCCACCCCGAGAGTAGCCCCTCCCCTACTGGCTATGCTTTATTCCTCTCCCGACCTTGGCCACTTGGGGATCTGTGGTGTTTACTTTGGATTCCCACCATCTGGCACAGGGCATGGCATGTGTGAGCGCCGATGGGCATCTGTGGGATGAACCGATGAATGAATGAGCTGAGACCTGAATGTTGAGGGCGGGTTTGCTAAGACAACAGAGTCTTCCAGGTGGAGGAGACAACACAGGCAAACGCCCTGAGGAAGGAGACAGCATTCGGGTGGGGAAATGGAGGGAGATCTAGAACAGCTGGACCAGAGAGCAAAGGCAAGGCCGCGGCCGCCGTCTCGGCTCATCTCCCATCTGAAGAACAGAGACAGTGGAAGGAACATGCCGGTCCAAGCCGCTCCTTGGGTTTGAGTTCACGACCTCCCGACATCACGTTCATGGGCAGGTCACTCGCCCTCTCTGAGCCTCAGTTTTCTCATCTCTGGGATAGGGAGCGGGCAGGCTGGCCGTGAATGAGAAGGGGCTGTCAGGGCGTCTGGAAGCTGCAAAATGCAAGACGCAGAGCAGATACACGGCCCTTCCTGCGAGCGGAGACTCGAAGAGCACAAAGCGAAACAGGACGAAATTGGGGGGGGGGGGGGGGAAGGCTTTTCTTTTCCAACGTGGAGGCGAAGAGGAACTTTGTGAATTATTTGGGTGCCCACATTTGTCATCTTGCACGCTTGAGACCAAAGATATCCCTGCTCAGAGGCTTTGGCACGCCCAAGCGTGGGGTTCTCCCAGCCTGCCGAGACACTGGAGGGACTGGCCAGCCAGGACCGGGGCCAACCCTGCAGGACTCCCGTGTGCTGAGTCCCTCTGGCTGGGCAAGCCAGGACGGGACCCAGGCCAAGGCTCTCGCGACACCGTCCTCCCCGGTATCTGGGGCCCGGTCTGAGGGGCCCACAACCCGCGAAGCCCGCACGGCCCCCTCTAGCAAAATCCAAAAGATGGCTCCACCTCCCAGCCTGTCTCTTCCAGTTCACGGTCCCCAGGCACACACCTAGCATGGGAGACACGACGTCCTCATCTCCAGAGCGAGGCTGTGGCCTGACGGACCCCCGAGGAACCACACACGGCACTGGTCTCTGATTTACGGGGAAGGAGAAGCCAATGGTGACTCCCCCCCGGGCTCCGAGGGACCAAGGGTCATCCTCACTGCCTTGGCTTCCGCTGTCAGAGAAGCCCCACACATTTATAACATTTTCTTCCTCCTTTTGCCAGAAGGACGGATGCAGACTGAAGGCACAAGCGAGTTTTATTTTCCTTATAAAAGATGTATAACACACGTTTTAATTTTCTTTTTTGGAGAGGCGAGAGTATTTCACAGCTCAGTGAGACAGGTGTTGCAAAAAGATGTTTGCAGTAAATTTTGATGGGGAGGCCTGACCCCAGACGGAGCGCTCAGCGGCTCTCGGGCACGAAAGCCGGGCTGGAGGAAGCAGTCTGTGCCAGAGCCATAAAGTGCAGCGGGCGAACGGGAATTCAATGATGTGTTTTAAGAAGTGTCTTTATGGCACTTTGCTAGACGGTGTTCAGAAAGGTGAGGGCCGGCTGGCGCAGAGGGAGATTCCTCTTCTGGAGAAGGCCGGGTGGATGGGGCTGATAACGGCGGGGCTCGGGGAACACAGCGGCAGGGGCATTAATCACCCGGGCCCAATGTCCCCTAAGAGCAGGGCCTCGTCAAAATCACGGGCAACGGGCAGACGGGGCATGAGGCACCTCGGAGCTTTATTGCCCTCCCTAGGCCCCCGCGCCTTCGCCCGTGCTGGGATATGCCAAGGCCACTTCCCCAGAAGACAGGTGGGGGAAGACACCCCCCACCCACCCACCCACCCCCGTTCCCAGACGTGCCTGTGGATTTCCCCAGTTCGGTCATCAAATCAGAGAAACCATCCACTCTGCGTGAAAACCCACGGGGGGTTGAAATTAGTCCTCGTCCCCTTCCCAGTGAAAAGCGGGGTCAGAACAGGCGAGCGCTAGCTTGCGGAGAGGAAACGAGGCTCAGGATACACAGGTCAGGGCTCCAACACTTGAGACCATGAGGGAGACAAGTTTACACAGGCCCAGTGTTGCCGTGGCCAAAACAGAGCAGAGAGGGGAGATGGGCCTGAGGGGTGGCAAGAAAGGGGGCCGCTGGGGACCCTTGGGACACCGTGGGGGCCACCATATTCAAAATGGTTTCTGATGCGAGCCCAGCACGACCCACGGAATCAGGTGCTGCTGGCCCCGTTTGGCAGATGGGGAAACCGAGGCACGGGGAGCGTGGAGGCAGGGGTGATGGGGCTTGCCCATGTCTGGTGACACCAATGCCCACCCTCTTTTTAGCAGTTCGCTCTGCCCCCACTGCAGGTCAGAAGGAGGATCTGTGGCCCTTCTCCCGAAGGCTGCACCCCACCCTGTGGGGACACAGCCCCTATTTGCCCCCAGTGCTCAACCTTAAGTCCCCTCGTGCCCAACTCCCTTCACAGTACAACAATCTTCTGATAAAAAGGCACTGTCTGGGGGGATGATGAGGCCCCCTCCCATCACTGAGGGAATTAAATTAGGGAAATTATCCTCTGGCCAGTGAAATCAGATACAACGGAGAGCTCCCCCCAAAGACCGTCTCCTAGCCAGGGAGATCCAGCCTGGTGGTTTTTACTTACCCCGAGGGAGAATGGGTCTACAGAAGTGGCCAGTCAGCTTAAGAGGGAGGAAGAGAATACCTAGAGGGAGGCAGAATTCGGCCATGTGTCCAGGGGACTCATGGGGCCAGGAGCTGAGACATCCCCCACCCAGGGCCCGGGGCAGGCGCTCGGCACTACAAAGAGACTGAAACGCTGAGCGAGTGACCGACCACCCAAGGAAGGGGCTCCTCGGTGGGCAGGCCCACCCCTTGCAGGGAAGCCCTGCCCAGCCTGCCCAGGACGGTGGGAGCGGCTTCCGCAGTCGTTCACCCAGCTCCGCAGCTAAGAGCACAGGCTCTCAGTGAGTGAACTCAGACTATGCTTTGGCTTCCACGTGGCTGTTCCACGGGGAGAGGAGGCCCCGCCCAGGCACACGCGAGTTTCCAGACCCAGTGTGATCATATCTCCCTCCGAGAGCGCCGCGTCAACCTTCTGACGCTCCATCAGGCTCCCGTGAGCTTGGTTACTGTGTGCCAGTCTTCGAGAGAGGATCGTCTCAGGCACAGACGGGCCTTTGGGGGCCTATGTCCGTATATCCCCGAGAGAAAGGAGAGCATGTGTCCATCAAAGACACGTACGGGAATGATCAGAGCAGCGTTAGTCCCAACAGCCCCAAACTGGAAAACGAAACGCCCACCCACAGAACGGGCACCCGAAGTGGGGTAGGTCCATGCCATGGCATACTACACAGCAATAAAGAAAAAAGAGCAGAATGAAGGAAAGGTGTGGGGGCCTCCCCAGGAGGACCAAGGCTTGGACCCCAATCAGAGGCAGAGTCCAGCTAAAGCGGCTCCCTGGGGGGGGGGGGGGGGGTGGTTTTAAAAAGATACCTCGGATTCTTTGAGCCTCCTCCCTTCCAAAGGTAGAGACTAATTTCCCTCCCCTTGAATCTGGGCCAGACTCCATGACTCCATTCTAAGCCCCAGAATAAAACAGACGGGTCGGCGTGGGACTTTGCAAACTAGGTCACAGAAAGGCACCGTGGCTTCTGGCTTGGTCGCCTCACGCTCCCTGTCTTGGGTTACGTGCTCCGGGGGAAGCCAGCTGCCATGTCGTGAGGACACCCAAACAGCCTCGTGGAGAGACCCCCCTCTCCCCCCCGCCCGGCCCGCGGTGAACTCAGGCCTTCAGCCGACGGCCACTTTATGTGAGTGAGCCACCTCACTCACTTGGCCGTAACCAAGTCCCAGCGGGCCTCCTGGAAACCCTCACACAGAACCACCCCGCCAAGCGACCCCTAGGTTCCTGACCCTCAGACACTTGAGATAATAACCGTCGTTTGCCGTTTTAAGCGCCTGAATTTGGGGATAACCTGTGCCTCAAAAATATTTCACTAAAACACACAGATCACCCCGACAAGCCTGCTGGGGGTCTTTGCACCCGGGGCCGCGGCTCCTGGGGCAAGGCTGCCCCCCTCACACTGCCCCCTGACTGGACACGGGAGCTCAGGCAGCGCCATCTGCCATGGTTTCTTCCCAGCAGTGACCTCTGTCTGGCACCGCCCCATTGGCTTGACGGCATTTTCAACTGTTTCCTGCCCCTAGGGAAGAAGCTTCGTGAGGGCAGGGACCTCGCCTATGTCACTCATGACTGAATCCCAGCAGCAGAACAGTGCTGGCCGCATAGAAGGCGCTCAGTAAAAATGGATGAATGAGGGGTGCCTGGCTGGCTCAGTCAGAAGAGCATGAGACTCTTGACCTCGGGGTCGTGAGTTCAAGCCCCACGTCGGGTACACGGAGTACTTAAAAATAACTAACTATACTTAAAAAAAAAAAAAAAAAAAAAGGATGAATGAATGGAAATCCCAGCTCCAAGCAGAGACACCACAGTAGTCTGGGAATCCCTGGCCTGTCAGCTTCACAAGGTCTGGAAGTTTTCAAGGGGCACCGGGGAACGGGAGGGGGCGGGGAGCTGGATCCTAGAAATAGTGGCAGATCCAGGAGCAGGTGGCTGGGCCCCTTGCCTCCCTCGCTTTCTTTCCCACCAAGCTGGCTTGCTGCTCTCTGACAGGGAAGGGGAAGCAGGCTCCCCCGTGGGGACAGTCCCTGTGCCAGGAGTCTCTGCCAGTTCCCCCAACCCCCCGCCCTAACCAGCGTTCTAGGGCCAGGGCTGAGGGCACGACGGACACTGTGTGCGTAGAGCAAAGTCAAGAGTTCTGCCCGAGCTTTAAGATCCCGGTGAAGGAACACTATTCGCGACAGGGGGAAGTCATCTTGAACTCTACCTTAATTCTGAGAGGCGCCTTCCCTTTACCTCCACCCCCCACCCCAGGCCAGCCCCAGGCCTGCCTCGCCAGACCCGGTGGCCGCACCCACTCCACCACAGGGGCCCAGCCAATGAGCCACCTCCCCTGTGCTTTTGAAAGGGGATCCAGCCAGGAATGGTTACAGGAGCTCTCCCAGCAGGCTGTGAAGGGCAGGGGCAGCTGGGCGGCCTATTTGGGGCTCTGCAGGCCGGGTTCCCTCCCTTCGCTGTTCTGTGCGGGGGCCCAGAGTCCAGCCCTGGGACTCATGCCCGACCAGGATTCACGACCCATCCCGGAGCGGTAGGAAATGGCTTGATTCCTGGGGGTGCGGGGCGGGGGGCGGGGGGGGGGGGTCACTGTTCTCACAGACATAATGCCCCATCCCTGTCCTGCCTCTCCCCAACCCCTCAGCCCTCTGTCCCCCAGGAATGGGGCAGAAACTGTTCACAAGTGGCCAGAGGCCAGGGATGAGGGCAAAAGGGCACTACATCATGTGCCCAGAGAGACAGGCCTGCAGGGTAGGGGCGGGGTGGAGGTTGGACTGGCCTGCCCAGGGAGGCCACTCTGTGGGGGCCATCTGATCCCACCAGGTGGGACCCCAGACCCGGAGCTGTCCCCCTCGGCCCACTTCCTGCCACTCTGCCTAAAATGCCACCACTTGAGAAACCATGCTACACAAAGCATGGGGAATTCAGGAGCCCAGCGTCAGCTCTGCCACCAACTCCCAGTGACCTTGGGCTTAGCAGCTCAGTTTCCCTCCTGCACAACGGAGTCAGGCGGTAGGTCCTGGATGATCTCTGGGGGTGTCCTGGGACCCATGCGGGCGGGGTAAGGCCGTCCTCCTCACACTACCCCCGACAGGGGGCCCGGACCTCCTACGGAGTGAAGTGGTTTGCAGGGTGGGGGCCGGGCGCACGGGGGAGGGGGGGGCGTGGCTGTGAGTGGAGGGGTCCATACTGGGGCATACGAGGCCTTAACTTCCCCGGGCCTCCCGGGTGGAAGAGGCGGCGGGCGGGGTGCTGTCCAGCCGGGGAAGGCCCACGTGGGGCCGCCCTCGCCCCTCGCGCCCCCCTCCTGCTGACACTTACATTTTGCCTCCTTCCAGTCGGTGGAGGTGCTCAGGTCCACCTTCGCCGCCATGGCCAGGGGGGCCCAGGTGCGCACCCCGGCTCTCCTCTCCGCCCCACCGCCGCCGCCCCCCAAGCCCCAACTCCCGCTGGGGTCCGCGCGCCGGGGCCGCAGGCGCCCAGGGACGCCGGGGGGACCGCACGCGCTGCTGCGGGTCCGCGTGGCACCCGCCGAGGGGCCGGGCCAGGGGCGCGGGACGCAGAGCAGCTGCCCCGCCGCGCGCAGCTGTGCCAGGCGGCCGGACACTTGGCTCCGCAGAGACATGAGCGGGCGGCGCGGGGCGGCTCCCCGCCCACTTGGACTCTATTTACGGTGCTGGGAGAGTCTCTCCCTGAGCCGCTCGGGACCCGGTGGTGTGTGCACGCCCGCGGCGACCGGCTCCGAGCCGGCGGGCCGCGCGGCCAGAAACCCCGAGCGCGCCGCTGGGCACCCTGGAACTTGTAGTCCCGGCCGCCCGACGGGCCCCCGCACTCGTATACACACGTGCGCGCCCCGCCCGGACCCCGCGGGCTCCAGGCGCCCGGGATCGCGCCGCGCGGGAGGCTCCTGCTTCTCAGGGGGTCGCGCGGTGGCCTGGCGCCCCCTCGGGGCTCGCCGCCAACTTCCCGGCCTGTGGGGCCGCCCGCCACCCCCAGCGCGGCCCGGGCCCGCCTCTGCCCTCGGCCCCCGCCCCGGACCCTGGGCGCGGCCGCACCCCATCCCGCCCCCCATTCCGCCGGAGCCGCGGTCCCGGCCCGCCCGGGGGAGGTGACAAGCAGCGCCAACGGGTAGGTCCGGTTCGGCGACTTTCCCCAGGCAGCTGGGCGGGGACGCGGCTGGAGCCAAATCGAGAGCAGCCTGGGAGGCAAGGGGTGGACACAGTGGAATTGGAAGGCAGAAAATTAGATTTCCAGGAGGCGTTCTCGGTGGAAGAATTGGAGGGCCGTTTTCTTTGTATTTTTTTTCTCATTTTTTACGAAGACGATGATAGATTTTTTAAAATATAAATATGCTTGTTTTTCTGTGCTATTAAGATTATTTGATAAATATAACAGGTATTTTTACAACCTGAGGAAGAGCCAGGGTCCCAGAGAAGGTGCCAGGACCAGCTCGCCACACTGGGGTCCACAGGCCTCTCGAGACTCGCTTCTTGAGCTGTAATTTTTCTTAAGTAGGCTTCCCGCCCAATGTGGGGTTTGAACTCAGGTCCCTGAGATTAAGCGTGGCATGCTTTACTGACTGAGCCAAAGGCAGGCGCCCCAGGGCTATAAATTAAGGAGAAGACAGGGCTCAGGGCTTAGGTCTGGCTGGTTGCAGACCTGCCCCTGTGCTCCAGGCCTCTCTAGTGCGGGACATGGCAAGAACCCTGGGACAGGGCTGTGGGGAGGATCACACAGTGAGCTGCGTGGTTACAGCTGGCACCACCGGGAGGACCAGCACAGACCTGCCTGCAGGGAGGAGGCGGTGATCAGCCTGGGACGAGGGCGGAGTGGGCAGATCAGAAGCCAGGGGCCAGGAACGAAGGGCCAAGGGTCCCCAACTCTCCAGGACCACTAGTAAGGCCTGTACGCTCTCTGGAAAAGGCCCCCAGAATGGAGGTCACGTCACCACTTATCACGTCTCCTATAAGTCAGCAAAGCAAGAAGGGCCCTGCCAACTACCAACTACAACCCGAACAGCAGCCATTTACCGGACGCAAGGTCCCAGCTGGCACTGAACTAAGAGCCCTGCTTCCATTTGCTGTACCTCCATGAACTTGTGATGTGCTCCCAACGGCCAGGTGAGGCAGCCCTGCCCCAGGGCACAGATGAACACTGGCTGGCGGTCCACTTGGCCGATGAGGGTCGGAGCCCAGACTTGGACCTGGTTGGTTGGTTCTCATCTGTGGTCCGGAAAGCAATTACGCAGATGTCACCGATTCAAAAAATGAAGCATGTGGCTGACTCCGTGTATTTTTTTTATTATTATTATTTTTAATGTTTATTTCTGAGAGAGAGAGACAGACAGACAGACAGAGCATGAGCAGGGGAGGGGCAGAGAGAGAGGGAGACACAGAATCAGAAGCAGGCTCCAGGCTCTCAACTGTCAGCACAGACGCGGGACTCGAACCCACAGGCCACAAGATCATGACTTGAGCCAGTCAGACGCTTAACCGACTGAGCCACCCACGCCTGCCCCCGATGTATTTTTTTTATCACTGGTGTAACAAGTTTCAGCAACTGTAGTGCCTTAAACTATACACAATGTATTATCTTTTTTTTTTTTTTTATGTTTACTTATTTTTGAGAGAAAGACAGAGTGTGAGCAGGAGAGGAGGAGCAGAGAGGGAAACACAGAATCCAAAGTAGGCTCCAGGCTCTGAGCTGTCAGCACAGAGCCCGACGCGGGGCGCGAACTCATGAACCTCGAGATCATGACCTGAAGTGAAGTGGGTGCTCAACCGACTGAACCACCCAGGTGCCCCACAAATGTATTGTCTTAGTGCCCAATCAGGAGGCTGCCTTTCTGCACAGAGCATGAAATCTACATCCCCCCACAGCTAGGCCTCTGAAGTGCCTGGCACACCCTGGGCATCTGTACCAGTCCACACCCTGGGCATCTGTACCAGTCCTTCTGTTTCTTTTGCTGGGATTCAGCTCTGTTCTCACATGGCAGCCAGGATAGAGAAGGTTTCAGCTCACAGCCCCCCAAGTCTGGTCTAAGAGAGGCCTGGGCCCCACACCCCTGGGTGGATGTGGCCAGGGAAGCATGGTTCTGCCCCGGCAAGGCAGGACCTCCTTGTGGAGTTTGAGCTGGATCTTTTGAAAAAGGTAAAATGATGCCAGCTATCAAAGATGTGTATGTGTCCGAGGTATTCCAGGCAGAGGGATGCACAGGAGGAAAGGCATGGAAGTCCACGGAATGCCGAATCTTCCAGCAGGGCTTTAGTGTCGGATTTCATCAGCTGAGGATCTCTAATGTTGGAGAGGGGCTCTCGTGCAGAGAAAAGCTAGCAACTGCTGCTTGTGTTTAAATTAATACTGTATTTATTAAACTTATAAATTAAAAAAAGAACTCGTTTTTCTTAAACAGCCAAGTGCAACTTGCAAATCTAGTTTTCTATTTATAAATCTACTAATTTTTGTATAAAAATAAGAACAATTACTTTCACTTATTCTTTGATGAATATTTAATTAACTCATAGGTTCAACAGATTAATTTCTAAAAATGCACACCAATTACAAATTTAGGTAATTAAATTCCCTAATAGATTTTAAACTACACTTTACAGAGATAAAACAGCTGATCTTCTCAAACTCAACAGAGGAGACCTACCCATCTAACAGGGATATATATAAGTATTTCAAACAAGGATGCTTTCTTTCTTTTTTGTTCTTTTTTCTTTAATGTTTATGTATCTATTTTGACAGAGAGAGAGACAGAGAGAGAGACAGAGAGAGAGAGACAGAGAGAGAATCCCAAGCAGGCTCTGTGTTGTCAGCAAAGAGCCGGTCTCAGGGCTCAATCTCAGGAACCCTGGGATCATGAGCTGAGCTGAAATGAAGTGTCAGACACTTAACCAACTGAGCCACCCAGGCGCCCCTTTTGTTCTTTTTTCTTTACACACTGAGAGGGGCTGTGGGATGAGGGCACTCTGTCCCTCCCCGCACCTTACTCTGCCCTCCCCAGCCAAACATATTTTTTTCTAATCAGTTACACAGTTCCTATATACTAATAGATTACGCTTGTAAATATCATAAATCAATTATCTTAAATGTTCAAATGCTGTTTATAAACTTAGATCCTTTTGTACGGTGTCAGTTATCCATTGCTGCATAATAAACTACTGAAAACTTACTGGCTTAAAATGATCGCCAGGGCGGGGTGCCTGGGTAGCTCAGTGGGTTGAGCGTCCGACTTCAGCTCAGGTCATGATCTCCCAGTCCCGTGAGTTCAAACCCCGTGTGAAGCTCTGTGCTGACAGCTCAGAGCCTGGAGCCTGCTTCGGATTCTGTGTCTCCCTCTGTCTCTGCCCCTCCCCCACTTGTGCTCCCTCTCAAAAATAAATAAGCATGAAAAAAATAAATAAATGTAAGCCGATTTGACAACAAATTATATTCATAAAAAAATAAAACGAATAAATAACCTTAAAAAAATATGGAAATCCCCCCCACCAAATAGATAAATTAATTAATAATAATAATAATAATAATAACAACCAGGGCATAGAGTCAGCAGTTTGGTCTGGGATAAGCTGGAAGGTTCATCTGCTGGACTTGCCTGGGTCACTCTTGTGGCTTCAGGCCTGTGACAACCTAACTGGGGCGGGGGTCCCAGGATGGCCTCACTCCCATGCTGGCAGTTGGTGCTGGCTATCAGCCAGGCCCCTTGGTTCTGCCCCACAGGCCTCTTATCCTCCAAAAGGCTAGACAGGGGCAGCTTCACGGCATGCTGGTCTCAAGGACATGCTCCAAGAGGGTGACCACAGACGCTGCAATGCCTCTTAAGGCCTGACTGGGAAATCACACTACATCACTTCCACCACGTTCTCTTGTTTGATGTGGGTCACAAGGCCAGCCGAGATTCGAAGACATGAAAAAAGAGACACAATCTCTCTCTTTTTTTCATATTTGTTTATTTTCGAGAGAGAGAGAGACAGACAGAGCACAAATGGGGGAGGGGCAGAGAGAGAGGGAGACGCAGAATCCAAAGCAGGCTCCGGGCTCTGAGCTGTCAGCACAGCACCCGATGCAGGGCTCGAACCCACAGGCCACAAGATCATGACCTGAGCCAAAGTCAGATGCTTAACCGACCGAGCCACCCAGGAGCCCCGAGGCGTGACAGCTTAATTGGGAGGAACAGCTGAATCTCCTTGCAAAAGCAGGCGTATACGGGGATGGGAGGAATTATTACGGCCATTTGATCTAATTAAAACCACAAATCAGGGGCACCTGGCTGGCTCAGTCGGTAGAGTATTCGACGCTCCATCTTGGGGTCATGAGTTCGAGCCCCACGTTGGGTGCAGAGAGTACTTTAAAAAAAAAAAAACACCTCACAAATCAAATGGGACCGATTGACTTAAGTGTCTCAAAACCTTAAATAAACACTCCGATATTGGCACGATGTAACCAAACTTATTCCTAAACTTATCCCTTGGTATTCCTGAATACCAAGATTCTGGGTTTGCTTTGCCGGCTTCCAGCCTCTCAGGGTTTGCTGAGCCACCAGAAGAACAGATTCCCCATGACAGCAGGGCTGAAGGCACAGGGGAATCCGGGACCGCAATATAGTGAGGGTTTCCTGCTACTAGTCTGAAATTTACGAGCAGAGCAGGACCCAAGTCTAAAGGGACCCCCAAGCCCATTCCTCTCTCCAGGAGCTTACCTGTACAGCCCAGTGCGTCCCTCTTTCCTGACAGTCCCTCAGGTTTCAACTGGACCCCACTTTTACCAGGTTGCCTTCCTTCTTTTTACTGCTTCAACGCAGGTGGGGGAGCCCCTGTGCCTCCCAGGTCCCCCTAATATCTTCACTGTGTGATCCCAGTTTTGTGCCTCCCTCCATCCAGGTTGTAATGCTGTCTTCGTATTTTACTTTATCACCTGCCTATGTTCCATTTTACTGCCTGTGTCATTGGCCAGTATTGCACAGTCATTATACTGGGAGGCGTCAAAGGGAAGACTGGATTATGAGGTTCTAAGTGTCCAGCTTGGGTAACTATAAATCACGGGCCTGGACGGCAGAGGGCGCCCCTCCCCGATTCCTCTGGGGCGGGTCTGTCATCTGGTTGCAGGCTTTAGCTGTCCCCCACCCCCTCAGACTTCAGAGAAGGCCTGGGAAGAATGTGGATGCCGAGGGGACCCGTAGCTTGAAGTGTACAAAAACCTCGACTAGTAATGTGGGGCTCAAACCCACAACCTGGAGAGTCGCAGGCTCCACCATGGAGTCGGCCAGGCGCCCCAACTGTAACAAATTTAAATGACACAATGGAAAGCAAAGGCCCCATGGGGCGCCTGGGTGGCTCAGTGGGTCAAGTGGCTGACTTCGGCTCAGGGGTTCACAAGTTTGAGCCCAGCATCAGGCTCTGTGCTGACAGCTCAGAGTTTGGAGCCTGCTTCAGATTCTGTGTCTCTCGCTCTCTCTCAAAAATAAATTTAAAAATGTTAAAACATTTTTATTTAAATTTTTGTAATGTTTATTTTTGAGAGAGAGAGAGAGAGAGCGAGCATGAGCGGGGGAGGGGCAGAGAGCGAGGGAGACCCAGAATCAGAAGCGGGTTCCAGGCTCCGAGCCGTCAGCACAGAGCCCGACTCGGGGCTCGAACTCACAGACCGTGAGATCATGACCTGAGCCGAAGCCGGACGCTCAACCGTCTGAGCCACCCAGGCGCCCCAAAACATTTTTAGAAACAAAAATGAGGCTGTTAGGGTGAGCCCTAACCCAATCTGAGTAGTGTCCTTGTAAGAAGGGGGAAGTTGGACACATGGAGACACACGGAGGAAAGACCATGTGAGGTCACAGTGAGAAGGCAGCCATCTGCAAGCCAAGGAGAGAGGCCTCAGAGGAAACCAGATCTGCCAACACCTTGATCTCAGGCTTCCAGAACTGTGAGAAAATAAATTTCTGTTGTTGAAGCCCCCAAAAGCTGTGGTATTTATTTACGACAGCCCTGGCCGACTAAATACAGCCCTCTCTCCCCATCCCAATCCACAGAGGTATGTATCAATTTTGGTAGTCAGCTAGGTAACCTTCTAGTCTCTTTCCACGCATTTATAATTGCATGTGAAGATATACACGCACAAATTTCTTTCTTTTCTACTTTTTTTTTTTTTTTTTTTCAAAAAAAATAAGATTTCGCCATACACACTGTTCCACAACTAACTTTCTTCATTCCACAGTACATCACGGGCATGTTTCCATATCAGTAGCTCCACAAGCATTCTCTTTTAAAATGTTTATTTATGTTTTGAGAGAGAGCGAGAGACACACAGAGCACAAGTGGGGTAGGTGCAGAGGGAGAGGGGGACACAGAATCCGAAGCAGGCTCCAGGCTCTGAGCTGTCAGCACAGAGGCCGACGTGGGGCTCGAACTCACAGACTGCAAGATCATGACCCGAGCTGAAGTCACATGCTTAACGGACTGAGCCATCTAGGCGCCCCCGAGCATTCTTTTTAATGCTCACAAATATTCCATTCTCTGGGGCAGCATCCTGTTTTCTTTCTTTTTCTTTCTTCTTTCTTTCTCTTTCTCTCTCTCTCTCTTTCTTCCTTTCTTTCTCTTCCTTCTTTCCTTCCTTTCCTTCTCCCTCTCCCTCTCCCTCTCCCGTTCCTTCTCCTTCTCTTTCTCCTTAGCTCAAACAACAGAGGTTTCTTTTCTCACAGTCGTGGAGGCTGAGAATCCTCGAGTAGGGTGCCAGCATGGCTCAGGTTCTGGTGAGGACACTCCACATGGCTTACAGATGGCGGCCTTCTTGCTTGGCCTGCTGGCTTGTCCTTACATGGCAGAGACACAGAAAAGAAGCCCTCCAGGGTTTCGTGTTATGAAGGCACGAATCCCATCACGAGGGCCACCTTCCAAAGCCTCTGCCTCCAGGATCATGACAGTGAGGGGTGAGGGTTTCCGCATAGGAATCTGGGGCACACAATTCCGTCCCGAGCAAGAGGCAGCATCCCAGCATCCTCCACGGATGCACATGGTTACCATCCCTTTGGCTGTCACAAACGGGGCTGTGATATACACCCTTGTGCCACCAGGCTGGGCTTACCTGTGGGATAAATTCCTAAGGGTGGAATTGCCTTTTTATTTTGAACTGATGTTGCTAAGTGTACCTTCCCACCGGCCGGATATGAGCGGGCCCGTTTCCCCACACTGGCTATCTCCACCACTTGGTAGCTCTCGAGAAACTGGTGGTGGAAAGGAGACGGTGAGCTTGTGACATCTGGTTCTGCGGGGAACCAACCATTTGGTCCAGAGGATAAGCAGAATCGGGAGTGAAGAAGTCCAGGGGGAAAAAAAAAAAACATCAGAGAGCCCCTCTCGGAAAGGCCAAGGGACCCACAGTGGGAGCCAAAGGGTGACAGGTTTCGTTCGCTCATTTGCCACGTGCTTACCAGTGTGCACAACGTCCCAGGCCCCAGCTTCGCCCAGCAGCGAACAGATCACCGGCCCTGCCCTCCTGGAAGCAACGTCTAGTGCAGGAGACACAAAGTAACCGAGTCAGCTAGTACAAGTCATTTCAGGCAGCGCTTGGAGCTGCCGAGAGAGAAACAGAGAGAGAGAGAGACAGTTCAAAGAGCGGAAAAGGGCCAGAGAGGCCGGAGCCTGTGGAGGTGAGGGGAAAGGGGGAGGACCGAGTGCCACGTGGGGTGTAGGTTCCACACACTGGGACACCTCTGGAGGGTGTATTGGTCAAGGTTGAGGACCAGCTGACTTTTTTTAATTAAAAACATTTTTTTTAATGTTTATTTTTGGGAGACAGAGAGACTGAGCATGAGCTGGGGAGGAGGAGAGAGGGAGAGGGAGACACAGAATCCGAGGCAGGCTCCAGGCTCTGAGCTGTCAGCACACAGCCCGATGCGGGGCTCGAACTCACGGACCGTGAGATCATGACCTGAGCCGAAGTCGGACGCCCAACCGACTGAGCCACCCAGCGTCCCCAGGACCAGCTGCTTTTTAAGGGTGCCCCTCGGCAGCCTGAGAGACAATGGCACTGGGACAAGGAGTTGGGACAGAGCTGGAGAGAAGTGCACGGAACAGGCACAGCTCTGTATCAGCAGGATTTCTAGCATCAGCAGAAAAGAAGGAAGCAGAGAAACAGCCCTTGGGGGGCGGGGGGGACCCTTCTGGTTATGTATTGTTGTGTGACAAACTACCTTAAGCTACTCTGGTTTGATGGCGGGAAACAACAGCCATTTGATTGAATCTCGTGATCTGTGGGTTAGGGCTCAGCTAGGGGATTCTTCTGTTCCAAGCGGCCTCGCTGGGGACACTGTGTGGTACTCAGCAGGAGATGCCGCCGGGCTGGAGGGTCCCATATGGCTTCCCTCTCATACCTGGGCTGGGATGGCTGAACAGCTGGGGCCTTCCGTGTGGCTAGCTTGGGGTCCCTTAGCCAATCAACCATGGCAGCCTTGGGGCAGTCAGACTTCTGACATGGGTAGCACAGGGGCTCCAAGAGGGAGTGTCCCAAAAGACAGGAGGAGGAAGCTGGCAGTTTTATAAGGCTTGGAACCTGCCGCAGTGACACTTCCGGTGTATTCTATCGGTCAAAGTGATTGCAGAGGCCACCGAATTCAAGGGACATGGACCCCCTTTCAATGGAGGGAGGTATCCGTGAACTTGCACTGTCCTTATGTCCCAGGATGCTCCTTCACAGCCTTCTCTTAGTGTTGCCTGTCATATTATGTGCCCTGATCGATTTATTATTAATTAATTTTTTGAGATACAGAGAGCAAACAGAGGAGGGGCAGAGAGGGAGAGAGACAGACAGACAGAGAGACAGAGAATCCAAAGCAGGCTCTGCACCATCACCACGGAGCCCGACGTGGGGCCTGAACTCATGAACCGCGAGATCATGACCTGAGTTGAAATCAAGAGTCAGACGCTTAACCCCCTGAGCCACCCAGGCGCCCCACGCCCTGATCAATTTACATCTGCTTGCCGTGTAGCAGGCTTCACTCTCAAGTTTCAACCAAGCTCAGTCGTGCAAGAAATATGTCTTGTGTTTCCTTGGGTAAGACTTTCTCAGCCTCAGTTCACTCGGGCCACGTAGTTGCAGGGAGCCGGCCTGTGCACGGTAGGATGTTCGGCAGCATCCCTGGCCTCCACGTTGCGACGATCACAAATGTCTCCAGGGATACCTGGGTGGCTCAGTGGGTTAAGCATCTGACTCTTAACTTTGGTTCAGGTCACGATCGCGGGGTTTGTGAGTTCGAGCCCCGTGCTGGGCTCTGTGCTGACAGCATGGAACCTGCTTAGGATTCTCTCTCTCTCCCTCTCTCTCTGCCCCTCCCCTGCTTGCACGCGCTTTCTCTCTAAATAAATAAATAAACTTAAAAAAATTTTTTTTTTTTTTAATGTCTCCAGACATTGCCAAATGTCCTCTGGGGGCAAAATCGGCCAGGTTGAGAACCTGAACCTTGGGACCAACCCATTCTGACTCCAGCTCCCTACCCAGCCCCCTCCCTACCCAGCTTGTGAGGAAACATTACCCCAGTTACCACAAGGATTCTTGTCCGGGGGATCTCGGGTTGCAGGGGGAGAGTGTGTGGCACCCTAACCCTTAGGAAGAGCTCCAGTCCACTACCACGGCTGTTGTCAGTGTCCTCATTGGGCTCACCTCTGTGGTTCCCTGAATCCAAAGAAGCTCTCCTCCCACCCCCCAACCCAACCCTGTACCTCGCAGAGGATACGGCCTGTGAGCACAGGCTCTCTCACATGACGTCCTGCAAAGCTGTCCCCTCTGACTCTGGTCACCCGCCGGCTCAAAGTTCCCCAATCAAAGCTAGAAGATGGCTGGAGAGTCTGTGGGTCTACGCCCAGCTGACGGAGTTTGCTGACAGACCGGACGTGGTTGTGGAAGACAGGGGTGAAGGACACCTCCAGAGTTTTCAGCGTGAACCAGTCCAAGAATAAGGAGGACATTGATGGGAAGGAAGTCAAGGGAGGAACGATTTGGGGGGAGAATATTGGGAGCTCCGATTTGAACACGTCGGGAAGTCCATTAGCCACCAAGTGGAGACATTAGGGAGACAGCGGGGTGGACAAGCCTAGAACTTGGGAGCAAGATCTGGGCTGAAGATAGACTCGTGGGAGCCATCTGAGATGGGATTTCTAGCTACAAGACTGACTGAGATTACCCTGGGAGGGAACGTCAGTGGTGAGGTCCCAGGCTCGGCTCTGGGGCTCTCATACGAATAATTATCAGATAATAATTACCATCATTTTATTCTTTGAAGCATCTGGCATGCTGCCTGGCTCCGTAGACAAGTTCACTGAATGCAACAGAAGGCTGTGGCACGTTACTTCCCCCCTCACACTTTCCCTGCTCCTCAGGATTTAGATTCTACCTCAGCGGGAGAGCAGGGAGTTAGAATCGCTCGGTTAAGTGCGCATGAAAATATTCTTTAGGCATTTTTCAGAATCCGGAATGGAACTCTGCTCTCGCTTGCTTGCAGAAGGAAAATCAGGCTGTCTTAAATTCCCACTCCAAAGTGGAAGTTCTTACCAAAACAAAATTCCACGTTCCACAGACCCCGAGAGTTCTGAGCTGCAACGATTCCCTAACCCACATGCTCTGGGGTTTGCTGGGCTCCAGCTCGTTTTCCTTCTTCTGATAGAGGGAGAATTTTTAATTTGGGGGGGGGGGGCGGTGCTGTTCTGCAGAGAATTTGGTCACGCACGTTTACTCCTTCGGTCTCTCATTCGCTCCAGGATCTACGACCTCAGAATCGACTCCAAAGACAGGCTTCGGCATCTTGCTCCCCACCCTGGAGAACAGAAAGCACCAAAATAGCAGCATGAATCACTCGGAAACTGTCATGTAATGCACGGGCCAGGACACCTTCTGCGGCACAGCTTCTGCTTGTGTGCCAGGAATCTGGGGAAGGGGACCCTGGCGGGCTGCATCGCCGCCTCCCCGTCCCACTCGAGAGCGCTCTGAATCTACAAAGAGATTTGAAGAAGCCCAAGTGGGTAAAAAATGTTAAGAGCTGACATTTTTTAACATTCAGGAGTGACTCTACCGTGACCTGGGATCAACTTAAGCTTTAGGGTCCTCTCTTCACAGCCCTTCCGATCTGTATTTTTGTCTTCTCAAAGGCGGCTTTCAAAATTTTGTTTTGGGTCTGACAAGACTTGAGTGTGGATTATTTTGTCCTGTCCTCAGAGTAACCTTAGGAAGTCCTCGGAACTTCATCATCTCCATTTACAGGCAAGGACACTAGAGCATAGAAAAAGCCTTCTTTGGGTCCCTTGAAAATTTCAAACTTGTTTTAACCTCAGGGCCTTTGCACCTGCTGTTGTCCTGTCTGGAACTCTGTTCCTGGCTGGCTTCTCATCACTCCAGGTCCAAGGGGCCTTCACTACTAACCGCCTGCCTCTAGGAGCTCCTTCCTTCCCTGCTTCCCTGGTTACTCTCTATCCCTTATCTTTTGCTATTTTTATAGCACTCGTCACTCTTCAGTTATCTTCATTTCTACATTCGTTCGTAACAAATGCATATAGTGCTTGCTCTTTAGGCAGGCAACGTTCTAAGTGCTTTACAAATATCAAACAATTTGGGCGCCTGGGTAGCTCAGTGGGTTGGGCATCGGGCTCTTGATTTCGGCTGACGTCACGATTCCCTGGTTCATGGGTTCAAGCCCTGCATCAGGCTCCACCGCTCCCACCGTCAGATTCTCTCTCTGTGCCTACCCCACTTGCACGCGCAGGTTCTCTCTCAAAGTAAACATTAAAAAAAAAAAATCAAACAACGTGATCTTCACAACTCTGACGTTAAAACTTTTTCGGGGCTTCCAGGCGTGCATTCGACTCTTGATTTGGGCTAAGGTCGCGATCCCAGAATCATGGGACCAAGCCCCGTGTCGGGCTCCGCACTGAGCGTGGAGCCTTAAGATTCTCTCTCTCTCCATCTCTCTCAAAAACAAAACACTTTTTCATCCGTATTTTAAAATAGAAGCAACGGAAACACAGGGAGGCTAAGCAGGATGCTTGAAGTCACGCAGATGAGTTGACTAGCATCTCTCTCTCCGGCTAGAAGACACCACCCGCCCCAACAGAAGCCACGTCTGTGAGGCCATGCCTCCGGAGTAGCGTGCCGCCCGTAACAGGACCATGGAGGCGTCAGTGGTGACGAGACCGGGTTATGCAGAGGGAGGAATGGGAAAGAAGCCTGGAGAACAGCTGTGGGGGAGGCAGCAGTGGGCTCAGCAAGAGTGCGGTGGTCTGCAGACATTGCCAAGGACCAATGAAAGATCTCGTGGACGGGGGTATTTAGCAGATGAGTTGAGAGGCCCAAAGCCTCGGAATCACCTGCCTCCTTCATGCCCCGCGTCCGAGGCACGAACAGATCCTGTTGGCCCCTCCAGAAGTTGGATTCCCAACTTTTCCCACCCCTCCTCCGCTCCCACTGTGGCCCACGGCACCGTCGCCGCTCCCCTGGAATACCGCAGTGGTCTCCTAAGAGGTCACCTACACTGCAGCCAGAGTCCCGATCCGTCAGATCACGTCACTTTTCTGTTCAAAACGTGCTGGCATGAACACAATGGCCTCTCACCCTGGCAGGACCCGGCCCTTGCTTCCTCTTGCCCCAGCTCTCCCACTTCCTCCCTGCTCCCACCATTCTGGCCACCTCAGTACAGCTTCCACCCCAGGGCCTTTGCATGTGTTGTTGCCTCGGACTGCAAGGTTCTTCTTCAGATTTTCCATTAGACTCACTCCCTTACTTCCTCAGGCCTTTTCTCAAATATGACCTTCTCACTGAGGCTTGTGTCCTGGCCAGGTTATTAAGAATGTAACACCGTCACCCTCACCTAACACTCCTTAACCCATTCCCTGCTCCATTTTTCTCCACTACACTTAAGCAGATATGCCCTAGAAACTTTTTAGATGCGTCTCCCTCACCAGAATGAGTGCCACAGGGGGTGCCTGGGTGGCTCAGTGGGCTAAGCGTCCGACCGGCTCCGGGCACGATCTCACAGCTTGTGGGTTTGAGCCCCGCGTCGGGCTCTGTGCTGACAGCTCAGACAGAGCTTGGAGGCTTCTTTGGATTCTGTCTCTCTCTCCACCCCTCTCCTGCTCTCTCTCAAAAAGAAATGAAGACATTAAAAACAATTCTGGAAGGAGTGCCACAAGAACAGCGATTTTTGTCAGCTTTCTTTACCGCATTTTCTCCAGCGGACCATCGCACCTGACACATTCAAGGATATCTGATGGGTTGATGAACACCTACGATGTACCAGACTGTGCAAAACCGGACACACGTATGGTCCACAGTGAAAGTGAGTGAGAGTGGGCAGCAATTAGTCTACTTGTTGGAGGCGGACTGTTAAGGAACCTTGACAGCCCATCTCGGCCCTGCAGGGTGCGGGAATCAACCCGGCAGTTGGTGGAAGGGGGAACCCAGCAGAGGGAACCATTTGCAGGCAGGCTCGGAGTGAAGGAGCCCACCTAGTCTAACCAACAGAGATGTCAGGGGGCTGGAGTCTGGTGCTGAAAATGGGAGGGCAGGGAAGGAGGCGGCCAAAGCAGGCCTGCCAGATCACACAGGCCCTGAGCCCCAGTCTAAAGCCTCCAAGAGTTTCAAGCCAGGGGTGTGGATCTGCAGTGACCTTGGCTGCAAGGTTAAGAACGGACCAGAGACAGCTGGGATGAAAGAGGAAGCTGTGGAGACAAGCCATTGCCATAGAGGGGACACTTGAAACCCTGGGCAGGGACGGCGCTGGGGACGGAAGGGGGGATACAAGGACACAGCAGGCCCCAAGACCCTCATCCAAGCCTTCTGCAGACCTGTCGTGCGGCTTCTTTGTTCCGTGAAGCACACGCCGGCCCAGGAGGAAAAACCAGCTTCTCTCCTCCACGCTCTAAACCCTTTGGCTGCCCCGGGTGCTCTCGCACGTTGCCCTGCCTCTCGGCTGCAAAAGGTCCTCCCGGGGCCGCCACTGCCCGCCAGTAGGTGACCGAGCGCGTCACTGACGTCATTGGTCCCTCCCCCCCCCCACCCCCCATCCTCAAATAATGGCTCCCTTCACCGAGCGGTAAAGAAATTACTGCATGAACGGGACACCTCCCACGGCCCCGCACTGTCCGACCCGTTAACACGAGGGGATCCAGCGAGTCCCCCCGGCCTCCCCAGGGTGAGACCCCGGGCCCGTCCCACCCAAGTCCCAGCTCCTTCGGTGTTTTCGACCCTTCGGCTACTAACGGCGGGATCTGGGCACGGCCCGGGAGCTCTCCCGAGGTCGACCCAGACGTCGCCCCCACCGGCCGGGACCCGGGGGCTCTGCGTCGCCGGGGAGCAGCGGGTCGCCTGGGCCGGACTCGCAGTCCACGGAGCCGGGAAGCGGCGCGAAGACCACCCCCGCTCCCCCCAGGCCGCCAGAGCCACCGCGGCAGAGAACCGCGGGGTCCTGAGATTCCCATAAACCCCTGCAGAGGTGAAACCCCGCCTTTTGAAGGGAAGCCGTTTAAGCCTATCACCGCAGAGTGTCGGCAACTCTCCGCCCAATCGACTTTTTTTTTTTTTACCTGAAGGAGGTTCCCTCACGGAGTCCGTCAGCCCAATGGGAGAGGTGGAAATTTCCAGAAAGAACAGGACCAATGGGCGCGGCCAGCGCGGCCACGATTGGCGGGCCAAGCGACCAATCCCCGTCGCAGAAGGGCGCCCCTCCCTCCAATCGTGGAGCCTGGGGTGGGCGGGGCTTGTCGGGAAGAGTCCAATCCGGAGGCGCGGGGGAGGCAGGGCTGAGGGCTTACTCTCAGGCGTCCAATGATAGAGAAGCAAAGATGATGGGCCAGACTTCAAGCCAATAGTAGGGAAGGATAGAAAGCCCCCTCGGGGAGCGCGACCAGTGAGCAGGCGAGGAAGGGGCGGGATCCGGGGGTCCCGGCAGCTTCTAGTAGGTTCCAGAAGGCGGCGCGTGCGGTTGGGAACGCGGAGCGGACGGAGTCGATTCAACGGGGTTCCGGGCCGGGCTATGGAGCAGGTGAAGGGGGAGGGGCGGGCCGAGGCCCCGGGGCCACTCGGGGACAGGCCGAGGCCGGGCCGCGAGTGGAGGAGCGGCGGCGGGGCGGGCGCTAATCGAGGCGGTCGGGGCGGCGGCCTGGGGCCGGGCGAGCAGCTGGGGAGGCGAGGGCGTGAGGGCCGCGGCCCACCGGGCGGGAGGTGAGCAGTGTAGCCAGGCCCGGGCCGCGGGGGGCGCGGGGTCCACTCAGCGCCCGTCGCCTGCCGGCTCGGCGAGGAGGACCGGGGGACGGCGACAGTCCGGCTCTAAGTCGGGCCCGCGGCGGGAAGAGAGGCCGTGGCTGGGCCCCGGAGGCCTCCCGGGAGGTGGCCCTGGACTGAGCCGGCGGCGGAGGGGGGGGGGGGGGGGGGGGGAGGGCGGGGCGGGGAGGGATGGAGGTGGGCGGGGGGCTTCGGAACCGGCGGGAGGGACCGGGTCCACACCAGGGAATGCGCCACCCGGGAGAGCGGGGATTGCCGACGGAGAAGCCACCCGGACTTGGTCACAGTTAACTTGGAGGGATGCAGGGAGCGGGGACGGAAATACACTGGAAGTAGCCAGGTAGCACATCCTACTTTCCTGCATCTGGAAAGGCCGGGATGGAAGAGCGTTGATGGAAGGTTTGAAGAGTAAGCGGGCCGATTTATCTGCCTGGTGCAGGAAAGGGACGGTGCGGCGAAAGTCCGTAGAACCAGTCCAGGTCTAGCAGCGTCTTGCAGAGAGATATGAGGCTCCTCCCGTTCTTTTTTTTCTGTTTTGGGGTGTGTGTGTGATTCGAGAGTAGCTGAAGGCTGATCTTTCTGGAGAGTTGGTTTCTGGTTACCCAAGGAGGAATTGGTCGCTGTAGAAAATGTCGTGTAGTAGGCTGTGTAGATTAAGCAGCCAGAAGTAAGTTATTTGTCTGGGCTCATTTTTAGGGGACCGAGTTTGCAACCGCTGCTGGTTGCTTGTCGGTGGCTTAATTGTATCCTCCGCAGCCCGAAGGTTGTGAAAAGACTGGAGAGATTTTATTCAGTCGGAAACTTTGTCAGTGGAAGCGTAACGATGAACCAGATCTGGAGCCTGTTTGGTAAATTAAGAAAGAGTGGAAGTGGAGGGGTTAAAAAGTTTTTGCTCACTTGGGATAGTACAGTTGCATCTGGGATTAAACAGACTGAGGTACGGACAAGAAAATGAGTTCTGGAATGAGAAGCACATCGCTCTTCAATGGAAGGGGTTTGTCCCTCAGTTATCAAAATAGGAAAAAAAAAAAAAAACTTTTTAAAATCGCACCACCCGTTGTAGATAGAGTAGATGGAGCTAAAACACATACGTGGGGGCAGACAGTGAATGAACGAGTGAAGTCAGGACGGCAACTTGGTGATTGTGGTGCAGGCAGCCTGGCGGTTCACCTCTGTGTGTCAGGACCTGCTCTCCTGGGCCGGTTGGACATGCGACGCCTCTGCCTTTGGTTTTCATCTCCAGCTTGGAGATCTGGATTTCAGTTTTAGGAAATAATCCAAGGTGGAGGGATTGGAGTGTCCAGTTTTTCATGTTTTGATGTTTTAAGCTTCGAGCTTTTCAGATAAATCCCAGGGTAATTAATATACCTTTTACCCGAGACCCAGTGTGGACCTGCAACCGTGTAGCGCGTTTATTTAGCATGATGGCATTTGCCATCATGTGCCTGGTGTGCTGGTATTTTCTATCCTACTTGATCTTTTAAAGTGCTGGTCACCACCTGCAGGCTTGATTTCCTGACCTACTGCTGGTCAGCACTCCGTGTGGAAACGGGGGTTTTGTGGGAGAGACAAGAAGTCCACGGCGCCGTTCTCAGCTGCCGCTTGATACTAGTTTTTTAAGTTTTTGCTTTCTGGTCTCCTTCCCGGGTTCGAAGGTTTTTATCCCTTGCTAAGATTTGGCCCTGTTTGCCGGGCTTTTTCTTTTTCAAGGCCGTCTCTCCCACATCCCTGGTTGATGGAGGGAAGTTCCCAACTGGTTTGCCCCGAGGCTCCAGAAGTGTTTCCCTTAACACTTCTTTCTTGCATCAGTCCGTGCTGGCTCACAGCTGGATGATCGATCTGGAGAGAGAATGGTGTTAGGAGAAGCCCTATAATCAGGACCACGTTCTGAACGTTGGAGAGGGTAGGGGATTAAACCACAAGTAGGTTGTTATTATCTTGCGTATCTTTTATAGTAATAATTACACGCGGCAAAGACTGATCTGGGGAGTTAGCTCTACCACGTTGTGATGGGTGACCCCACCTGGGCACGGAAATAGATTCTTCCTGATTGCGGGTAAGCATCTTGAGGCTCCCAAGAAGCCATCGCGAAGCCTTCAGGTCGCTCGCTGGGGGGCCTGTGTCCCTGCCCACTCCTGCTCCTCCCTTCGCCGTGGTCTCTTCCGCGAGGAGTGACCGACTAGGCCACTAGGCCTGTGTTCGGTTTACCGTTTGGGCTCCTTGGCGTTCCCGTGGCCAGTGAATTTCTTTTTCCACGAAAGGAGCTCATGAGTGTGTTCTAGAGAGTGGCTTCGTCAGCCCCAGGTGGAGGCTTGGAGAAAACAGTGGCTGCCGCGCGTTCCTCCGAACTGGAGCCAGCGGAGAGCGAGGCGTCAGCCTGCTTTTCCTGGTTACTTACTTTTCTTGTTGGCCCCACCCGAAGGTGTGGGAGATGGCAAATGAATTCACGCACGCTTTCTTTCTCTCGGGGTGTAAAGTAACTTTTTTGTTGACAACCGAAGTATGAGTGTCGCTTAAAAAATTGGGACCGGATGGGGCGCCTGGGTGGCTCAGTCGGTTGAGCGTCCGACTTCAGCTCGGGTCACGATCTCGCGGTCCGTGAGTTCGAGCCCCGCATCGGGCTCTGGGCTGACGGCTCGGAGCCTGGAGCCTGCTTCCGGTTCTGTGTCTCCCTCTTTCTCTGCCCCTCCCCCGTTCATGCTATGTCTCTCTCTGTCTCAAAAATAAACAAACATTAAACAAATTTAAAAAAAAAAAAAATTGGGACCGGCGCACCTGGGTGGCTCAGTCGGTTGAGGGTCCGACTTCGGCTCAAGTCATGATCTTGCAGTCCGTGAGTTCAGGCCCCACATCGGGCTCACTGCTGTCAGCATGGAGCCTGCTTCGGGTCCTCTGCCCCTCTCCCGCTTGCGCACGCACGTTGTCTCAAGAACTAGGAAAAACGTGGAAAAACAGCGCGTTACGGAAGAAACTACATGGGTTCCTTTTTTTCCTCAGGTGAACGAGCTGAAAGAGAAGGGCAATAAGGCCCTGAGTGCTGGCAACATCGATGATGCGTTACGGTGCTACTCTGAGGCCATCAAGTTGGATCCCCAGAACCACGTGCTCTACAGCAATCGCTCAGCGGCCTACGCCAAGAAAGGTGACTACCAGAAGGCTTATGAGGATGGGTGCAGAACCGTGGACCTGAAGCCCGACTGGGGCAAGGTAAGCCGTGGGCGGACTGGGGCTCTTGACGCTTCCCAGAAATGCCTCCTTGCCGTGTCCTTTTCGAATACTGGGCCCTCCCGACCCGGCTGGCCGCCCGTCCCGGTAGGCTGCGTGGCGTATCGCCCCTCCGCTGTCCTCCCGGTCGGAGGATGCTCCTCGGAGTCGTGGCACTTGTCGCGTCCGAGGTGCCGTCGGTAGTGAAGGCAGGTCTGATCTCTGGCGCTGCTGAGAAAGAAAATGCCACCGGAGGAGCGGACGACCCCGGGTCGGAAGATGAATCGAGGTGGGGCGGGTGAGCGTCTTTGAGAGGTGGCCGGATCCTTACGGTTTTCAGTCTTGGCGTCACGTGCTTCTCCTCCTGTTTTCCTTCGGCCTTCACGTGAATATCCATTTTGTCCCAGGGAGCGTAAAATAGCTTCTTTGGAGTTCGTCTTCTGGACTTCCAGGTGTTCTTTATTTTGTCGTGTTCTTTCTTTTTGGTTTAAGGGCTATTCGCGAAAAGCAGCAGCTCTTGAGTTCTTAAACCGATTTGAAGAAGCCAAGAGAACCTATGAAGAGGGTTTAAAACATGAAGCAAATAATCCTCAGCTCAAAGAGGGCTTACAGAATATGGAGGCCCGGTTGGCAGGTAGGCCCCAGTACACTGTTGGTTTCTTTCTTTCTTTCTTTCTTTTTTTAAATGGGACTAACTTCGGGGCACCTGGGCGGCCCAGTAAAACATCTGACTCTCAGGGGCCCCTGGGTGGCTCAGTTGAGTTGTCCGACTTCGGCTCGGGTCATGATCTTGAGGTTTGTGGGTTCAAGCCCCGTGGCGGGCCCTGTGCCGACAGCTCGGAGCCTGGAGCCTGCTTTGGATTCTGTGTCTCCTCCTCTGCCTCTCTCTCCCGTGTTCATGCTCTCTCTCTGTCTCTCGATTATAAGTAAATGCTAAAAAAAAAAAAAAAAAAAAAAGTCCAACTCTTGATCTCCACTCAGGTCATGGTCTCACGGTTTGTAGGTTTGAGCCCGGTGTTGGGTTTCTGCATGGGCAGCATGGAGCCTGCTGGGGATTCATATTCTCTCTCTCTCTGTCTCTCCCTCTCTGTCTCTCCCTC
>NC_064808.1:6990701-7031130 GCF_023721935.1 Panthera uncia | reverse complement strand
CCCTCCCTCCCTCTCTCTGCCCCTCCCCCACCTCTCTCTCTGTCTCAGAAACAAAACACACTTTTTTTTTTCCCCCTTAATGTTTACTTTTTGAGAGAGAGGGAGACACAGAATCCGAAGCAGGCTCCAGGTTCTGAGCTGTCAGCACAGAGCCCAACGTGGGGCTCAAACCCACGAACCGTGGGATCGCAACCTGAGCCGAAGTTGGATGCTTAACCGACCGAGCCACCCAGGCGCCCCAAAACACACCTTGAAATTTTTTTAATGGGATTAACTTTGAGGCTCCCTCCAAATGTCTGGTGGGCTAGGGGGCATAAAACTCAAGCGAACTGACTTCTCATCATGTGCTTTCCTTTGTTCGGAACAGAGAGGAAGTTCATGAACCCTTTCAACATGCCCAATCTGTACCAGAAGTTGGAGAGCGACCCGAGGACGAGGACACTGCTCGCTGATCCTACCTACCGGGAACTGATAGAACAACTGAGAAGCAAACCGTCCGACCTGGGCACGTAAGTTGAGGCAGCACCGTTGTCTCTGGAAATGGGTGTGAACGTGGTACTTCTTTTCTGGGATCCTGTGTGTGTGTGTGTGTGTGTGTGTAGAGGTGTTCCTCAGACAGCAGGGTTTCTGCCTTTGTTTTTCTCCAGTGAGCGGTAGGTATTTGTTGGTTTGTCTTTCTGGAAAGGGTTAAAGAGGACACGTGTCGGAATAATTTGGAATCTTCATTCCTAACCTTCAAGTGGCTCTCTGCTGCTCTCCCATAATTCTGATCTGGCGCCAAGTCTATCCTTTCCATACATATCAGACGCCATCTCCTGGGATGTTGCAGTGAAGGTCATGGTGGAAGAGTGTGTCAGGCGTAAAGACGCGTCTCTTAGTCATCCTGGTATTCGTGACTCTGAATCTCTGAGTCCTGAGATCCCGTCCCTCTTTGTGTCTCCTGGCTTCGAGAAGTAAATTTGACATCTGTTAGCTCATCGGGAATGGATTTTTGAAGGGTCGAGTGTTCCCCGGTGGTACCTCATGGCTGGTGCAGAATCTTGCAGTTTTTTCTGTGGGTGAGCAGCTCTCTGACACGGTAATCTGAGGTTTAGTGGCAAATGTGGGTTTAAGCTCCGTTGTGGACAGGGCTGCCTGGGTGACTCAGGCGTCTGACTTGACTTCAGCTCAGGTACGTGATCCCGGCATTGTGCGTTCGAGCCCCACCTTGGGCTCTGTGCTGAAGGGCACGGAGCCTGCTTGGGTTTTTCTCTCCCTGTGTGTCTCTCCCCTGCACACACCTGTGCGCCTTCTGTCTCTCTCTTTCAAATAAACTTAAAAAGAAAATCACTTTCCAAAGGAGTGATGAGAGTTATTCCACTGAATTCTTACTTGAAAACCTAATATTAAAATCAGTTGTGAGGAGAAATAATAAATCATCGTGCTTTTCTTTTCTTTTCTCTTTTTTTTTAAACCACTGCTAGGAAACTGCAGGATCCCCGGATCATGACGACGCTCAGCGTCCTGCTGGGGGTCGACCTGGGCAGCATGGATGAGGACGAGGAAGTGGCCGCGCCGCCTCCGCCGCCGCCTCCCAAGAAGGACACCAAGCCAGAGCCGATGGAAGAAGATCTTCCGGAGAATAAGAAGCAGGTCTCGTTTTTCCTCCTTCCTCTCGCACATTTCGGACAGCGTTGTCCGCAGGACGTCCGGGACGCGGGGGCGGCTGTCGTCGTTGAGCGCTGGGTCACTGTTTTCCGTCGGAGCGGTCGGCGTGTGAAACGCTTCCTTTTCTGAGCGATTTCACAAGAACGGCGCGCGTGGGACCTGTGGCTGCACGAGCTGCCCTTCCGAGGTCCCCGGAGCTGCGCCCGTGCCACCAGCGTGGGTGTGGGTCAGGGCAAGCCGGGCAGGTTCTGGGTGACCCTTGTCCTTGCTGTGACCCAGAAGGATGTCGTCTACGCGCGTTCTCAGGCGTCTGTTTTCTGGTTGGACGTGGCGTGTAGTTGAAAGTTGTCCACTTAGCGACACTGGCTGCCAGAGCGGGAGGCGTGTGCTTCGGTGATTTTATTTCTTTTCTTATCAGGAACAACAGATTGTTGCCAAATTAAGCGCTTTCACATGAGTAAGCGTCGGTTGTTCGGGGTGTCTCGAAGTTGGAAGCTGGCCCTGTGGTGTGGGCGGTGAAGCGCTGTGCTGAGACTCGTGCTCTGGGGACAGACCCTTGTCAGCATCCCCGACCCCTCCCTCTGCCGCTCTGACCACAGAGCCCCCGAGGTGGCCGCCTCACGGAAACCGGACTTGCCACGGCCTCCCGTGGTCAAACCGGGTAGAAAACTGCTGTTCTCTCCCAACTTGCTTCAGGTCGGAGGGATTTTCTCTACCTTGAAAAAGCCCTTTATTTTCTGACCAAGTCCAGGAGAGTAGATAGAAAAGGGGGAGTTTTCGAGGAGGCAGAGGTGAGACCTTAGCATCCCATTCTTTTTCTTTTTTTTTTTTTAATGTTTATTATTGAGAGGGAGACACAGAATCCGAAGCAGGCTCCAGGCTCTGAGCTGTCAGCACAGAGCCCCACGCGGGGCTCGAACTCACAAACTGCGAGATCATGACCTGAGCCACCCAAGCACCCCATTAGCGTCCCGTTCTAACAGCCCTCTGCCTTTAATCCTGCAGCTGGCTGAGAAGTGGCCGCAGCGCAGGGACCGTGCTCCCGCACGCAAGGCTAGTCGTGCGCGCTGCTCGGCCCGTGACGGGTCGCAAGCTCTTTGCCGCCTCCGGTTTGCTCAGTGCTCCTTCCACACCTCATCTAGGCGCTGAAAGAAAAAGAGTTGGGGAACGAGGCCTACAAGAAGAAAGACTTTGACACGGCCTTGAAGCACTACGACAGAGCCAAGGACCTGGACCCCACCAACATGACTTACATGACCAATCAAGCAGGTGAGGCCCAGGCCGAGGGGTGAGTTCGTTGTCGTCGGGCGGTCCCGGGGAGGGACACGGGTTGACTCTTCATTAACCATCCTGCCCGGCAGCCGTGTACTTCGAGAAGGGCGACTACAGTAAATGCCGGGAGCTCTGTGAGAAGGCCATCGAAGTGGGGCGAGAAAACCGAGAAGACTATCGACAGATTGCCAAGTACGCGCGACCTTCGGCGGTACCTCGAGTGGGGTGGAGGGGTCGATGTCCAAGACCTAAGTTTTCCTGCGTGGGGAGGAGGGTGGCTGGCCACACAGCCTGCTCTGTAAGCCGTGGGCTGGACAGGAGGCCACGGGCGTCCAGACAAGAGGTGTTTGGAGGGTGTGGTGTCCGAGCGGGGTGGGGGTGGGGGGCTTCTCTCCAGGAGCTGCCCTTGTCTCTGCTTTGCTCTCAGCACATTCCTTTTCTGCTTGTTTCGTTAGAGCTTATGCTCGAATTGGCAACTCGTACTTCAAAGAGGAAAAGTATAAGGACGCCATCCATTTCTACAACAAGTCTTTGGCAGAGCACCGAACCCCGGATGTGCTCAAGAAATGCCAACAGGTGGGTAGGGAAAGAATACGGGTCCTGGTATTTCTTAACTTATCCACTGTAGTATTACGTTTGATAATGAACCGTTAAGATTTTTTTTTAAGTCGCGTCTTTGGTCATTTTATACCTCGTCCTTGTCACTTGACAACGTGTAAGGAATAACCGCGATTTTTTTGCTGTCCTTTTTGTCGGCCAAGATCGTAACGTTTTACTGAAGGTCAGTGCACTTAGGGTTATTATTGTGACTTAAGATTTATTTTTTATTTTACACAACCAAAGCGTCGTGTTACCATGCCAGTTGTCCTAAATTATGGAGTGGGGTCGATTTTTATTCACAGAAAGACGGGTCAGGAAGTGAATTGTGCTGTTAACACATGCCTCATATTCACATCCTCGTATTCACGCTTAATCTTGTACCAAGCATATGTCAGTACTGCTCATCGGTTCACTGTGTGTTTTCATGATGAGGAAGGTGTAATTCTTTTGTTTTTAAGTAAGTAAGCTCTTTACCTAACCTGGGCTCGGACTCCCAGCCCCAAGATGATGATGAGTTGCATGCTCTGAACAAAAACTAAAATGTTGCTGACGGTACTTTCTGAAAATCAAAATCTGAATCAGACCCTTATTTTAGTCCAATGTTTAGGTTTACAACAGTGTAAATGATTACTCCAAGGATTATTTTTTCTTAGGCGGAGAAAATTCTGAAGGAGCAAGAGCGGCTGGCCTACATAAACCCCGACCTGGCCTTGGAGGAAAAGAACAAAGGCAACGAATGTTTTCAGAAAGGTATGTTACAGGGGCGCCTGAGTGACTCAGTCGGTTAAGTGTCCCACTTTGGCTTAGGTCATGATCTCACAGTCCGTGAGTTCAAGCCCCGCATCAGGCTCTGTGCTGATAGCTCAGAGCCTGGAGTCTGCTTCGGATTCTGTCGCTCCCTCTCTCTGCCCCTTCCCACTTGCGCTCTGTCACTGTGCAAAAATAAACAATAAAGGTACATTCCAGCTCAGGTGACAGAGCTTCTGGATGAGTGATGAGTGATGCAGACGTGTTCTCTGTGCCTTGGCGGGCTGCAAGCTAAATGCCCTCGGTGGGCGAGGAGGGTGGCTTTTTGCTTTCTAAAAAAGTTTCTTCTTTCCTTACCCAGGGGATTATCCCCAGGCCATGAAGCATTACACGGAAGCCATCAAACGGAACCCAAAAGATGCCAAATTGTACAGCAATCGAGCCGCCTGCTACACCAAACTCCTGGAGTTTCAGCTGGCGCTCAAGGTGGGCACATCGGGGAGTGTGCAGTGCCTGTTACGGCAGCGAATCTGTGTGTGAGGAACGTTGTTTTTTCTCTTTTCGCGTCGTCAGCGTCTTTTTGATGTTCTTACTTTGATCTTAGAGTCAGAGGGATGGTGCCGTGCGTGTGAGGTTTGTAAAATGCAGGACGTATGCTGGCTCAGTCCTGGCCCATCAGTTGTTAGCGTGGTTGGGAATATTTGGAAACGTGGATCCGTTTCCTTCTTCGCCGATGATGGATTCCTTTTCTTCCCCATCGCTTCCCCTCCCTCCTCTCCCTTTTTTTTTTTTTTTAACACTTTACATGTTCAGTTCATTGGGGTCAAGTCCATTCCCATTGTTGTGCACCCATCACCGCCTTCCTCATCGAGAACCTTTCCATCTTCCCAAACTGAAAGCGCACCCTTTGAACACTAACTCCCACTCCCCCGACCCCTGGCGGCTACCGTTCCGCTCTCTGGCTCTCTGAATGTGACCCCTCTAGGGACCTCCTGTAAGTAGAACCATCCAGTATTTGTTCTTTCGTGTGTGGCTCATTTCCCTGAGCGTCGTGCTGTAGCAGGTGTCCGTGTTTCCTTCCTCCTGAAGGCTGAGTACTGTTACCTCGCACAGGTACCCCGCTTTCTGATCTTCTAGGCATCCTCTCCCAGCGGTGGTGCTGCATCCTGGGGCAGCACAGTGTCTGTCTGCCTGTAATTACGTGTGCGTTTATACTGAAGAACCGTGGCATCGTTTCCCGCAGAAGCTTCGCCATCTTTGGTCCTTTTTTGATTAGCTCCCTTAGCAGCTCTGCTGTTCTCGGGCATATTGAGTATGGTCTCGCATGATCATGTCGACGCTGGGAAGGAAATCTTCGTGGCTGTCTTGAACATGACCTGCTCTGTGCCTCTGTTAGCGATTTCTAAACTGTTCTCTAGATGACTTTGAATGTTTTTTATGTTTATTTTTGCAAGAGACGGCGCGCGAGCAGGGGAGGGGCAGAGAGAAAAGAGACACAGAATCCGAAGTGGGCCCCAAGCTCCGAGCTGTGAGCACAGAGCCCGACGCGGGGCTTGAACTCACAGACCGCGAGATCATGACCTCTGAGCCAACTAAGGAGGCCCAACCAACGGAGCCACCCAGGCCCCCTCCTCCTTTTTTTTTTAAGTGTTTATTTTTGAGAGAGACGAGTGTGAGTGGGGGAGGGGCAGAGAGAGGGAGGCTGGACGATTTTTAAAGTGTGGTCCATCCCCGGACCATCTTCTGGGAAGGTGACAAAACGTGACCCATCTAGAGACACACACGGGTTTTGTTTTCTGAGGCCACTAACTTCTGGGCCTGTGCCTGGCTTCGAAAGGTCACCCGTGTGGGTACAAGGGCAACGTCAAAAACAGGTTGGTTTGCGAAGTGCAGAACCTCGGCGGTTGCCTGTGAGGAAGAGCACGTCCTCCCCCAGCTACACAAAGGGGAACAGTGAACGGAACCATTTCTGATCTAGCTTTTGGCTGGAATAGTTGCAAGCGGGCCGGGGTGTTGAAACTCTACCGCATTGCATTCTTTTCGCTGGGATTTTCCACCTTGTAGGTACTTCAAACAGAAATAGCCAGACCGTCTGTGTGCCCTCCACCTCTTTTGGCAAGAAGTAGGGATGCGTTTTTGTGGAACCATCTGCGAAAAGAAGTAGGCTAGGTTTTGGCACTCTGCGCTCCTGAGTGCTTTTCCTGAAAGGATTCTTCCCTTCCAGTCACAGTGTCAGTCGCACCGCCTGGTCGTGGAATGGAGGCCCGAGGGCCATCTGCTGCGGTCCTCTGCTCAGATTTCCCCCCAAATCCCCTTGAAAGCTGCCCGTGTCCAGGTTGTGTATTTCCTCTGGTTGTCATGTCCTTTTCAGTTTCTCAAACGAGAACTTTGCCCACTTTTTGCATTTTTTTCCCATAACCTCAGCCTTTTGAAGAGTCTAGGCCACTCGCCTTAGGTGGGGTCGGCGGTCCATAGTCTGGAATGGCCGTCCCTCGTGGTTCTGCTTGACTTGCTCTCCCAGCCACCTCGGCTGGGCCGTCTGTGGAACGGCCCAGATGCCCGGGTTAACAGAAGTGCCGGATGCGAAAGAACACTGTCGTGGGGCCAGGCGAAGAGTTCTGTTGATCGTTCTGCTTTCGAGTAGTTTATCTGAAGGAATGAGCCTAATTTTCTCCTTTCCTCTCCTGCCCAGGACTGTGAGGAATGCATCCAGCTAGAGCCGACCTTCAGTAAGTGCTTTCCCGCTCCCTCTCCGTCCCTGGACGTGGCCCAGAGAGCGAGAGAGGGGCCTGCGGCAGGAGCTAGCGGCGCCAGCGGGGTGGGGGGAAGGATGTTGGTGTTCGCATGACAGGGTGGGAGTGGTGCCCCTTGGAGCCGCGTTCCGGAAAACGCCTCACCGCTCCCGTCTCTGTCCTCAGTCAAGGGGTACACGCGGAAAGCGGCTGCCCTGGAAGCGATGAAGGACTACACGAAAGCCATGGACGTCTACCAGAAGGCCTTAGATCTGGACTCCAACTGTAAGGTGAGGCTGCCTCTGGCCTCCGGGGGTCGGGGGGAGTCTCTCCCCTGCCTCCGGTCCTCCTCCGGGTCGTCTCGGTGCTTCTTCGCCGACTCTTTCCTCTTGCCCGCTTCTCTCTGACTTCCCACTTCTCCGTTCCCTGTGTTTGGGCCGAGACGGTGACCCGGTTAGTGCTAACGCCCTCCCCTGTTGGCTTTGCTGGGATGCAGGAGGCGGCAGACGGGTACCAGCGCTGTATGATGGCCCAGTACAACCGGCACGACAGCCCCGAGGACGTGAAGCGACGGGCCATGGCCGACCCCGAGGTGCAGCAGATCATGAGTGACCCGGCCATGCGGCTCATCCTGGAACAGATGCAGAAGGACCCCCAGGCGCTCAGCGAGTAAGTAGAGGGGGGCGGAGGTGGCCCCGGGGGACGAGGTGGAGAGAGGTGCGGCCGCACAAGGTGGGTAGGGATGTGATCGGTCCGGGCGAGCGGCCGCCGTGTGTTCTCTTCCGTCGAAAAGGCGGCGGGGCCGTTGGCGGGGAGCCCAAAGGACCTCCTTGCTGCGTCGGCCGCGGTAGCTGGAGCCGCCTGGCGGGAAGACGGGGCGGCCTCGGCTGAAAGCTGTGTCCGTGGGCTCCTGCCGGGTGGGGCCCGGGCCTTCACAGAACGGTGCTCTCCGGAGACCCTTCAGCCGCCTCCTGTTGGCGCCTTTTGAGGGGGTCGCATGGGGGTGCCTTCGAGAGCAGAAAGCCCTTTTCAGGTCAAGTCTCATTTCACCTAACTTGGCTTTTTTTTCCCCATCAGACACTTAAAGAATCCTGTAATAGCACAGAAGATCCAGAAGCTGATGGATGTGGGTCTGATCGCAATTCGGTGATGACTTCCTCATCATCCCCTTCCCTTCGCCCTCGTGTGGAAAGAGGAGCCGGGACCGTGGCCAGCCGCGCCGAGCAGAGGGGAGAGCAGGGGAGAGCGAACGACTTCTGTCTCTATATTTATATAGACCCACGTGGAAGACACAGAGACTCGTACTCAAGTTACTCGCACCGCCGCTGCCTCTGGGCCCTCCCAGCACACGCATGGTCTCTTCTGCCGCCCTCGGGTTCCGTGTTCCCTTCCCCGCCCTCAGTCGCTGTCTCGGCTGCTCTCCCATAGTTGGTTATTTTTTATTTGGGGCAGTGGGCACGTACGGGGAGGGGAGGGTGTTCTTCCCGACCTCAGCTCCCAACTGTCTTCACGTTGTTAACTCCACGTGCCCTTCTCCAATAAAACAAGCCAGTCGGGCGTGGTTATACGTTGTTATGTCCTTGTAATTTTGTTTTGCTAAATGACTTTGAGGCTGAGGTCCCGCAGGGTTCCCACCTGGAGTGCGGGAGAGGTGGGAGTGTGAGTTGACTGGGGACCAGAGCCTCTTTGTAATGGGGCTGCCCTGGGTGACCTCCGTGCTTCGGTCACTAGGTGGCGCTGTCGCCCCACGCCAGCTGAAAGGGTTGGGGGGTGGGGTGCTTCCCTATCCAGAAGGGCACCAAACTCCAGAGGTTCGGGTAATTTCCTGTGCTGTTTCGCTCTTCACCCTCTAATCTCCGCCAGAAACCAGCTGGATGGAGAGAACACCAGCTCCCGGGCAAGAGCAAAAAATGTTTCCCGGTATGAGAGTCTTTGGACCACCTTCTTGGGAGACCCAATCTCAGCTGCTCTGTGTTTGCGTTTTGAGAGAACTCCCCGCTCTCACTTCTGGCTCTTTGGTCAGAGGAGGCCCCCGTGCACCTTTCTCCAGATTGGGTTTCATCCCGCACCAGCCACTTCCGCCATGCTGCCTCAAGTTCAACCCCAGTGAGATCAAAATCCTCCCGATGTGCCCGCTGGGGATACCGCATCCACCCCGGCCTGCTGTCAGTTGGCCCCGCTGTCACGAAAAACAGCGATAACGTTGCTGAGGCAGCCAGTGATTGGAAGGGCCTGAGGAGGACAGTAAAACTGTTGGGGACAGGCCCCTGATCCAGGGCGTACCTTCTGCCGCTGCCCTGATCAGAGCCCCCAGGGAACTGCCAGGAGACCAGGAAGACCTGAAGCATAGTCAGAATACTCACTTTCAATGAGCTTGTCAACAGTGCCCAGCATACGGCACCAGCCTTTACCTAGAGAACTCAATGGAACCGTTGAGATCCTGGAGACTGCCCCGTGGGAGCGGCCATGTCGAGGGCCTCGTGACACCATAGATGACGTCAGCAGGGGTGGGATCCCCAGCTAGTTGAGAACTACGAAGGAAGATCCTTCAATAAAGGATCATTTGGCAACCACACACACAAAAAAGACCTCACTGCTCTCAACCAAACTTCGAGTAGGCTTTTCATTCCACTTGAACGTGATTGCAGCAAACTCTAAAACCTTGGACTAGGGTGGGAGTGAAACTTCCTCATTTGCTCCAACGGAGCAGCTTTCTGAACTAGGAAGCTGCTGAGGCCAGCAGCCGGCTGCACTTCCTGCTGCCTTGACTTTGCATACACTGGCCTTCCCCAGGGAATCTCCGGCAGGCCCCCTCCTCCATCTGGGTGGCAAGTTCAGAAGGGCCTCATCTCCGCGGGCGCCCTGCTGCACTCCGGCGCTACTGACCAGAGGCTCTGTTCTCTCCGGCCCCAAACCCATTCTCTCCAGAAAGGCTCCATTCCTGCCAGGAGCCAGCAGTGAGCACAAGGCCTAAAGCTTACATCCCGTGTCCGACTTTGGCTCAGGTCGTGATCTCGCGGTTCGTGGGTTCGAGCCCCGCGTCGGGCTGTGTGCTGACAGCTCAGAGCCTGGAGCCTGCTTCGGATTCTGTGTCTCCTCCTCTCTCTCTTCCTCCCCTACTCACGCTCTGTCTCTCAAAAATAAAAATTAAAAAAAAAAAAACTTACATCCCAGTGCAGATGATGGGACCCTCCAAGGTCACATCTGAGTAGGGGCCTGACAGGAGGGACCCTTGGGGGTTACTGATCAAGCGTGTCACATGTGGAGGGACAGAGTGGAGGTGGGGTGGGGAGGTGGTGAATGACCAGGGACCAGTTTCTCTTCAGCCATTCCCCTGCACAGCTCTGAGGTTTACATGTTTAAAAACAGGCTCTTATGGGGGGCCCAGAAAAGAAAATTGTTTCCCCTTCGGGGTCTTCTTCAAGGGTCTGTGGTGATAAGGGACCTCTAGGGCTTGAACTTGCTTGACCTCCCAGGTTCCTAAATAACCCGGATCCGATCCTTTCAATGGCATGACTTTCTCTCTTGACAGCCCGGTGGTGTTTCATGGCCCAAAGGCCGCCACTTTGTGACAGGCTGGAGATGGGAGATGGCTTCCTACAGGGGACGGTTCGTGCAGGAAGCAGGAGTTGGTGGCTTTTCTGGTTTGAACCGAGCTTCCCTCCAGATGAGGGACACTTCGCGGTGGGGGGGGGGGGGGGGGGGGGGGGGCAGGGGGCACGGGCCCATTCCTTCCTTGCTTCCTGTGCTCACTGGGAACAAAGGTGGGGCCCCAACTGGAACCCTCCGCATGTTGGCAACTCGCTTCCTGCACCCAGCGCCAGCCCGCCCTGGGGAGGGGCTGAGCCCGCCCCACTCCTGATAAGGAGGTGCAAGGGGCTGCCCTCTGAAGGAAGCTCCAGAGAGAGAGAAGAGGGGGAAGGAAGCACTCACTGATCTGCAGGTGTTTAGACTGAGGCCGGGAGTGGGCGGTACTCCAGCCCCCACACCTGCAGCCCCCAAACCCTAACAGGCAAGGTAAGTGGGGCGGCGGCTGAAGGCCCAGGGACCCTTTCCTTCACCCTCCTATGGCCCCTCTGCCCACATGCCTCTCTCCACGGGGCACTCTGGACTTTCCACCACCCTAAAGAGGCCGTGGCTGGTTTGGGTTGTTTGGATCTGAGCTTTGGGCCAGGATTGGACGTATCTCCTGACCTGGGTCCACAACTCTCTCCAGGGTGGGCAGCTGCCACCCCTCCAGGGTGGGCTTGGGGGGCAAAATGGGAGCCGGGGAAGCAGAGAGGGGTTGTGCCGGGTGCTGGCTTCAAGCTGAGTGATCTTGGGTGAGCCCCCTTCTTACTTTTACCCGGACTCAGTCTTCCCATCTGGAAGGTGGGAGCGGGTCGGACAACACCAATTCAGTTAAACCACCGGTAATGGAGAGGGGGCCTGAGGCTTGCCTGGAACAAATTGGCACCCGTGTCTTGGACCCGTGATGCTGCCATGACATACTGGCCGCCTGTCCAGGTCACCACGGGGCCCCCCCCGGACTTGAACACGGGCAGCCTAGCAGGCCCCGGCACCCTGCCCACGTTGCCTCCTTCCCACCCTCTGTAGAGTCGCCGCAGCCATGGCGGGAATGAAGACTGCCACCGGTGACTACATCGACTCATCCTGGGAGCTGCGGGTGTTTGTGGGAGAGGAGGACCCGGAGGCCGAGTCGGTCACCCTCCGGGTCACGGGGGAGTCGCACATCGGCGGGGTGCTCCTGAAGATCGTGGAGGAGATTAGTGAGTGAACCGCTGTCCCCGCTGCTGACCTCAGCACCATGGGGCGGCTATAACTGGGTCCCTGGGCACTTCCGGGCCATCTGACTGTGCAGCTCTCGATAACCCTGCCGCAGTGACTCAGGCACCACCTTAATCATCTGGTTCCAAAAAAGACATTTCCCCAACTTCCCCTCCCTCCCGCGGTCTCCCTCCCTTCCTCCCACCCTAGCTGGTTCTGCTAAGTCCCCAGGGAGCAGACCTGGCCCCAGTCCGTTCGCCCACTCCTAGGGGCAAGAGGGGCCTTGCCCGGGCCGAGGCAGAGGTGCCATTCAGGGTCTGAGGGGAGACCAGGCCCGCTCCCATACCCTCTCTGCAGGGCGGAAGCCCTCTGCAGGCTGGTGACAGGCCTGGGCTGGGTGGGAAGGCCCTGCCCCCACAGGAAGTTACAGCACAGCAGCCTGTGGTACCAGGCAGGCGTGGAGAGGAGCGGGGCTAGTGACATGGGGGCTTCTTGTCCCCTTCCCCTGTTGGGGAGAGGGGCTGCCCCTTCCTGGGCGGGCAGCAGGCACACCCCCAAAAGGCAGAGCGGGAAGGCAGGCCCATGATCGTTTCAGCCAGGAGACCTCTGGGGCCTGGGCCACCTGCGGGTAGTAGCGGGGGGAGCGGGCAGGCTTCCTCAGACCCAGCCACCCCATCACGTGCAGCCTGGGAGGCAGATTAGTTGGCTTGTGGACGGACGGGCCCCCCGCCCCGGGGACAGCCTGGCCACAAGGCTGAGGTAGCGGGGGGCTTCCAACAGGCAGTGCCCACGAGGCTGTGAAAGCAGAAGTGGGGAACAGAGGGTCCCTCAGGAGACTGGGTGTCAGACCAAGAGGCCGCCGGGCCCAGGCTGAGCCAAAGCAGAGGGGGCGAAGAGACGGGGCCCCAAGGGAAGACCTGGTCGGCTTCCTGGCGGGGCACGCGAGCATTGCAAGAGGCCTAAACGAGTCAGTCAGACAGACGGACAGGCAGACCTGATCCCTCCACCCACTGCTGGGCCCACCGGGGAAAATCCCTTCGGCTCCTGTCCCCCGCAACGGGGACATTGTCCCCACCCCTCCTAATCCCGCTCATTCCTTAGTGTATCAATGTCTTACTGGGGCTCAGTCCAGCCAAACCCCGTGCCACCTGGAGTGTGGCCCGGCAGGTGAGACGGACCCCACAGCCGCCAGGACAGGGGGAGAGACAGACGGCACGGGGGCTGGAGCCAGGACAGGGAGACTCCCCAGGAGAGTCCCGACAGGGGGCCCATCACCGGGAGGGCAAGGAGTGATGTTGGAGCGTGGGGGTGTTCCGAACTGGGGCCTCCAGGCCAGGGAGGACGCCCGGAGCGTGACCAGAAGAGACTGGGGTGGTCGCCGGTAGGAGTTTGGACTACCCCGGAGGTGGAAAGTGGCCACCGAAGGGCCTTTCAGTGGCTAAGGCTCACACGTGGACAGGCCCCTCAGGTAGGGGGTGGGCTGGAGGCAGGGAGACAAGGCCTCTTACCGTGGGCAGTGAGCATGGGCAGGAGGGTGAGATTGGCATCGATTAAATGCGGAGGCTAAAAGTGAAAGAGACAGAGCTGAGGCCTGGCAGGGAGGTCCTGTCACCCGTGCTGAGAAGTCAGCAAGCAGGGAGAAGAGCCTCTGTCCAGCTTCAGGCAGAGTGAGTTTCACCCACCACGAGTGCTTCGGAGTCGCCGCATTTCTGTCCCAGAGGCAGGCGCATGGCCTGGTGAACAAGTTTCTGGAGGGGCCGAAGCCGGTGGGTGTGTGGGTTTCTGGCCTGGGGCGCGGGGCAGGGCCTGACCCCGAGGTGCCGTGCGTTTGGGGATCAGAGCAGGAAGACGAAGCTGTGGACTAGACGAGCCCCGGGAAGAGGCCGTGGTTGGGGAAGGACGGGGACCTGGAGCAGGGAAGGACGGGGGGCAGGCCGGAATAAAAGGGCCAAGGAGGACAAAACACGAACCAAAGGCAAGAGGAGATGGGGGAGTGGGTGCCACAAAGCCAAGAACAGAGCAAGAGCAGAGGCTCAAGCGTCTTGAGAGGTGGGCCAGATGGAGCCAGAGAATCTCTTGCATTTAAGCAGCTCTGTGACACTAAGGAGGGAACTGGAGGGAGGGCAGGGGCCAGCGCGGGTGGAGAGGGAGACCTGCGCCGCTGGTGAGGAAGGACTGGGCACGTTCTAGAGGGCTGGGCCCATTCCCTGTGCTCACCACACCTCAGCTCGCCGTCCTGGAGGGAGACGCGTCCCCTGTCACCAGCAGCAGCGCGAGAGAAGTCTTCACATTTCTGACCGTATCCTCCCTCGTTGGCATTCACGTGCCTGCGTCAAACGTCACAGACGCCGCGCAGGCGTCGTTCGGTGCCCACGGGCTCGGAGTGATGACTGCCCACATCTCACGAACTAGAAAACTGTGGCCCAGAGAGGTTAAGGCCTCGGCCAAGGTCACAGAGCTCGTAACCAAGAAATGTTTCCGGAGTGCCCGCTGCCGCGTGCCGGGCACGGTCCCAGGCTCCCAACAGGGCCTCTGCCTCCTGGGTTCCCAGGAAGGCCGGGGAGGTGCTGGATGGGGGGTGGGGGAGCCCAGTGGGCTGGAGGCACTAAGATCGGGGCACCTGGATCTGGGTTGGGGGCTTCCCCTGGGAAGTGAGGTCGCGACTGAGCCCGGAGAAATGAGCAGGGTCAGCCAGCAAAGAGCTATTCCGCTGTGACCTCAGTCCTAGGCCCGCCCTTGCCTTGGGCCGGGGAGGGACCGCGCTTGTGCTCCGCGCCCGGCGCGCCTCCGTGGCTGATGCACGTTCCCTTCCCCCGTGCCCCCACAGAGCGCAAGCAGGACTGGTCAGACCACGCCATTTGGTGGGAACAGAAAAGACAGTGGCTGCTGCAGACCCACTGGACGCTGGACAAGTACGGTATCCTGGCTGATGCCCGCCTCTTCTTCGGACCCCAGCACCGGCCCATCATCCTGCGGCTGCCCAATCGCCGCGCCGTGCGCCTCCGGGCCAGCTTCTCCCAGCCCCTCTTCCAGGCGGTGGCTGCCATCTGCCGCCTCCTCAGTGAGTCCCCTGCTGCTTCCCCACCCCCCACCCCCATCCTCCACCCTGCAAGGTCCTGCGAGGGGCCAGGTCTCCCTGCTTTACAAGGCCCAGTCACTGTCACCTTGTCCTTACGGTCCTGTTCCCTATCCCGCCTGCAGGGCCGTGACCTGCCCCAAAGTACCCAGGAGAGGAGCGGGAGGTCACGGGGCAGGTCCCGGGCCCCTGCTGAGGTCCCAGCTCCCCTCAGGTATCCGGCATCCTGAGGAACTGTCTCTGCTCCGGGCTCCTGAGAAGAAGGAGAAGAAGAAGAAGGAGAAGGAGCCGGAAGAGGAGTTGTATGACCTGACCAAGGTCGTCCTGGCTGGGGGTGAGCACAGACAGGCGGGGCAGGCCGGGGGCTGGGCACCGGCGCCGGGGCCCCTGAGGCCTGTTTGACCCCGACCTGCCCTCCAGGCGTGGCACCTGCGTTGTTCCGGGGGATGCCAGCCCACTTCTCAGACAGTGCGCAGACCGAGGCCTGCTATCACATGCTGAGCCGGCCGCAGCCACCGCCGGACCCCCTCGTGCTGCAGCGCCTGCCTCGGCCCAGCTCCCTGTTGGACAAGACCCAGCTCCACAGCAGGTGCACGGCTGGCCGGGTCTGCGCCCCGGAGCCATGTCCCCTTGTGTCCGGGCTCCCACCTCCAGGTCCATGCCCTCCCCTGTATCCTTACCCCAAATCCATACCTCCTGTCTCCGGGCCTTTCTTATATGCGTGCTTGCCCCCAAGCCCCCTGCCCAGCCCCCACCACGCCCCGGAACCTTTCCTGTCTCAGCCCTGACCTCTGCCCTGTGCTGTGGGCCAGGTGGCTGGACTCGTCGCGGTGCCTCATGCAGCAGGGTGTCAAGGCGGGGGACATGCTCTGGCTTCGCTTTAAGTACTACAGCTTTTTCGACCTGGATCCCAAGGTGAGCTGGGTCGGGGCGGGGGGGGGGGGGCTGGGTCGATGAGACATGCGGATTTAGGGTCGGGGGTCTGGGCTCGGGGAACGCGAGAGACTAGGAGGGCGTCTGCCGATCCACACTCCTGTTTATTAGTTCCGCCAACAAGGTGCTGAGCCGGGACCGACGTCAGGCCTGTCTCTCAGGGGGGTGTCAGGCAGGTAGTGACCGCAGAGCAGTGTAGACAGCGGCGAGTGCCCCCAGCAGTCTGCTCCGGTGGCAGATACCTGGCACCTGGACTCAGAGAAGGCTTCCTGGCAGCGGTGACGCTGTAGGTTTGGGTGGGCAGGGGCGAGGCTTGGCGGGCAGGGGCTGCGTGTGTCTCCCCCTCCCTGACCGCCGTCCCCACCGGCGATCGACGGGCTCCATGCGTCCCTCTCAGAAACTGTCAGGCCCCCCACACGTGCTCCCTTACCTGTGACCCCTTCTCTTGCCCCCCCGCCCTTTACTGCAGAAATTCTAAATGCTGTTTTCAGTGTCCTTGCTCCCCGGACTCCTGCCTCCTGGTTCCAAGTCTTTCCTATGGGTGCTCCTGGACTCCCTCTCTCTCCTCAGCCAAATCTGTCCTAGCGTCTTCTGTCCCCATCCACACAGTGGAAGCACACCTGCTGTTTGTCCGCTGCTCACTGAGAGCTGGGGCGAGGCGAGCGGGGGGGTGGGGGGGTGTCTCCAGATATCCTGTCCGGGTTCCCCCGGTCTCCTCCTGTCCCCGCAGCCTCTGGGGGTCAGCAAGCCCAGAAACTCACTCCTCAGCCATCCTTAACCCCCTTTGCCCATTACAGCTCACAAGTGCGTCATGTCCAGCATAGACATTGTCCCCTGAGCTCTAGACTCAAGTGTCCAGGCGGCCCCGCTCAGCTCACAGACCTGCCTGAACAAAGTCCTGATTCCCAGCCTGCCCGGGACATCCTCCCACCTTTCATGGAGTCGTTACGCAAGGCCGCACTTACACCATTCTGGATCCTTCCCTTTCCCTCCCTCCCACCTCATCCATCTTTGCGTCCCCGTTCACCAGTCCCTTGAATGAAAACCCCAAACCACCTGCTTTTCGTCTGTGTCACGTGGGTTGGCGCACTCCCCACCCTCCGCACCGCACCTAGAATGAGCATACCCTAGGGGTCAACTCACTCCTATGGCCGCTTACTGCCCCCCCCCCCCGCTGCCCAGCCCCCAGGCCATTGCCTGATCTGGTCCCTGCGCACCTATCTGTCCCCCTTCCTCCCCTCTACACTCAGCCCCTCCCTCTCCTGGGGATTTGTTGTTGTTTCCTTCTGTTTCTCCTGCCTTCCTTCCCTTGAGCGGTTTCCATGATTCCATTTTATCTCCTTTATATTAGTTTATTTAGCTATACTTAAAAACTTTCTTTTTTAAGTTTATTTATTTTGAGAGACAGATAGAGAGTGAGCAGGAAAGGGCAGGGAGAGAGAAAGAGAGAGAATCCCAAGGAGGCTCCATGCTGCCAGTGTGGAGCCTGACCCTGGGCTCGAACTCACAAACCGTGAGATCATGACCTGAGCCGAAACCAAGAGTCGGACGCTTAACTGACTGAGCCACGCAGGCGCCGCTCCACCCCCGCCAAAAATTTTTTGAGTGGTTGCTTTAGGGGTTATAGTACACATACACTATTACCATCCAATAATATTCTACCACTTCTGCACGAGAACCTGACAACAGGACGGTTGTATGTCCCCTCCCAGCCTCTATATTCTCGTTATCACATTCTTGGATTCTGCTTGTGTCAAAGCCTGCAAGACATTGCCATTCTTGTCGTTGCTGTCATTATGACGGCTGTGTCGAGAAATAATCCACATACCATATCATTGGTCCATTCAGAGTGTATAACCCAATGGTTTCTGGTACATTCACAGAGCTGGGCAGCCATCAGCACATTCTGTAACATTTTCATCACCTCCTCCAAAATCATCCCCATCAGCAGTCCCTCCCGTTTATTCCTGACCCTCAAGCCCCAGGCAACTCCTAGTCTCCCTTCTGTGTCTCTAGATTTGCCCTTTGCAGGCGTTTCATATACATAAGATCTCACAGTGTGTGGCTTTTTGTGACTGGCTTCTTTCCGTTGGGATCATGGTTTCATGTTTTAGCGTGTTTCGCTGTTTTATTCCTTTTTATTGCAAAATGGTATTTAAAAAAAAAAAACAACTGTAATGTTTATTTTAGAGAGAGAGAGAGAGAGAGAGCGCACACATGAGCAGGGAGGGGCAGAGAGAGAGGGAGACACAGAATCCGGAGCAGGCTCCAGGCTCCGAGCTGTCAGCACAGAGCCCAACGCAGGGCTCAGACTCACGAGCTGTGAGATCGTGACCTGCGCTGAGGTCAGAGGCTTAAGCGACAGAGCCACCCAGGCGCCCCGCAAAATGGCATTTCGTTGCGTGGGTGTGCCACATTTTATTTATCCATTCAGCAATCACAAGATGTTTCATTTCCCCCCGCCCACATGTTGGCTATTAACGAATGATGCTTCCGTGAATATCCACGTACAGGTTTTTTTGAGCGGTCGTATCTTTTCATTTCTTTTGGGTGTACATCTAGGAGTAGAACGGTTGAGTGGCCATCACTATTATTTTTTACTTTAACCAGTCAGTCCTTTTTTGTGAAACTGTGTTTTGTGATAGCTGGAGATCCCCCCAGGCAGGTTGGGAGAAATGATACACAGAGGGGCGCCTGCCTGGCTCAGCTGGTGGGGCGTGTGATTCGTGATCTCGGGGTTGTGAGTTCGCACCCCCCCCGTTGGATGTAGAGGTTACTGAAAAATAAAATATTAGGGGTGCCTGGGTGGCTCAGTTGGTTGGGCATCCAACTCTTGATATCGGCTCTCTCAAAAGAAATACACTTTTGAACATAAATAAATAAAATAAAATCTTAAAAAAAAAAGAATCCCCGAGATCCTAGATACCCGGGTACCCTTTCCCCAGTGTCTACGGACAGTATCAAAACCAGGATGTTGACATCAGAATAATCAAGATTCATTTCCGTCAGCCAACTGTCCTGTAAAGACATTTTTAAAAATATAACAGTCTTTTATTTCTGCCCACACATTCACCGTTCCCTGTCTCTTTATTCCTGTGCATAGATACAGATTTCCAGCTGGTATCATTTTCTGTCCGCCCAAAGGACTTCCTTGAACATTTCTTGTGGTGCTTGATCTAGTGGTGATGATTCTTTCTCAGCTTTTGTATGTCTGAATAACTCGTTATTTTGCCTTTGATTGTGAGAGCTCGGTGTAGAGTCCTCGGTTGACAGTTTTGTTACTTAACGGCACTCTGAAGAAATGTCCCCACACCGTCCTGTGGCTTGCGTGGCTCCCAGCAGGGTCCCCTGTCATTCTTTATTCATGTGTATGTAATGTGTCTTTTCTCCTGACTACTTTTATGATTTCTGAATCACTGCCTTAAAACAACGTGATTATCATGTGCCTTGGTTCCCTTCAGGTTTCTCATGCGTGGGATTCAGTGAGCTTCTTGTATCTGTGAGTTGATAGTTTGTGTCAAATTTGAAAAATTTTATATATATATATATATATTTTTTTTTTTTAAACATTTATTCATCTTTGAGAGACAGAGAGAGACAGAGCATCAGGGAAGGGGCAGAGAGAGGGAGACATAGAATCGGAAGCAGGCTCCAGGCTCCGAGCTGTCAGCACAGAGCCCGACGCGGGGCTCGAACTCACAAACTGCGAGATCATGACCTCAGCTGAAGTCGGACACTCAACTGACTGAGCCACCCAGGCGCCCCAAATTTGAAAAATTTTGCAGAGATTTCTTCCTGCCCCCTCTCTTGATGAGATTCTAACTATATAAACTATTGGACTACTTAGGATTGTCCCACAGCCCACTGATGCCCTGTTCGTTTTTTTTTAGATGTCTCTTCAAGTCTTATTTTTTAAAAAAAATTTTAATGTTTCTTTATTTTTGAGAGAGAGAGACAGAGAGAGAGAGACAGAGCACAAGCAGGGGAGGGGCAGAGAGAGAGGGAGACACAGAATCTGAAGCAGGGTCCAGGCTCCGAGCTGTCAGCACAGAGCCCGATGTGGGGCTCGAACTCACGAATCATAAGATCATGACCTGAGTCGAAGTCGGACGCTTATGGGACTGAGCCACACAGGCACCCCGCCCCCCCCAGCCTTACTTTTCTGTGCTGCATTTTGTGTAGGTCTCTTGCTCTTCTTTTTTTTTTTTTTAATGTTTATTTATTTATTTTGAGAGAGAGAGAGAGGCAGAGAGAGAGGGAAAGGGAAAATCCCAAGCAGACTCCACTCTGTCAGAGCAGAGCCCGATGTGGGGCTTGAACTCATGAACTGTGAGATCATGACCTGAGCAGAAATCAAGGGTTGGCCACTTAACCAACTGAGACACTCAAGCGCCCTCTTGCTATATCTTCAAGTTTACTGATCTTTTCTTCTGCCACATCTAATCTGCCGTGGATTTCATGCCTAGAAGTTTAATTGTGACCTTTTTAATAGTTTCCATGTCTCTCCTTAACATGCTCCTGCTTTTTCTCTACCTCCTTCAACACACGTGATATATTTATAATAACTTTTCCTGATTGTTACCTACTCATTCTATCATCTGTCTCATTTCTGGATCTGTTTCTATGGACTCCTCATTATGAGTTGTATTTTTCTGCTTGTTTTCATCCCTGGTCATTTTTTTTTTTTTAATGTTTATTTATTTTGGAGAGAGAGAGAGAGAGTGTGTGAGGAGAGGAGGGGAGAGAGAGAGAGAGAGACCCAGAATCCTTAGCAGGCTCCAGGCTCTGAACCGTCAGCACAGAGCCCCGATGCGGGGCTTGAACTCACAAACCGCGAGATCGTGACCTGAGCCGAAGTCGGCTGCTTAACCGACGGAGCCACCCGGGCGCCCCGCCTGGTCATTTTTTATTTGATGCCAGACAATGCAATCTTTTTATGTTCTTGGGTGCTAGATTTTTTTTTTTTTTTTTTGTAGTCCTTTAACTATTTTTAAACTTTGTTTAGGGATGAAGTTAAACTACTTAGAGACAGTTCAATCCTTCCAAGGCTTGCTTTGAATATTAATTAGACAGGACAAAAGCAGCCGCTCATCTAGGGCTAATTTACCCCATTACTGAGACAATTGCCTTCTGAGAACTCTTCCCAATGTGCCATGCATCATGAGGTTTCTTTAATCTGGCTTTTGGGGAACGTGAACCGTTTCCCCCCGTAGGTTACTGCTGGCAAATGTTCCACCTGGCTCCTTTCAAATGTTTCTTTTCCCATCAGCTTTGGGTAATTTCCTTCCACACATACGTCGATCAGTGCTTAGCTAAAGACTCAGGAGGAGCCCTCTGCTGCTCTCCGGAGCTTTCTCTCTGGGCAGCTCTCTCCTCTCCAGTCCTCTGTCCTGTGAAATCTAGCTGCCGTGAACTCACCAAATGCTCAACTCCATTTCTTCACCTCGGGAAATAGGCTGGGCTCTCTCTGGGCAGTAAGCAATCTGGGGCAATCTTAGGATTCGCTGTGTTTGTTTCCCTTCCGTCGGGACCACTGTTCTGTGTGGTCTCTTGTCCAACATCTAAAATCCAGCGACGGGTCTTTGTTGTTCTCTTTGTTTTTATTTTTTTCGAGATTGTATTTGTAAGTAATCTCCACATGCCTCGCGGGGCTTGAACTCACAACCCCGAGATCAAGAGTCATATGCTTTGCCAATGAGCCAGCCAGGCGCCCCTGTTCTCGTTTGTTTTTAAAACAAAAGTTTAAAAACAACATTTTCTTATAGTGCACAATTGTTATATTTTATTTTCTTATTTTTCTATTAATTGTGCACAGTTAGAAGAGAGACCCCCTCCCCACATGGCTCTCTGGATATTCTCTACGTGGCTGTGGCTTCTCCTTTGGGGTGGATCACGTTAGGTAATCAGTCAGCGTCATTGTTCCCTTGGAACCGTAGAGTGGGATCCCTGCACAGCTGCTGTCCTTGGACTGCCCTTGTCTATTTCCTGGGAATTCCTCTACTGGACTTCTTGGTTCCTGAATCTTCTGTGTTCCTCTGTTGACTCATTCCTTCATTTTTTTTTTTAATGTTTTATTTATTTTTGAGAGAGACAGAGACAGAGACACAGAATCCAAAGCAGGCTCCAGGCTCTGAACTGTCAGCACAGAGCCCGACATGGGGCTCGAACTTATGAACCACTAGATCATGACCTGAGCTGAGGTCGGATGCTTAACTGACGGAGCCACCCAGGCGCCCCTCACTCATCATTCTGAATGAAACATATATTTCGGCAGCTTCCCCTAACCTGATAAAGGCGTTGAAATCCTGCATGTCTGAAAAGTTCACTACTCTGCCCTCACGTGCGTGATAGTTTAGCCAGGTGTAGAATTCTAGGTTGGAAACATTCTTCTGCCACATCTGAAGCCACCTTCCCCTCGTCCTTCTGGTTCTCGGTGTTACTATTGCGGAGTCTAGTGCCATTTTTATTTTTAGTCCTTTCGTATGAGACCTTTTTATTTTTTCTTGGACGGGGAGGGGAGGTACCAGAAGCTTTTAGATCTTCTCTTTATCTCATGATGCTTTGAAATCTCTCAATACTATGTCCTAGTAAGGATCTATCTTTGTTGACTGACCTGCACACTTGCGGAGCCCTTTCAAGTCAGAAACCTGAGTCTTTCAGTTCTGGAGAAATACCCTAAATAATCTCAATCATTTCCTCCCCGCCAGTTTTCTATTCCTTTCTGCTGGAACTCAGTCGATATTAGACCCCCTGGATTGATTCTTCAAAGAAAACAATGTAGACATTTATCGTGTCTTTCTCATTTTTTAAGGTTCTTTCTTTCTTTCTTTCTTTCTTTCTTTCTTTCTTTCATGTTTATTTTTGAGAGAGAAAGAGACAAAGCATGAGCGGGGGAGAGACAGAGAGAGAGAGAGAGAGAGAGGGAGGGAGTCATAGAATCTGAAGCAGGCTCCAGGCTCTGAGCTGTCAGCACAGAGCCCGACACGGGGCTCGAACCCACGAACCGTGAGATCCTGACCCAAGCCAAAGTCAAATGCTTAACCGACCGAGCCACCCAGGTGCCCCTAAGATTTTTTATTTTTAAGTAATCTCTACACCCACTGTGGGGCTCAAGCTCACAATCCCGAGATCAAGAGTCGCACACTCTACCAACTGAGCCAGTCAGGCGCCCCTTGTTCTTTTTTTTTTTTTTTTTCAACGTTTATTTATTTTTGGGACAGAGAGAGACAGAGCATGAACGGGGGAAGGGGCAGAGAGAGAGGGAGACACAGAATCGGAAGCAGGCTCCAGGCTCCGAGCCATCAGCCCAGAGCCCGACGCGGGGCTCGAACTCACGGACCGCGAGATCGTGACCTGGCCGAAGTCGGACGCTTAACCGACTGCGCCACCCAGGCGCCCCAGTTGTTCTTTGTCATTTCTAAGTTTGTTGCCTTTTTGTTTTACTTTCTGGACAGTGCTTTGACTTATCTTTCAAATGATGTGTTGAATTTTTAATTTCTGCAACTACCCTTTTACGTTCTAAGAGCTCTTGTCTTCGGAGTGTTCCTTTGTAAAGTTTTTTGTTTTTTGTTTTAGTATAACATACTTTTAGAGCAATGTACAAATGTATCCAACACATCAAGCAACAGGACTTTACCAGCCCCCAGAAGCCTCCTTCCTACCACTTCTAGGCAGTATCTCCCATGGTTGGGGCGGCACTAAGATTAATCCTAACACGATAGATGGTTTTGGCTGTGTTGAAATCTACATCAATGAAATCACGCAGTTGTCTGGCTGTTGCCACTCAGCATTATGTTTGTATGATTCACATGCTTGTATGTTACACATAGTTGTAGCCTATTCTCTCTCATTGGTGTGCAACGTTCCTTTATGTCAATACACCCCAATTCACTGTCCGTTCTACTGCTGATGGGCATTGCACAATCTCCAGATTGAGACGATTACGAATAAGGATGCTACGAACATTCCTGTAATGTCTTCCAATGAACATGGGCACACATTTCTGCACACATTTCTCAGCAGGTGCATGAGAATGTCCCTTGTTCCACAACCTTACTGGCACTTGGTATTTCCTCTCTTTTTTTTTGTGGTAACCATTCTGGTAGGTGTGTAATGGCCCCTCGTATGGTTTTTTTGCTTATTTGTTGTTGTTTTTTTAACAGCTTTACTTAGCTGTAACTTACATGCCAACAAAATCACTCAGTGTAAGCATGCAGTTCGATTATCTTTAGCAAATTTACACAGTTGTGCAGCCATCACCACAATCAAGTTTTGAGGGAGGTATTTCATCACCCCAGAAATTTCTCTAGTGCTATTTGTAGTAACTGCCCCTCCCACCCCCAACCCCAGACAACCACTATGTGCTTCCTATGCGACTTTAATTCACATTTCCCTGATGACTAATCAGGTGGAGCCCTTTTTCATATGGCTACTAGCCATTTGGATATCCTCTTTTGTCAAGTTTCTGTTCAACTTTTCTTTTTTTTTTTTGACAACTTAAGAAAAATTTTTTTTTATGTTTATTTATTTTTGAGACAGAGAGAAACAGAGCATGAATGGGGGAGGGTCAGAGAGAGAGGGAGACACAGAATCGGAAGCAGGCTCCAGGCTCTGAGCTGTCAGCACAGAGCCCGACGTGGGGCTCGAACTCACAAACCGTGAGATCATAACCTGAGCCGAGGTCGGATGCTCAACAGACTGAGCCACCCAGGCGCCCTTTTTTGACAACTTTTAATGTTGAATTGCTTATCTTTCCTATTGCTTTATAGGAAGTCTTTATATATTCTGTACGTGAGTAATACTTTGTCAGATAAGTATATTGTGACTGTGTCTTCCCACCCCGTGCTTTGCCTTTTCATTCTCTTGATGGTTTATTTTGATAAAAAGACCTTCCTAATTTTAATATAATCTGCCTTCTATTTTCAAATATTTTTTTTTCTTTTATGATTGATATCTTTTGTGTCCTGTTTAAGAAATCTTTTTTTTTTTTTTTTTTTGGGGGCGCCTGGGTGGCGCAGTCGGTTAAGCGTCCGACTTCAGCCGGGTCACGATCTCGCGGTCCGTGAGTTCGAGCCCCGCGTCAGGCTCTGGGCTGATGGCTCGGAGCCTGGAGCCTGTTTCCGATTCTGTGTCTCCCTCTCTCTCTGCTCCTCCCCCGTTCATGCTCTGTCTCTCTCTGTCCCAAAAATAAAAAACGTTGAAAAAAAAGAAATCTTTTTTTTTGGAGGGGAGGGCGCCTGGGTGGCTCAGTCGGTTGAGCGACCGACTTCGGCTCAGGTCATGATCTCACGGTTTGTGAGATCTCTCTCTCTGCCCCTCCCCTACTCATGCTCTGTCTCTTTCTGTCTCAGAAATAAATAAACATTAAAAAAAAAGAATATATATATTTTTAATTCCAAGATCACAAAGATGTAGTCCTATTTTTCTCTAAAAGCTTTATTGTTTTAACTTTAGTATTTAGATCTGCGGTCCAGCTGGAGAGACAAGTTGACCAATGGAACCACAGAGAGTCAGAGAGAGACCCATACGTTTATATTCCCCTGACTTAGAACAAAGGGGACCCCAGGGTCACTGGGAACGGATAAATGAATCAATAAATGATACTGGGTCCATTGGATACCTATATATGTATTTTTAATGTTTATTTATTTTAAGAGGGAGTGAGGGAGTGAGCATGAGCAGGGGTGGGGCAGAGAGAGAGAGAAAGAGAATCTAAAGCAGGCTCCACATCCAATGCTGAGCCCAACACAGGTCTCGATCTCATGACCACTAGATCACGACCTGAGCTGAAATCAAGAGTCAGATGCTTAACCGACTGAGTCACCCAGGCGCCCCAGGGTACCCATGTTAAAAACAAACAAACAAATATCCACATACAAATACCAATTCCAGCTGGACTGCAGTCTTAATTACTAAACCTTTATAATTATGCTCCTTTTAAACACAGCATTCTGTCCTTGTTTTAGGAACGCAGCATTTTGTCTTTCTAAGGATTTTGACTGGTTGAAGTTTTCTTCTGCTCCCTACTGATTTCATTTCCTCTAAGCTCTTTCTCTGCTGTTCATCTTGGTCCCTGTGGTTGACGTCAGCAGCTTCCCTTACACGCGGGTGATCCCTGCCTGCCCTTTCGTGGTGAGAGGCAAGGCTCCGGGAAGCCCCTGAAAACCCTGAGCCGGTGAATAGAGCTTGGCACTCTGGGGGCTTCCTGGGGGCGCTGGGGTAAGGATGCCGTTTTTTGTAAGGGGTTTCTCTTTGGCTCGTCAGTTTCTCAGCCGTGAACCCTCTGATCTCCCGACTGGGAACAGAGGGCTCACTGCCAATGTCTTAGGCGACCGTGGGACTTGGGGGAGTCTCACCTTTCAGAACGTCAACTTTCTTCATCTGTTTCGAGCACAGTGCCGTCCCTCGCCCAGCTGTGCCTAGACTGTCTCTGGCTCACCATCGCCAGAGCGTAAATCTCTCCTCTGCCAGGTGCCTGGCTGTCACTGGGCTGCAGGGAGTGGGGGCACCGGCTCCTTTGAGACCCCTTCTGCCGTCCTCACGGCAGCCCACCCTCACCCCTCGGCCGGAGGATCCCGGTGGGGAGCCGCCACGTGCCCTGGATGCCTCTGTCCGGATCTGTGTTCTTTTTGCTGTTTGTTTTCCGCCTATTTTCAGAACTCATTAGTGCCTCTACCGCAGAACAGGAGAGGGGAGACGGGTTAGCAATCCCGGCTCTCTCTCTCCCCGTAACTCAGTTCCCGTTCCCGTTTCTGCTTTCCATCTTCCAAAATGTCGTCCGCGTGCCTCACCTGCAAGGATTCCCGCTCCCTTCGTCCCTTTGGGTTGACCCTTTTTACGCCTTTGCTGTCAGTTGTGGCGGGTTGCAGGGGGACCATGGGCTTGGTCTTCTGACCCGTGAGCTTTGCAGTCCCTGTTCCTTCTTTCTGGAAGGTTCTTCCTATCACTCTTCCCGTCAGTGGCCCGTGGCCATCCTTCAGGCCGCAGGGCAGTCCGACATCTCCTCAAGGACAACTCCCCTGAATGCTTCCTCACGAGGAGCTCCATGCATCCCAGTTCCATCCTCTGTCATCGCCATCGTCCTCGTGGTGCCCTTTTCCAAGGGCACGAGTGAAAGGCCCCACGGAAGCTACTTCCTTGATTGCTTTTATCGAAGTCTTGAATCACCTTACTCATTCATTGATTGGTTTACTCGGTCCCCCTTCTGCCCCCCCACAGGCACGCAGTAGACACGCAGTCGACGTTGGTCCGGGAAGCTTTTTTTTTTTTTTAATTTTTTCTTAATGTTTATTTATTTTTGAGACAGAGAGAGACAGAGCATGAATGGGAGAGGGTCAGAGAGAGAGGGAGACACAGAATCTGAAGCAGGCCCCAGGCTCCGAGCTGTCAGCACAGAGCCCGACGCGGGGCTCGAACTCACGGACCGTGAGATCATGACCTGAGCCGAAGTCGGACGCTTAACCGACTGAGCCACCCAGGCGCCCCTGGTCCGGGAAGCTTTACAGAGAGATCGGTGCCACTTGCCCGGGCAGGCCATACGGCTGGAGTTGGGGGTCTGCTGCCTGTGTGGGGCCGCTAGACGAACTTGGCACTGTGCAGGGGGCAGGGCTGGAGGCTGAGGCTCAAGGGGTCGGGGCGCACAGGGTGCTGGGGGCACTTGGCACCTGACCAACCCAGCCTCCCCCACCCCTGCCGCAGACGGACCCGGTGCGGCTGACCCAGCTGTACGAGCAGGCGCGGTGGGACCTGCTGTTGGAGGAGACCGACTGCACCGAGGAGGAGATGATGGTGTTTGCAGCCCTGCAGGTGCCCGGCGGGCCAGGGCACCTGGGGGGCCGGGGCGCGGGCCAGACCCAGGGCAGGGGGGGGTCTTCCGGGGTGGGGCCCCATCTTCGGGACGCCCCGCTTAGGGCCCTGTGGGCTCCTGGGCTGCCCACCCAGCCCTCCCTGGCCATGTGCCCCACCCAGTACCACATCAACAAGCTGTCCCAGAGTGGGGAGGCGGGCGAACCCGCCGCCGCAGACCCCGGGCTGGACGACCTGGACGCGGCCCTGAACAACCTGGAGGTGAAGCTGGAGGGGTCGGCGCCCACAGACGTGCTGGTGAGGAGGAGCCCGGGTCGGGCTGGCGTCGGGGTCAGGGTCGTGTGCGGAGACCTGGCCCTCCTCTGACTCCTCTTCCCCCCCCAGGACAACCTCACCACCATCCCAGAGCTCAAGGACCATCTCCGGATCTTCCGGTGAGTTCGGGCCCAGGGTCGGCAGCGCCGCTGGAGGGGGCCCAGTGTGGAGACGGAGCACACAGCCTGTCACACACCTGCCTCACCCTCAGGCCCCGGAAGCTGACCCTAAAAGGGTACCGCCAGCACTGGGTGGTGTTCAAGGAGACCACGCTGTCCTACTACAAGAGCCAGGAGGAGGCCCCGGGGGACCCCATTCAGCAGCTCAACCTCAAGGGTGAGTGAGGGGCCGCCGGGCCAGGACGGGGACAAGGGCAGGAGCTGGCTGGGGGCCCACCTGGCCCACCTCAGTTTCCCCCTCGGGGTAGAGGGAAGATACCTCTGTCCTGAGGCACTGTGCTGGGCCGGCATTCTCCCAGGGACCTCTCAGGCAGGCCCCCCCCCCCCACCAGCCTCCTACCCACCCCTTCGTCTCCCTCTAGGCTGTGAGGTAGTCCCCGATGTCAATGTCTCCGGCCAGAAGTTCTGCATCAAACTCCTAGTACCCTCCCCCGAGGGCATGAGTGAGATCCACGTGAGGTGCCAGGATGTAAGTGAGGGCCGGGCAGGGGTCAGCGCCGGGCCGAAGCCGGAGTGGGGCTGGGGACAGGGCCGGGGTGGGGGTGGGGTGCCGAACCAGAGCCCGGCGAGCCCCTCACCACCCTCCCCTGTTCCTCGCACCCCAGGAGAAGCAGTACGCCCACTGGATGGCCGGCTGCCGACTGGCCTCTAAGGGTCGCACCATGGCAGACAGCAGCTACGCCAGCGAGGTGCAGGCCATTCTGGCCTTCCTCAGCCTGCAGCGGACGGGTGGCGGGGGCTCAGGCAACCACCCCCAGGGCCCTGACGCCTCTGCCGAGGGCCTCAACCCCTACGGCCTTGTTGCCCCACGCTTCCAGCGGAAGTTCAAGGCCAAGCAGGTGCCAAAGGAAGTGGGTGGGGGGAATGACCACGGCTTTTACCTGGCCACCCTTGGCCCCTGGATCTCCACACAGCCTTCCTCTAGAAAGCCACGTGCTCACTCGTTCCTTCTCCTACCCTTGTCCTTGAGACGAGCATGCTGGTCCCCACCCCCTGGGAGGGGTCACGGCCCGGCTGCCCGAGTCCACCTCAGGGCCTGGCTCAGCAACCGTCTGCTGAGTGGTGCGAGGGCGCCCAGTGGAGGCCCCGCACTGGGCCCCGCCCCTGCTCCAGGCTCAGCATCCGGTCTCCCTGATGGGGACAGGCAGGGGGTCTCGGGGACTTCGGGGCCGCCCCTCACCAATGTGGTCCCGCAGCTCACCCCACGGATCCTGGAAGCCCACCAGAACGTGGCCCAACTTTCGCTGTCCGAGGCCCAGCTGCGCTTCATCCAGGCCTGGCAGTCCCTGCCTGACTTTGGCATCTCCTATGTCGTGGTCAGGTACGGGCCCCGCCCCAGCTCCCCTCTGGCCTCCCCTCCTGCCTGGAGAGGGGCACCCCCGAAGCCTCCCTTCCTGCTCTGTGCGGGCGCCCCCGCAGCAGACACCAGAGCAAGAGACCAGGCCAGGAGGGCAGGAGTCCCAGCTCCTGTCCCAGCTCTGCCGCAGCCCGGTCCCTCTCGAGGCCGCGGTCCGCTGCTATGACACGGAGTGCCCTCTGCCCGCTTTCCCAGCCTGCAGAGACAGCCAGGCAACAGATGACGCCGGTACCCACAAAAGTCGTTACCGAAAGGCCTGGACACTTTGCCTGAGGCCGCCAAGAATGCTAGTATAACGATTAGATCAGTTAACCCTCGTCTTCCAGAAGAGGAACTCGAGGCTCAGAGAACCTAAATGACAGGAGCACAGCGTGCTCCGGAGCACGGCACCGGGCTATCTGGGGGGGCTCTGGGGCCCGTGCAGGGCAGGGCTCTTGCTCACACTCTGTCCTCCCCGGGGAACTAGGTTCAAGGGCAGCAGGAAGGATGAGATCCTGGGCATCGCCAACAACAGACTGATCCGCATCGACTTGGCCGTGGGCGACGTGGTCAAGACCTGGCGCTTCAGCAACATGCGCCAGTGGAACGTCAACTGGGACATCCGGCAGGTGGGCCAGGAGTGAGGACGGGGCGGGGGTGGGGGGGGTGGGGGTGGGGGGTGGGGAAGCAGGGTGCGGCCAGGGGTGGGGCCAGACCGCAGCGGCCAGGCCAGACCCAGCCAGGGCAGGACCGGGGCTGCTCTCTTATCCCACCCCCACCAGCCCCTCTGACCGCTCACTCTGCAGGTCGCCATCGAGTTTGACGAGCACATCAACGTGGCTTTCAGCTGCGTGTCTGCCAGCTGCCGCATTGTGCACGAGTACATCGGGGGCTACATTTTCCTGTCGACAAGGGAGCGGGCCCGCAGGGAAGAACTGGACGAGGACCTCTTCCTGCAGCTCACAGGAGGCCACGAGGCCTTCTGAGGCCTGTCTTATTGTCCCCACTTTGCTCACTACCTGCTCTGGCCACTCCTAAGCCCACACCCTCTCCAGACAGGCACTGAGCTGGGCACGCTCCCCTGCTGTCAGCTGGCTTCGTGCAGACCGGGGACCTAACTGGACCAGACTCTGCCATCCCCCGGGGGCTAGAGAGAGGGTGGGCTATGAGCTCGTATGATGCCCACCCTCTCCTTGTCCGAGTGGCCGAGACCAACACCCCCGACCTAGCTGTAGTCCTGAGCACATCAAGAAGCCCGGCTGTAGCTACAGGATAATTCATGGTTTCCAACTGGAATTTCTGTTTTGTCATCTTTCTACATTCCTTTTTTTTTTTTTTTTTTTAAATAAATATTTTATTGTTGGGTCATCCTTTTTCCTCTGGCGCTGTGCTTGGGGCCATGCTGACGCTCGGTCTCTTCATCACCAGCCAAGGACAGGGACTTTCCTGAGAGAGACAAGAGTTGGTGAGGGAAAGGGAGACCTCAGTCAGCCTGGGGCTGGGAGCTGGCAAAGAGGAGAGGGCAGAGGAAGGGCGTAGGGTGGTGGTTCTCACGGGTAGGGCGTAGCTGCAGGGCCTCCTTGAAGTACTTGGGAAGCAGGAAGCCATCAGCGTTCCCCGGAGTCAGGATCACTCCGTTGGCAGAGCGGAAGAAGGGGACCCCGTCTGCAGACAAGGCCGGAGATGTGACTCATGCCTTCTCTGAAACCCTAGGGCAGTCCCTGCTGTGTCAAGACTCACCTGCCAGGGCCAGGGGCCCATCGATGAACACGGCCACTTCGCAATTTGGCCGAATGCCTGTGGAGACAACTGGAGCTGGGACCTGGGGCGCTCGGGGTGGCAGTCTCCAAACTTGGGCAGGCTCAGTGGGAGGTCCCGGGCTTGGTACGGGGAAGGGGCTACTGCACCATGCAGAGTATATAGTGGCCTCAGACAAGAGGAGCTATGCCTGGAGGTAGCTTGATCCTTGGGAGAGGGACCTGATGGGAGAAAGTGGGTGGGAGTAGCTGGGGAGGGGCACTGACCACTGATGACACCGGGGTCCCCAGGCAGTCCTGGGGCCAGGTGGATATGTGTCCTTCCCCGGCAGGACAGGCCCTTGAGCAGGATGGAAGGCCAGTGCCGCCAGAATGTGCCATGGACGAGCGTCAGGGGCAGGGCCTGGGGGGTCTCCAGGGGCATCAGCTCCAACTCAGGTACCTGGGACGAGTCGGGGAATAGACAGCAGTGAGACCCCCTCACAGGCAGGGGTCCCACCTGGCTCTCCCACGTGTCCCCTTAAGCCCCCACCTGCAGGGAGTGACCCTGATTGGCCCGGATGAGAGGGCCAGTGCTGGGGTCCCCTGGCTGCAGGGCGAACCGCTGCTTCTGGTTCGTGTCCACCACGCGCCGAACATCCTCAGCTGAGAAGCCGCAGAACTGGGGCAGCTGGAGGAGGGCATCCAGGGGCACGAAGCCATCTGCAGACAGGCAGGGTGCTCAGGCCTGGGTCAAAGTTAAGAGGGGGAACTCCAGGCAACCAGAACAGAGCCTGGGCCTGGGGGGGGGGTGTCACAGGGGCTCATCCGTGTGACCTTCTGGCGCAGATAGGGAAACTGAGGCCCAGCAAGCAAGATTTGCCCAAGGTCACACTGTGTCCGCCACGGCTCCCGGGGGAAAAGGAGCCGCCGCGCTCCAGGCTCACGGGTCTGCCCCGCAAAGCGGGCCTGAGGAGGGGGCCGGGCATTCAGGCTAACGGGGCGGAAGCTTCTGAGCAGGCCAAGACAGAGCTGGGAGGAGGAAGACAGAGACTAGCAGGCTCACCAACTCCGGTGGTGGCCGAGTAGCCGAACCTGAGGGCCCCGGAGCAGGGAGCGGCCAATGAGAAGCCGAGGAAGAAGGGGGCAGGCGCTTCCGCTTCAGGCCAAGGGGCGGCCCTTTCTGGGCCTCAGTTTCCTCCACTTACATGGGAATGGGATCTGCCTCATGGAGGGTCACAAAGATAAAGTGACCCTCTTTAGCATAGTACCCTTCCCAGAGTGGGTACTCAATAAACACCAGTTACTTCAATACCCCCCAGTGCCCACTCCTGGGGTAAGTGTTTATTGGGCCACTGCACCACAGGTATCACCAGGCATGGCCTGGACAGAGGGTCCTCTCCCAGTTTGCTCCAGACATGATATTGGGCTCTGGGCCTCGGGGTTCCCTGAAAATGGAGAGGATGTGCCCTCTGTACCGTCCCCATAGGGCCATGGGGTAGGACAGCCACAGATAGGCTCATACTGCTCCCTCCCTCCAACCACTCCTCACCCCAGTCTTTAAGACTCTCACTTACCAGCCCTCATGGGAAGCCCCAGCTTCAGGGCCCCGTGACGCAGAGCGTAGGACAAAGCCTTGGACAGTTGCACATCTCGGTCCTGTAAGAGCCCAGAGGTGGCCCCTGGTCCCTGTAGTGCTCCTGCCCTGCTGCCCACCCTGAACTCTGAGTGACCCGCTGCGGAGGGAGACCAGAGGGAGAGGAATCCCTGTGCTCTCTGGGAAGAGTATGACCCATCAGCGCTCACTCCCACCCCCCCACCCCCAGCATATTCCAAGGAGCCAGGGCTGAGTCCTCCTCCTTTACCCTCCCACCAAGAAAGGGGGCGGGGTGGGGTGGTGAGGGTGGAGGGGGCGCACCTGTTCCCGGGGTCTGTGAGCCCTTCTACCCCTGGGTCCTGCGGCTTCCTGCCTCCTTCCTCCAGGGGAGTTCATGGCTAAGACCTGCTGGGTACAGTGATAATGTGGGGACTGTGTTAAGGACCCTTTCATGTCCCCACCCTGCCCAGCAAGTCACAAAGCCTCAGGATGTGAGAGCTGGGACGGGGACATTCAGCTCATTAAATTCACTTCCCACCCCCAACTCCCTCCTGCAAATGGGGAAACTGAGGCCCGGCAAGCAAGATTTGCCCAAGGTCACACTGTGTCCGCCACGGATCCCGGGGGGAAAAGGAGCCGCCGCGCTCCAGGCTCGCGGGTCTGCCCCGCAAAGCGGGCCTGAGGAGGGGGCCGGGCGTTCAGGCTAACGGGGCGGAAGCTTCTGAGCAGGCCAAGACAGAGCTGGGAGGAGGAAGACAGAGACTAGCAGGCTCACCAACTCCGGTGGTGGCCGAGCTGCCGACCCCGAGGGCCCCGGGCGCAGGGAGCGGCCAATGAGAAGCCGAGGAAGAAGGGGGCGGGCACTTCCGCTTCAGGCGAAGGGGAGGAGCCTGCGGGCCGCGTCGGCCGGTGAGTGCCGGCTGGACGTTTGAGCTTCCGGACCTCGGAAGGGGTCCCGGCGCATCAGAGGTTGAAGGCAGGATCCTGGGTTTGGGAGAAATGGGCATAAAGGGGTGGCTGGACCCAGGACCTCGGGGTGGTTGTGATGCGCGTGAGTCCCAGGGATGTCTGGCTGCAGGGACCTCCGGGCTCTTAGGATAAGACACTTTACTGCCCAGGGAGTGGTCAAGGGGGTACAGAAGGGCTGGGGGTACACCTCGGGAGGTCTGTGGCAGAGGGGGCCAGCTGCCGGGGCCAAGGGTCTCTGTGGGGCTCTCAGGGTGACAAGCCCGGCTGTGTCCTCCCCCCAGAGCTGCCCCGTCCAGACTATGGACCCTGAAGTGTCCCTGCTGCTGCAGTGCCCCCCAGGTGGGCTGCCGGAGGAGCAGGTGCAGGCTGAGCTGAGCCCAGACTATGACCGTCGCCCACTACCAGGAGGGGACAAGGCCATCGCTGCCATCTGGGAGAGCCGGCTGCAGGCTCAGCCCTGGCTCTTTGACGCCCCCAAGTTCCGCCTGCACTCAGCCATCCTGGCACCCACTGGCTCACAGGGACCACAGCTGCTCCTGCGCCTGGGTCTTACTTCCTACCGAGACTTCCTGGGCACCAACTGGGCCAGCTCAGCTGCCTGGCTGCGACAGCAGGGGGCCACTGACAGGGGTGACAAGCAGGCCTACCTGGCAGACCCGCTGGGGGTTGGTGCCACACTGGCCACTGCAGATAACTTCCTGGTCTTCCTGCGTCGCTCTCGGCAGGTGGCCGAGGCACCTGGACTGGTGGACGTGCCTGGTGGGCACGCTGAGCCTCAGGTGAGATGCCAGCCTGGGTGCAAAGGCACAAAGACTCAGTTCACCTTTGTTTTCTTCATCCCTTAAAGGGGGGATTGGCCTAGTGCTTCTCTGAAAGTCTGCTCAGGGCAGCACCTCAGCCTCCCCACTGACCCTTATCCCAGGCCTGTGGGAAGCTAGGGAATGATGGGGAGGGGTGGGGGTTGGGGGGCAGAGGACCTAGCTGGATTTCTGGTTTTCCATCTGGAAAAGGTGGGCCCGAGTCGGGGGGGTCACCAAGACTCAACTCTGTGCCTAACCAGGCCCTCAGGGCCAGCAAATATGTGGGGAGGCAGGCTGGGAAGAGATGGGGATAGGGGCTGAGCCTGACCTCTCCCAGGCCCTGTGCCCTGGTGACAGCCCCCTGCACAAAGACCTCCCTGGGGAGCTGGTGGTACATGAACTCTTCTCCAGTGTTCTCCAGGAGATCTGTGATGAGGTGAGTGAGGAGGGGTGGCCCCGGCAGGTGGGCAAGAAGGGAGGGGGTAGAACATACCAGAATTCCACAGGTGTGGGCTGGCGGGAGGGTCTGCAGGCATCTGGCATTGAGGAAAGAGCTTGGCTTTGCAGCTAGACACAAGTGGAGTGGAATTCTAGCCCTCGTTTCTGCGTGCCTCGAGCTCTTCCCCTTTACAAGGAGAACAACGATAAATGTCTTGCCTATTTCCACCCACCACCCCGTTTGTTGAAGAGAGGAGTAAATGAGAGTCCCGGTCACAACGAACTTGCCTTGGGTGGCCTTGAGCGGTTGGTTGTTCAATATCTCAGGTTCTGCTTTCCCATCTGTAACATGAACATGCCCGGCCTCTGACATTCTGTGATTCTGGGCACTTGAACTGCAAGCTGTAAAATGCTGTACAAGGGTAACGTTCTCCCTTGAGAGGGGCAGGGATGGGGACACTGGGCACTGACTGGTGGACCCCCTGCCCCAGGTGAATGTGCCGCTGCACACCCTGAGCCAGCCACGGCTATTGGGCATTGCCCGCAATGAGACCAGTGCCGGCCGTGCCAGTGCCGAGTTCTACGTCCAGTGAGTGAGCTCTGGGGTGCAGGGTCCTGGGTCCTGGGGTAGGTGGGCGGCTGAGGGGAATGGCTGAGGCAGCTGGGGTTCCACAAGGACCCGCCAGGGTCTGGGCACTCCCCAAGCCACTCTCATGTCCTTGTGCAGGTGCAGCCTGACTTCTGAGCAGGTGAAGAAACACTACGTAAGTGGGGGAGCTGAGGCCCACGAATCTACAGGAATCATCTTTGTGGAAACACAGGTGTGAAGGAGCAAGATGTATCTTGCTTGGACAAGCTGCCGGTGTTGGGGCTTGTGTAGGCCTGGTGATCCATGGCTGTCTCCCCCGGGGGCTGGGTCAGATGAAGCCGCCAAATCTTAGAGCTTTCCTCCAGGGCCACAAGACTTCACTGGGGATGCCCTCAGCCCAAGAGAGGTCCAGGAACCTCTTCAGCCTCCTTAACGTGTCTCCCTAGGGACGGTGAAGTGCAGTGGGTTCTGAGGCTCAGGAACACTGGGCACGGCCCCTGCAAGAGACCGGAGGGCTGGACGTAAGGGGCGTCTTACTTTCTCCCCACAGAGCCTGCGGAGGTTGCAGGAGACCGAAATGTGGGCTGAGCTCTGCCCCTCGGCCAAAGGCGCTATTTTCCTCTACAACCAGGTCCAGGAAGTCCCACCTGAGTCGCCCTAGTCCCCAGCCCTATCACAACTTGAAAGACAATAAAGGACTTTATTCTTGGATCCCATCGGCATCTACTGTTTTCATGAGACAGGGAAGGGGCACTGGGAGAGATCTGGGTGTGCGAGAGAGACGGGGCGAGTGTCCTGGGGGGGAAAACAAAAACAAAGAAACCCAGCCTCAGTTTTTGCCGTCTGCAAACTGCGATGAGGGCCGTGCCTCCTTGCCCAGGCTGTGGTGAGGGTCCGGGTCTGCTATAGCTGCTTTATAAAGGACACCTCGCTGCAGAGCAGAGTAACAGGTATGTTCCCGGGACGAAGCCACAAAAGCGGGGCGGACAGCCTCACTGAGGACCGCAACGCCGGCGTCTTTCCGCGGGTTCGCGGGCCTCGACCGCGTTGGGTGGGCCCGAGGCGCCAAAGGCCAATGGGCGTGCGGGGGTGGGGCCTTCCGAAGCAGTCCGGGCCTTCCGGCTTGGTGGGCGTGGCCCGGGTGTCTAGGCCAATGAGAACGTGGAGGTGGAGCCTGAATAGGCGCAGAGACGGCCGTGGCCGCGAAATCCGTGAGCGCAGCGGAGGCGGGGCTTGGCGTGGCCCCTCCTTCACCTCCTCCCGCCAGGGTGGTGGGGAGAGGGTCTCCGCGTCCGGGACTGGTTGTCCCGGACGCCGAGACCAGTGTGGAGGAGGGCCCAGGACGCGCGGGTCAGAAGCAGGGACAGATTCAGGACACTGGGGTCTGGTCCCGAGTAAAGGAGGCCCCACTGCCCCTGGGTCTCCCAAGCCTGCTTCAGTTTGCCTTCGCAAGTAAACGGGGCTGGACCCTCCACTTTGGCCCCGGAGTACTTGACGTCTGGTCCCATCCTGGTCTCAATGCACTGCTCTTTGTGGCCTCGTTTCACCAGCCGTCTGCCTGTCGCCATGCTGTCCCTGTGCCTGTGCCGGTTATGGCCCCGCAGCCCTCCCACCCGGCTCTTCTCAGCGGCCACCGGGCAGCGGTGAGTCGGGGGCCGGGGGGCATGGCCCCCGTCACCCAGTGGGTTGAGGAAGGCCTGCCCAGTTCTAGGCTTGGACCTGGGTACTACGATAGTTGTGATCTCTCTACTTGCTGTCAGGTGCTGTACGGGCTTGTTTCAGGTAACTTTCACCTTCACTACTGAGGACACAAGATCAAAGATTAAGGGACAATCCCTCAGATCATACAGCGAGTTAAGTGGCAAAAAGTGGAATTTGAGTCCCAGCCAGGCTCAGTGCTCTTTTCACAACTCTAGTGGTCAAGCATCACTGGGCATAACTCACTTGGGGGCTTGGGGGCGGGGATGGGGGGGGTTTACAAAAATACAGATTTCTGGGCCCTGTTCTGGGGATTCTGATCTGCAGGAATTAAGTGGAGGCTGAGGGATCTGTTTTTGTTTTTTTTTTTTAATATATTGTTTTTAACAGTTTATTCCCCTTTTGAGAGTCAGAGTGCAAGCAGAGCAGGGGCAGAGAGAGAGGGAGACACAGAATCCGAAACAGGCTCCAGGCTCTGAGCTGTCAGCACAGAGCCCGACGCAGGGCTCGAACTCACGAACCATGAGATCATGACCTGAGCCGAAGTCGGACGCTCAACTGACAAAGCCATCCAGGCGCCCCTGGACTCTGTTTTTTTTAAACAGGCTTTCTGGGTGGTTCTGAGCCAAGGGATCTGAGGGCTACCCTATGAGATGTTCTGATCTGCACCATGCCTGAAGTGTTCAAAAAGGGAGGGATGATTTGGAGATAGATCTCCCTTGGCAGCAGCCTCAGCTTTCTCACCTCCTGGTTACTGACTTGAAGAGTGTGGCCCAATAGGGCTGAGAGGCAGAGGAGAGGAATATTCTCTGTGTTTCCATAGCCCCTGCAGTTTTTGGCCTATCTCCACAGGTCTGGCCCCAGGAACTACTATGAACTGTTAGGGGTGCATCCTAGTGCCAGCACTGAAGAAGTTAAACGAGCTTTCTTCTCCAAGTCCAAAGAGGTACCAGTGGCCCTAGGTGGGGAGGAGGGGGTGTAAGTCTGAGCCAGATAGGGTACACTTCACATTCCCAGGAATGGTGCTGAGTGGCTCACTCTGGATGGTGCCACATTCCCTTGGCATGTATAGAGAGCGAGAGATGCCCCAAGGGCAGAGGTTAGGCCCGTTGGGAGGAAAGGTTGGGGGTAGGAGCCAGGGGTTGTGTGTGATGGGCTGGGCTTGTTTCTTTTGACCTGCCTGCTCTAGAGAAAGCTTGGACCAGGGCATATTGCTAGAGCCAGGCAGCTGGGGGGGAGGGCTTGAACAAGGGGAGGGGGCAGGAGTCTGTGCTTCCTGACTCTCTGGCCTTCTGGACGGGTGGGCAGCCCTGAGAGTGAGGGTTACTGTCCAGGCAGGGCCTCTGGGAATGATCTGAGCCTTTGTGGGTGGACATGGTGGGGACGGGTTCTGTGAATGGACGTGGAAAAAGACCGGAAGGGAGTCCTGCCCCACCCCAGCTGCACCCTGACCGGGACCCCGGGAACCCGGCCCTGCATAGCCGCTTTGTGGAGCTGAGCGAAGCATACCGAGTGCTCAGCAGGGAGGAGAGCCGCCTCAGCTATGATCGCCAGCTCTGCTCAGCCACTTCTCCAAAGTCTCCAGGAAGAACAGCCCGTCCTGGGTCTGCTCAAGCACACAGGTACAGTCGTCCTGCCCCTGGCCTCGTCCCCCACCCCCCGCCCCCCCGTCTCCCAGGGAGCCTCATCCCCACCTTGTCCTTTCTTCTCCCTCCCAGCAGCTCCTGGGAATCCCCCAATGCCCAATACTGGGCCCAGTTTCACAGTGTGAGGCCTCAGCGACCGGAGTCGAGGCAGCAGCAGCACAAACACAACCAGCGGGTGCTGGGGTACTGCCTCCTGATCATGTTGGCGGGCATGGGCCTGCACTATGCTGCTTTCAGGTGCATCCCTGCCTTCTCCCTGGGGTGATGGGCAGAGGGCGGAGGGCCGGGGAAGCCCAGTGTGGTCAGCCATGCAAGCCCCCCATCCCCGTGGCCTGCACTTCTGTGCCTCTCCAGCTAAGAATTGCCCGAGACAGGTCTCCGGGGCCTCTCCTTACTTGGCAAAGGCAGCTCTACGCTCACTGAAGGCGAACGTTGTCATTTTCAGAGTTTTGTGATTTGAATGTAAATCTTTGATGCCGGCTGCCAGGGTGTGCTGGGGCCAACCAAAATCGTGCACCCGAAGGAAATGCATTGGAACTGGGCCTCACCAGCCACTGTCCTCCCTTGTGTGGCAATCGGCTGTCTCCCTGCCACTTTTATGCATGGCACGGACACTGAGGTTCTACGACCAAGATACCTAAAGGCTGGTGCCCACTGCCTAGTTCAGTGATGGGAGTTAGGTATAATGCTCTTTCTAGTCTCCTGTGAGGAACACCCTGGTGTTTGGAGCTGCTGTCACCACCTTCAACAGGACAGCCAGGGACCTGGGTCACCAGTGGTCCCTGGATAAGCCCCGGCCCTTCGGTGCCCCTCTCCCCGCCTAGCACAGGCAGTTAGGCAGAGGTCCTCACAGATGGAAAACTTTGAGACCCTAGAGTGGCGTGGCGGGTGTGGGGGTGGGGTGGATCTGGGTGTGGGGGTGGGGTGGATCTCGGGGACAGCAGGGATTGGGAAACCCAGGGTTAATTGCAACCCCCTTGCAGGAAGCTGGAGCAGATCCACCGCAGCTTCATGGATGAAAAGGATCGGATCATCACAGCCATCTACAATGACACACGGGCCCGGGCCCGGGCCAGGTCCGTCCCTGCTCTGTCCTGCCTTCTCTTTACTGTCCTGCCCTCACCCTCCGGGATCCTCTGTCGTGACCACCCAGGTGCTCTCTCCCGCAGGGCCAACAGAGCCAAGCTCCAGGAGCGAGTGCAGAGGCAGCAGCTGCAGCCCCGACCTGGAGGCCCAGAGATCCCAGAGATCGTGCCTCCGGGCACAGGCCCCGGCCCCGGAGCGGCCCGCTAGGACGGGGCCTGCTCTGTGTTGTTACCTCCTTGCTATCCCGAGGGACTCCCACTCCCCAAAACGCGTGCAATAAAATGATTCTCAAAGCTCATGTCCAGCTCCTTGCTTCAGGCCCAGCGCCCCCATCCCGGGCCTCGCCGGCGGGGAGGGGGGGAAGGAGGGGTGGACAGCACCCCGCCCTCCGGGTCCTGGCGGCTGCGACCCGGGAGCCCGGCCCCCTGGGCGGCGCGTCCCCTTTCCCCTGCTGTGGCGGG
>NC_064808.1:6941312-6990301 GCF_023721935.1 Panthera uncia | reverse complement strand
GCGCCCGGCCCCCGCCCGCCGCGCCCGGGCCCGCGCCATGGGGCTCTGGCTGCCGCCGCCCCCTGCGCCGCCGGGCTAGGGAGATGCGGGCGCCCCCGGCGCGCGGCCCCCGCGGGCACCATGAGCCCCCTGCTCCGCCGCCTGCTGCTCGCCGCGCTCCTGCAGCTGGCCCCCGCCCAGGTACGTGCGTCCCCGACATCCCGCCCGCCCGCCCGCCGTGCCCTCTCTCAAGGTTGGCGGAAGTGGGGAGACGCGGAGCGGCCTCGGCCTCGGGGATCCGCGGGGTCGGGCTGAGGACCGGGGCGTGGCGGGAATCTGGCCAGGGCATCCCCCGGGAGGAGTCCCTGCCCGCCAGCCCGCCAGCCCGCCAGCCCAGCCCCGGGCCACTCCCCTGCCCCACCCCGTCCCCGGGCTCGACCGGGGGCGGAGCCGCTCGGTCCCCGCAGGACTCGGTTGGGCGCCCACTGTGCCCCCTCCTGACCTGAGGCCTCCGAATCCGTCGGGCCCCAGGCTTGGAGATTCGACGTCGCCGCCGCCACCGGCAGAGTGCGCCTGGCGGGTCGTGGCCAGGGCAGGTCCCAGGTGGCCAGGAGAGGACAGGTAAAGCTAGAGTGACCCCAGGAGCAGAGCAATCGGGGAAAAGTGTCCTAGAGGAGTTGAAGCCTTTAGACTGCAAGGGCAGACCCCTGGGAACAGCGACAGGGCTAGCCCTTCCTAGAGAGCACTTTTGAGTTCAGTTCTCTTCTCTCCTACAGGGCCCTGTGTCCCAGCCTGATACCCCCGGCCACCAGAAGAAAGGTAATAGCAACAATAACCGCGCTAGCCATCATCAACAGGGTTTGCTCATCATCTTGTGTAATCACGGCCACGCTCTAAGATGCAAACTTTTTTATTCTGCCCATTTTACAGAAGAGAAAATTGAGGCAGTGGGGTTCCTGGGCAGGGGAAGACAGGTTTTGAGGGCAGAGAGGGAGCTAGTGGAGGGTGGCTGGGACGAAGGAATCAGGGAGAACAGCTGCAGGGTACAGGAGATAGGGGAACCCGGGAGCGGCTACAGGAAACCCAGTGGAGGCTTAACACTTACGCTTCTGCCCCCAGTGGTGTCATGGATAGACGTGTATGCCCGTGCCACCTGCCAGCCCCGGGAGGTGGTGGTGCCCCTGACCGTGGAGCTCATGGGCACCGTGGCCAAGCAGCTGGTGCCCAGCTGTGTGACCGTGCAGCGCTGTGGTGGCTGCTGCCCTGACGATGGCCTGGAGTGCGTGCCCACAGGGCAGCACCAAGTCCGAATGCAGGTACTGGGGCCGGTGGGGCGTGCCCAGCTGGGGTGGATGCTGGGGCTCCGGGGGGTGGTGGTGGGAGGAATGGCCAGAGCCTTGGCTGGGCAAGCTGTTCCTCCAGCCCACAGAGCATTCCCTTCCTCTGTATCTCTCATGATCTCTCACACCGTGTGTCCCCTATCTCTGGAGTACAGATACTCATGATCCGTTACCCGAGCAGTCAGCTGGGCGAGATGTCCCTGGAAGAACACAGCCAGTGTGAATGCAGGTGCCAGCCGGGCCCCACTTCTGAGCTCCCAGAGACCAGGCTTGGGGGGTGCTGGGCATGGGGGTACACCACAGTGGAGGCCAGGTTTCCAAGACTGGAACTGGGTTAGGCCTGGGATCTGGGGTAAGAGCAGGATGCTCGGCTCTTCTGATTCTCTTCCTCTTCCTTGTCTCTGTCTGTCCCTCTTACTTTTCAGACCAAAAAAGAGGGAGAGTGCTGTGAAGCCAGACAGGTGAGTCTCATGGGCTCTTGCCGAGGTGGGGTTGGAGCCCAGACCCCACACCCAGGATGTAACGTGTGGATGGGGCAGGGGGTGTATGAGTGTGCCGGGAGGCTGCAGTCCCGCCCCCTCTTTCTCCCCCCACTGTGTCCCTCTCTCCCCTTTTCCTCTGCTCCCCGAGTCTGTGTGCTCCGATCCAACCCCAGCTCCCGGGAAGACTTTTCCTTCCCGCCCCAGACATGTTGCTTCTCCTCCTAGGGCTTCCACTCCCCACCACCGTCCCCAGCCCCGCTCTGTTCCGGGCTGGGACTCTGCCCCCGGAGCACCCTCCCCAGCTGACATCACCCATCCCACTCCAGCCCCAGGCCCCTCTGCCCACGCTGCACCCAGCGCCACCAGCGCCCTGACCCCCGGACCTGCCGCTGCCGCTGCCGACGCCGCAGCTTCCTCCGTTGCCAAGGGCGGGGCTTAGAGCTCAACCCAGACACCTGCAGGTGAGGACTGGTGGGGTCGTGTTTGTTTGGGGAGGCATCAAGGCCCTTGGAGCAGGTCCAAGGTGAGCCTGCCAGTGGGAGAAGAGCCAGGGGAGAGGAAACTATTCGGTGTGTTGAACAAATATTGACCAAGGCTCACGTTCTAAATGTGGGAGTCAGACGTCAGGATTTGTGACGCCGGCAGAGGAGGTCAAGGGCTGAGGTAAGGGGCACCTGACGCGGATTTTGAGCGGTCAAAGATGCCCTGGAGGAGGTCACATCTGCAGTCAAAGTGGGAGAGATCGCCTTCCAATTTGCAAAGCTCTGGGCCTTGCTCAAAGCCCCCGTGGTAGACATGTGTGCCCTCCTCGTGGGCTCTGAGAGGCCAGGGGACAGAGTGGAACCCTTGTCCACCCTTGTCTGAGACGCTGCTCACCACTCCTCCCTTCCGCAGCTAGGCCACGGGGTGACCTCGTGTGGGCTCGCCAGGAGTGTTAGGAGAGAATGGGGTTCACAGAAGGTAACAGGAGGGTGGACCTAGGGAGCAGGGGCTGAGCTGTGCCCGCACGAACAGAACCCTTCCTCCCTCCCTCAGGTGCCGGAAGCTGCGAAGGTGACACGTTGCCTTTCAGACTCAGCAGGGCCACTTGCCTCACAGGCCACGTCCCAGAGGAGGACAACAGGGCAACGTGTTGAGAAGTGCCCAGTCCCCAGACCTCAGTGTGGGCAGAAAGCGCTCCCGGACCTGGGCCTCTCAGAGGACTTTCCAGCCGTCCCTGGTCTCTCCCAAGGCCGCCCTCCAACAGGGTGGGCAGCCGGACGAGGAGACGTGTCGGCAGCACCAGGGGTCATGGACTAACTCGGGAGAGAAGGGGTCCCGTCTCGATTTTCAACCACCACGTGCAAGCGAGCGTCTTCACAGCTGGCCCCACTGTCCCCTCCCCGAGGCGCCAATCCTCTGCAGATACTGGGGACTTGGGCTGCGGTGTTAAGAACTGTGACCCCCAACCCTGATAAAAGAGATGGACGGATCTGTCTGTCCCTGCCTGTGTCCTTGTTTGCCACTGTCCAGGCTGGGCGATTCAGGCACTCTGTATCGCGCTACGTCCTAGACCCCGAGCCTGTCTTACTCCCTCGTTGTGTAGATGGAGGCCATGAGGCCCCAGGTCCCCCATCAGGTAGAGCCAGAACTGTGCAGTCTTCCCAATCCTGTTACATCCAGGCCCTGCCCCTCCCCTGCTCATCACAAAAGCTCCTTTCTGGAAGGAGACGGTCTGTTATGGCCAGTGACCTTGAGGTGGGACCCAGATCCGCTGAATGATCTTGGCTGTCGCTGCCCCCCTCTTTCTGCGCCTCAGTTTCCACAGGCGCCTATGGAGGGAACGGACGACTGCTATGGTCCCAGCCCTTGGGCTCCAGGAATGTGTCTTCACTTGATAGAAAAACCCATCTTCTCTGCCAGGCGGCTCTCTGTTTTTGTTGCTCTGTATTTAAGCTACTTCCTTCAGCTTCACTCTAAAGCCACGCACCTGCCCTGTCCCCACCTCCTTGAAAGGGAACTACCAAAGGGCTGTGGCTGGTGGGCTTGGTGTGGGAGACACGTTCCCTCACCCCAACCAGTTTCCCCCCACCCTCAGCAGCCCCTGCTTGGGATTCTCCTGACCTTTGTCTGACCCAGCCTAAGCTCAGTGCCCAGCCTTCTCCCCGCAGCCTCCAGGGCCCCTGGGGTGGACCACAGGCCATCTTTGGGTATCCATGCTTTGCCTTGCTGAGGCAGGACATTCGAGGACAGAGGTTCACCCGAGGCAGAACGCAGCTACCCAAACGGAGGCCTTCTCGGAGGTGTTAGATGGGAGGGCACGGTAGTGATCTTGCTGGGCCCTGGGCAGGGGTGGGGTTAAACCAGAAGAGACCATTCCTGACGGTGATTACCAATTTCCAATCATTCTTCTCAGCTGTGCTGTCGCTGACCATGCCATTGCTCCATTCAAGTGAGACAGATGAGGGTCAGGGGACACCAGAACTCCCACCCCTCCCCCGGCCCACTTAAGTGCTGGGCACACACAAGGCTTCGCGCGCACCCCTCGCTTGGTCCTTCATTCTAAGGTCAGCGCTGCTAATGATCTTTCTCTTTCAATTAAGGAAATAGGCTCAGAAAGGCTGATTGACCTGGAGATCTGACCCCCAAGTCTATCTCTAACCCTCAAGTTTACCTCCCAACTACAAGTTCGTTACTTCCACTGACAGATGTTTTCGGCGCGCTGCTGAGTGCCGGGGCACCTGAAAATACCAGTGTGGGTGGGGAATGGGCCCAGCCGGACCACTGCCGTCAGGACTCGGGGGTCAACGTGCGGCAGGCAGAGGCAGGCCCGGATGCTGGCGCGGCGAAAAGGGCGCGCATCGGCTGTGGGCCAGGGCCTGGTGGAGCACGTCACGGCGCACTCCTACAGTGGCCCTGCCACGTGGGTGTTGACAAGCCCACCTTACAGGGCCTTCCAGATCCTACCAGGCCACAGCATTCGCTCAAGGTCACACTGCCAACGAAGCGCACAGCCCAAACTCAAACTCAAGTCTGAGGCCCAGGCTCTTCCCACTGGAGCCCGTGGACCCTGAAGAGGCCCAGGGTCAAGCGAGAGCCTGGGGGCGAGATAAAATGGCGTCTCGAGACCCCCTCCGGGAACCCGCGTTGGCCTGACCTTAATTTCACCTCGGCCGGAAGTGCCGAAAGCACTTTAGGAAGTCACTTTCACCTAACCTTACCGGCTACAGAGCCACCGGAAGTAGCGCGTGGTCACGTGTCGGCGCGGGGGCGGAGCAGGGGGAAAGGCCGCTCCGCCCGGCGTGCGGCAGCGGGCTTTGCACAGTCCAATGAGGGCGGGCGGCGTGGCCCGGCCTGGTGGCGACGATGACGCGCCTGCGCACAGGCGGCAGCACGACTGGGGTTGACTCCGGGGGCGCGGCGAGGAGGTGAGCGGGGGCCACAGCCCGGGCTGGGGGGGAGCCGGGGTGCACGGGGGCAGGCTGGATCAGGCCGGGCAGGAGCGGGCCGGGGCTGCGAGTGTCAACGAGGGATAGGTCAGGGGGAAATTGGGGGGTGGGGTCGGAGCTGTCTGGGGATGCCGCAGGGGGAGGGTTTTCACGCCGCACGGGGCGGAGCCCCGGGAGTCGGGGCGGGACGTGGGACGGAGACGGGTGGAACCTCTGAGCTGGTGCCAGTAGAAGGCAGGGCTCCGGGACTGGGGACGGAGCTAGGACAGGTGGGGGGCGGAGCCTGGTCCCTGGAGGAGGAGCTGGAACAGGCGGAAGGCGGAGCCTCGGGTTTGGAGACCGAAGGGGACGGAGCCCAGGCACTGGGGGCGGGCCTTCAGTCGGTGAGTGGCGTGGCTACAGTTCAGGAAAGAGGGTCTAGTTCTATCGAGGGCGGGGCTCCAGGGCAAGGGGCGGAACTACGTCCGCTAAAGGGTGGGGTCAAGGAGCAAAGCGAAGGCGTAGGCCCAGGTAATGGCCCGGGGCGTCCACGCGGGGGCGGTCTCCGCGGGGGCCGGGCCTGGGGACGCGGTAGGCCGAGAACTCCCCCGGGAGAGGTGGTGTGGGTGGAGCGGGCTCGGCGGCCACCAGACACGGGGCCGGTCTGGGTACCCCGCAGGCCCCCGAGGGCTCAGAGCTGGGGCGGCGCCCCGGGCGGAGGCACAGGCCCGGCCTGGGGGGTGCCTCCGGAGGATCGGGGCTCCCCGGAGCCACCCAGCGGCGATGTGTGGGTGCCTCGGGGCAGGCCCCCTGCAGCGGCCTCAGAGGTGTGGGTGTGCTGGGCGGGGGGCAACTGGGTGTGGCGTGAATGGGATCGCTCCGTCGAGGCAACTGCTGGGCAGCCAGATAAGGTCTGGACTTTGCGTAAAGGGACGGGCGGGAATTGAAGAGTGGAGCTGGGGACCGGGAGGGAAGGAAGGGCTGGGGGTGAGCAAAGGGGCGGGGCCCTGGCTGCTGTGGCCTCCCCTGACCCCCTCCCCCCGCTGCTGGGGTCCTCGGGCAAGCCCCCTTCTCACTGGACTGGTAAGTGTGTCTGCGGAGCCCGGGGGAGGGGGTGGTGACCCGGGACAAGGGGATCCCCGTGGGCAGGCAAGGTACGGTGGGGGTGGAATCCTCCTGGTACCTGCCCATATTCCATGCCCTCCCTGCCCTCCCCCCCGGTCGGTTGGTCGGGGTCTGTCCCCGCAGAGACATGAGGCTGAGCTGGGTCCTGACAGTATTGTCCATCTGCCTGAGTGCCCTGGCCACTGCTGCGGGGGCCGAGGGCAAACGGAAGCTGCAGATCGGGGTCAAGAAGCGGGTAGACCACTGTCCCATCAAGTCGCGCAAGGGGGACGTCCTGCACATGCACTACACGGTGGGTGAGGGAGTGGAACATTTGGGGTGGGTGGGGCTTCTGGGGACCTGAAAGGACTTGGAAGCCAGATTGCTCAGCCAAGGAGGTGGGTGACCGTGGGCAAGTCCTGTCTCCCTTTTACACTAGTTTCTATAGCTCTTCCCTGCTGTTGACTGTCTGATCCCCAGCTTGGCACCAGCAAGCAGTGACGATGTACTTCGAGCTGCCCAAGGTTCTGTCCCCTTCTAGGATTATGGCTGCCAATGGGGAGCCAGCTTGGGGATAGCTGCTGAGTAGGGAGGTGTGTCCAAGTGGAGCCTCCTCTTCACTGGCCTTCCCATGGTCCCACAGGGGAAGCTGGAAGATGGGACGGAATTTGACAGCAGCCTGCCCCAGAACCAGCCCTTTGTCTTCTCCCTGGGCACAGGCCAGGTCATCAAGGGCTGGGACCAGGGGCTGCTGGGGTGAGTCAGGGGGCCATGGCTGTGGTTGAGGAGGTTGATTGTGGGAGGCAAGCCCCAGGGATGGGGTGGGGGGCAGGGGGCCTGGGTGCTTGCCATGCGCTGAACAGGTGTTGTCCTGCAGGATGTGTGAGGGAGAAAAACGGAAGCTGGTGATCCCATCAGAGTTGGGTAAGAGGCCTTTTCCTGAGCCTGGATAGGGGAGTTGGGGGGGGTGTGTCTGGGGAAGGGTGAAGACTGGTTTGCCGCTGCATTGGTCTCTGTCCCGTCCGTTCATTATGCGTCTTCCAAGTCTAGCTGTATCCAGTAGTGAGAACCGGGCAAGACCCTTAGGGCACTTGGTTCTGGCACCCACCCTCTGCCCTCTACTGGGCCTTTTGTAGCCCCTTGCTGTCTCCATTTCTGGCTTTCTTGTTGCGATGGGCAGAGGCCTGGCTTCAGCCTGAATGTCTGCAGAACACCTCTGTCTCTCTCTCTCTGCCCGGTCACAGCTCACTTTTTCTTTCTGCATCTTTGACAGGGTATGGAGAGCGGGGAGCTCCCCCAAAGATTCCAGGTAAGATGCCTTCCTGCCCCCATCTCCTGCCCACCATCTCTTCTTCCTGTGGCCCTGGTTCTCACTCTGTCCTCATTTCTCCCCTGCAGGTGGTGCAACCCTCGTGTTTGAGGTGGAGCTGCTCAAAATCGAGCGACGTTCAGAACTGTAGCCAAACTGGGGAGGGGCAGTGGAGAGGCCCCCATCAGGGACCAGACTGTTGAAAGAGAGAAAGAAAGAAAAAAAAATTCCCTTGAAGCCCATGAAGTGAGCCTGTGTTTGTTTGTGGGCCCTGAGAGACTTAGAAGCCACATCTTCCACTTCAGCCTACTCTCTCCCTTGGTACCCCCCACGCCTCTTCTTTATTGGCTGCAGGACCTGGGTGTAGACTCAGTGGCGGGGGGATCGTGAGGGCCAGGCCCTAGGTGGGACGGTGGTCCTTGCCCAGAGGGAAAAGGAGTGTTCCTAACTGCCAGCAGCGACACCGCTCCCCCCACTCCAGCTCCCCAGCCACTTGGAGCTCATGGTGTGGGAGCCGGCACTGGGCTATCGTCATGGCTACGTGGCCCTCAGGAAGGCCTGCAGTCACCTGGGGAGAAGCTGCACCGACAGCAGTTGTAGAGGAGTGTGTCCCCCCTAAAAGAGACCAGCTGAGCCCGTTAGCTGCACCAAAGGCATATCCTAGCTTTATTAAAGGGCCGCGCCGCAGAATCAATATAAAAACACAAAAAGTCCCATCAGTTTAATAACAATAAAAAACCCCAAAATGGAAAACTGAGGGGGCAGGGAAGAGGCCCCTGGGCCAGGGGCACGGGGAGCCCTGCTCATGGCGCCAGGCCTGGCCGCAGGGCCCCCCGGTATTGCTGTTGCTACGAGGTCGGGGGGCAGCGATTGTCCTGTGGGAGCCACCATTCATGTGGGTCGAGGACCCTTACTTCTTCTGGGGTGTGCTCAGCTTCTGCATGCCCCGGATCTTGTCCAGCAGGCCAGAGATGAAGGCCTGGACAGGAGGGAAGACATCAGGGAGGCCAGACCCCAAGATGACAGAAGCCCAGGCTCCTCTCACCCCAGCCTCTGGGACAGCCACGTACTTACCTCAGTGGGTTTGTAACAGTCAACCAGCAGCTCCTGGGAGGGCATGGGGGGACAAGTATAGCTGTGAGTTCTAAGGAACAGGGGCCTAGAGCTCACCTGTACCTATTTCCAAGGGACTGGGGCCACCCCCGAGGCACAGGCGATACCACAGCGACTCAACAGCTAGACGAGCACCATTAGCCCCATTTGACGGAAGCAGAAGCTGAGGCCCAACATCCCAAGGGCTGGCTGACTAAAACCAAAGAAGGCCTAAATTTAGAGCTTCGCTTACCCAAGGGGCCATGCGTCCAGGCAGCTCTCTATTCCCTGATCTCCCTACCCGGCCCTGATGCCTCCCGGCCCCTCTCTCACCTTGACCCTGGCAGCCCGGGTATCATCACTTTCCATGTCCAGGAGTTCATCCACATCAATCTCCAACTCTGGTATTTCCTCTTCCTGGGGTGGGGGTGGGGGAGGAGGGAGAGACAAGGGCCTGAGTCGGGAGAGAGGGTGTGAGAGGGGCTCCGGCTGAGGCCCCTGCCTTACCGCAGAATGAGCCAGGCTTCTTTGCCCAGCAGACAGCAGCAGCTGTCTGAGGAAGAAAACAGATCAGGCCTGTGCCAAGGCAAAATGCCCGATGGCGGGGGGGAGCTTCCTGTCCCTGCCAGTTGGGCACCCTGGGTGCCAAACAGGGCCAGACAGCAAAGGCTTGGGGACCCTGGGCTGAGAACCCTGCAGCTGTGTTGTCCCAACTTCCGGGCTCCATCTCAATCACTGCACAGGTGGGGCCATCTGTCCCAACTCATCACAGCCCCTTCCCCTCCCCCAAACACCTGTCACAGCTTCCCAGGAGTGGGGAGGAAGTAAAGGGTGAGGGGTCATGGGGAAGGACCCAGGGCTGGTAATGGGGAAACAAAGAGCCCATACTTTGCTGAGGGAGGGGGTGCCTGCCACCCCTCCCCCCACCCAGGAAGCCTCTACCCAGTCTGGAGCCAGCTGCATTCCAGGGCTGGTCTAGGGTAGGCAGCACAGGGCGAGCCCACTCCTCCACCCTGCCCCCCAGGGGCCTGAGTCACCATTTGAGCAAGGAAGGAGTCATGGGGTGGAGAACCAAAACCCAGAGGACAGGCTAGCCTGCCCCTACCCCAAAATGGAGCTGCAGGCTAGCCCATTAGAAGAGCCCAGACCCTTTACAACCCCACCAGGCTTGCGCCTTTTAACCAGTTTAGGCTACGAAGCACTAGGTAGATCACCTTACCACCACCGCCAGCCCAGACTAGCCTCTTGCCTCCTGCCCATGGCCCAGGCTATCCCTTGAGGCTTCTTGAGGACCCCAAGCTTGACCAGAGTAGTGACATGAGGGAGTCATGAGGGAAAAGATAGGAGTGACCTAAGGTCAGACAAGAAAGAGCATACACTGGGGGCGGGGAGTATAGAAAGGGAGGGGAGCGCGCGGAAGCGGAGCGCCCATTGACTCCGGGTGACAGGCAGGCAGGCGCAAGGCGGGGTTCCCAAGCAGTCCGACTAGGGAACGATTTTAGGGTGTCGGCGCAGAGTAAGGGACACACCTGGCAGTCGTAGAGGCGAGTGAGCTGCTCCAAGATCCACTCCTCCAGGTTGAGGCGCTTCCGTAGCTCCTTGCGGTCGTACTTGACCGTGACCTTCCCTTGGCGCCTCACTGGGCCCTCGTCGTCCGCGCCGCCTGGGCCCTCGCCTGCAGCCCCAGGGGGGCTCTGAAAGTAGACGCGGGGCCCTGGGCCACCACTGCCCGGCCCAGGGGCCGGGGCTGCCAACGCCGCGCCCCCCGCGGGGCCGCTGTCCGCCATGGCGGCCGCCGGGGCCACGTGCGCGCGTCGGGCCCCTCCCTGCGCCGCCGCCTCCGGGACGCCCGCCGGCTGGCTCCGGGCCGCTGGCTCGGGTTAACTCGCGGGCTGGGCTCCGCGCTGCTCCGCGGCTAGGGCGGCGGCGGGGGCGCCCGGGGGCAGCTGCAGCATGCGGAGCCCCCGGGCCTGGCCTGGCCGCGCCCCGCCCCCTCCCCGCCGATCCGCCCGCCCCTTGTCCCCCGCGGCCGCCGCCCGAGCCGCCGCCGCCGCCGCAGCCGCCGCCGCCGCCGAAGCCGCTTTCTCTGTCTCACTCGCTTCCCCGCCCCCCGACCACACCCCCTTAAAGGGCCAGTCCCGCTGCAGGCCCCTCACTCCCACCCCGCCCCCGGGCAGGGGCTAGGGGAGGGTCTAGTCGTCAGGGGTTTGGGCCTGGCTGTCCGCTATCCCTTTTAACCTTTCTGCCTCAAACCCAGGCGTTCTAAGTGCCCGGTACCAGGATTTGCGCTCCCGCCGGGACCCTAGTGTTCTGTCCTCACTGACGCAAAAACAGGGGCCATCTGGGAATGGAGGGGAGTGGGCACAATGCGCAGGGCGGGGGTCTGGAGAGGAGACGTGGGAGCCCCCGTCGTCTAGGTCCTCAGGTCCTTGGCCAGCGGAAGGCAAGCAACCTTCTCCGCGTAGACCGACACGTGGCCCAGGCTCGCAGGAGTGGAGGGGTGGAGAAGGCGGACAGGAGCTGCCCAGGTCCCCGGACACCCTACTCGGCGAGGTCCCGCACCACCCATGGTGGAGGCCCAGATTAGGGGTGAACGGAGCCGGCTCAACTGCCTGAAGGGCTAGACCCTAGGCTGCCACCGCCCACCGGCCAAGATGGCGGTGGGGAACGGGATTATGGGAAATGTAGTTCTCAGGGCCTGGCCGTGCCTGACCGCCCCTCCCCCTCGGCGGAGCCAGGGAGGGGAAGCGCAGAACTTGTTTGGGGCGCCCTCGTTCGGCGGCTCCGACAGGGCGCGGCCCTTCGCACCCCGCAACCTCCATGTGTACAAAGAGGAAACGCAGGAGTAAAGGGCTGGGAAATAGGGGAGCCGGCACTCCCGATAATAAAGATAAGAATGACGACCCATAAAAAGCGTTCCTCACAGTCGGTTCCACACAGTCGGTTCCAGCCAGAGTCGGTTCCGCCTCATTCTCCCTCCCACAGATCCTCCGCCCTGCCGCTCTTCTGTCCTTCAGATCTCACAGGCGCCTTAGCTGGCCCACCTCTCTCAAACAGATGGTGTATCTCATGCCGGCACCCTTTGAGTTCTGTATCTTTGAATAGTCTTTCTCTTATGTGATCACTGTCTCCCATGGGGCCAAGCTCTGTGTGGCCCTTGTTTACTGTTGATGCCCAAAGCACAGGGACCGGCTGGGCTTCAGAATCACGCAGATGGGGCAAATGACCCGATTCTTGCTGAGCTCCCGGTGACAGAGCCAGACTTGTAACTATTGGCTGAATAAGTGACCGAGTGAAAGAATGAATGGCTTCCTCTGTATCTAGCATTTCCTCAGAAGGTTAAGCTTATTTATTTTGAGAGAGAGCGCGTGAGCAGGGGAGGGGCAGAGAGAGAGAGAGAGAGAGAGAGAGAGACACACACACACACACACACACACACACACACGGAGAGAGGGAGAGAGAGAATCTCAAGCAGGCTCCATGTCGTTAATGTGGAGCCCGAGGTGGGGTTTGATCCCAAGACTGTGAGATCACGACCTGAGCCGATATCAAGATGCTTAACTGGCTGAGCCACCCAGGTGCTCCGTCAGAAGGTTAACTAAGAAAATATGTGGAAGTTTCAATGACTGTATCACAGAGGTTGACCAACACAGCTAGAGAGGGAGCTCAGGCCCCCTGTCACAAGGTCTCTACTTATCCCCCTACCCCCAGATACCACTCAGCAAGGTTGTACAGCTCCTCCGAGATGCTTCCATTGATAGCAGGCTCGCCCTTCGCAGTCCCAGACTGAGTCTCAGGATCTGGGGGGCACTCAGTGTTTCTGTCCCAGCCTCTCACAGTCACTTTCTCTCTGGATGCCACAGAAGCCCTCTGTAGCAGGCAGGGTTCAGAGAGGCTGAGAGTGGCCCGGGGTCACACAGCCGGTGCTGCAGCCAAACTCAAGCCCAGAACGTTGTTAGGCTTACCGTGTAGTTGAGAAAAAGAGACAATGAACCCAGAGGCTGGGGATGGGGTGTGTGTGCGTGTGTGTGTGTGTGTGTGCGCGCGCGCTGGGGGGAATAGCAAGGTGGGCTTCTCCTTGAGGGCCCTGGGTTTGAGGGCAGGCTCACAGGACTCATTCCAGGGCAGGTAGAATGGGCTCACCTCCCTCCCCAGCCCTTGTCCTGGCCTTATCCTCCCTTCATCCAGCCTGGAGAGCTGGCGGAGGGCTAACCCTTACCCTTGCAGATTAGGCAGGACCCAGCCTTTCCACCAGGAGCCCCATCCCTGGCCCGGCCTCTGGCTCTGAGCCAATTTACCCAAGTCCAAGTTCCCCACCACACCCCACCTCGCCCTACCAGGGCCGGTGGGGTCTTTCTGAACTAGAGCGTTGATTCAGGCCTTAGGGGTGCTCAGAGTTACGAGTGGGGATACGCGGACCATAACTTGCTGTGGCAGTGGAGCCTACAGTCCATAAAGATCTGGGTACCAGCCCCAGCTCTGCCTCCTAGAGGCTGTGACCCTGAGTGATGACTCTCCTATCCCTCCTCCCCTGAGGGAGGCCTCCTGTCATGTCCAAATTTCACGGTACCCCTGGGGGGTTCTCTGGGCAGGGTGGGGAGGAGCTGACAATGCTCTTCCCAACTCTCCCTCTCTCTACTTTCTTTTTTTTTTTTTTTTCCCCTCTCTCTACTTTCTATGACATATCTACCATGTTCAGTCCTTCCCCATGGCCACCTATCCTGAGAACGGTCAGTGCAGAGGTGGAATCTGGGCTGCCCTGCGCAGAACCTGGGAGTGGAAGAAGCGGGTTCAAATCTGCGCTCTGCCCAGCACGCTGAGAGCCACGGGCAAGTAAGTCACTTACCGGCTCTGAGCCTCTTCAAGGGGGCTGATTCTACCAACCTCCGGTGGTTGGGGGCGGAGAGCTCAGCGCTGAAGGCCCACATCTCAGCCCTTGCTCTCCCGCCTGAATCCTCCCGGGACTGGAGTATGCTGCTCTTCCTTATCCTGCCAGCCTCAGACTGTGGCCCCCCCCCCCCCCCCCCCCCCCCACTCCGGCCACCAGAGTGCAGCTAAGGCTCCTTCAGTGCCTCCTTGGACCAGAAGCCCTGGAGAGGGTCCCGTGGGCCACAACCGCTCCCTTAATCGAGGGTAGAGGCGGAAAGACTGCCTTCCTTCCGCCATTACTGCTTGCCGAGAAACCCTATTACCATCACCAGGACTGGAAGAAAGTGTCCAGGAGGAAGGAGTCCTTTAATGGGGCTGCCCTAGCCTCGGGAGACATGACGGTGGTGGGGGGAGAGAGGAGAGGCTCAGGCTTGGGAAACAGGCTCCCATCCTGTTTTCCAAGGAGCCGCTGCCCAGCATTTCTCCGAAGTACCCCTGCCCAAGGCCTAGGACCCACAGCTCGGGCCCCTACGCTCAGGGCCTGCCTCTAGGCCCTGCTAGCCCTGCCATTGGCCGGCAGGCCCCCTGCCCCAGGGCTGATCTGTGCCCTCTCCTCTTCCTCCCTGATGCCCCCACGGTCTGCTAGCCACTCCTCAGATGTCCAGCGGCCTGTGGCTCGGGGTCATTTTGTACCCATTTGCTTATTCATCCTCTGACAACCTCCAGCTTCTGGGCAAGGTGACCGAGGCACAGAAGGGCTGAGTTTTGTTGGTAGACTTGAACCTAAGCCTGTGGGAGCAAAGGCCACTCTCCACCCTGCAGGGCTCTGTCCAATGAGAGCCAGTGGTCTCCGGATCTCTGAAGGGTATGACCCTGCTGCTCTTGTGAGAGAGGACAAGAGGATCACAAGTCCTGTCCTCCTTTCTTGGTCTCCTGAAGGGCAAGGAGTGGAAGCAGGATGAGCCAGCCTTCAAGTCAGAGGGCTCAAATCCTCCTACAAAGCTGTGTGACCTTGGGCAAGTCTCTTCCCCTCTCTGGGCCTCAAATGGAGATAATAATCACACCCCACAGGGCCTCTACCAAAGGCAGGGAGATTCGTTAGGTTAGAGTTGGTGTCCAACAAGGTGGGGATTTGGGGAATGGCCAGTGCCAGGCAGGGCTCCCCTTGGAGGCCTGAGAGCCTGGGGCAAAGGGGCCTGCAGGGCCCGCTCCTCCTTGACTGCCCCCTCCTCCCCTAGAACCAGCTCCAGTCTCTTTCTGGGTTTCTAGGTGACTTGGCTGGCCCCTCTGGATGAGTTCTACTTTAAACCTACTGCTGCTACTGCCTCTGTATTGGGGGGGCTCCCACAGGGGCCCCCAGGCAGGAGCCCCCCCAGCCAAGCCCTGCGGGAGGGGCTGCAGCCCCCACCTATCCTGGTGCCCATGCGCCTTCCCCCCTCCCATCTCTGGAGCGCAGATTTCAGGGCACCTGCTGTAGGCCAGGCACTGCGGAGCCCCTCCTCAACCCCCCTTGTTCGTGGACACCCACGAGGCTTCTGAACCCTTTGGGCAAGCGACCAGTTGTCTCCTTCACAGTGTTCCGTAGGAAGTCCAACGGGCTCCAGGTTCCGTCATGAGGGTCTGCAGAACGAGGGGGCTATTCTAGGGCTCACTCTGGAAGGCCGGGATGCTTAGGTCCTTAAAGGAGGCGGCAGGCGCCCGGCCTCCCCTGGCTAGGGACGGGGGAGGGGCGCCAGCCGGCAGGAGGCCCATTAGCTGGCTAAGTGCTCCCAGGGAGGGGGAGACCAAGCTGCAGCAGGGGTGGGGGTGGGGGGTGAGGCGAAGTGAGGGCAGAGGGGGTGGGGTGGGAGTGGCTTTTCCTGCATTCAGCTAAGTGCTGCTGGAGTGTGGTTGGGGGCAAGGCGCCCCAGGCCCAAGTCTGGCCCTCCAGTAGTACCCTCGTCCCCGCCCCTCCGAAACCTTAGCGGGCTGAACCCTCTCGGTCTTCAGTACCGCCCTCTACACCCAGTCTCTCCGGCTGTACCCCTAACAATCGCCCCGGCGCCAAGCGCTCTCCTCCAACCCCAAGCAAGTCCAGAAGAGCACCCCCGGCGAAGTGCCGGGGTCCAGGTCTGTCCCTGCCCCATCCCCCCTGGCTGCAGTCGCCGCCCCGACCGCCAGGGGGAGCCGCGGACGCGGGGCGGGCGGGCCCGACGCGACAGGGAGGGGCGGGGCCAAAGCGGCCCCGCCCCCGCCCCGCCCCACCCGGGCCCCGCCGATTCTCTGGTCTGTCCGGGACAGACTGGCGGGCGGGCGGGCGCTGACGCCGCGGGGCCGGAGCGGGCCGTGCGGGAGCGCGCGGACGGAGCAGCGGCGCCGTCGGTCCCCGTCGGGGCTCCGTGGGTCCCCGACTCGCCCCCGGCCGGGCCATGGCGGGCGCCAGGCCCGGCGTCCACGCGCTGCAGCTGGAGCCGCCCACCGTGGTAGAGACCCTGCGGCGCGGGAGTAAGTTCATCAAATGGGACGAGGTAAGCGCGGGGGCCCCCTGTTCCACCCAGATCCTGGGACTCCCTCGCTGAAACTCAGTCAGATGCCGGGGACCCCCCACCCGAGCCTGGGCTGGCCACGGTTCCCCCCCCCCCCCCTCCGCCTCCCAAGCCAGTCTCGCTTGTGCTCCGGAAACTTGAGTCCCCAGTCGTGCCCGTAATGAAGACTTTGGCCCCCAACCCCACCCCCAATCCCTTCAGCTGTGGAAAATTTGGATTTCCACTCCTTGGTCCGGAGACCTTGAACCCCAATGAATCCCGGACCCCCCCTTTTCACTCGCTCTTTCCACCCCTCCCTCTCGGTCTAATTCTGGTTCCCCCAACCCCGGCCTGGTCCCCAGACCATTGCCCAGCACTAGACTCTGGCTGGAGGACCCTGGCCCCCAATCTGGCTCAGCGCACCCCCATTCTTCCTAGTACCCTAGCCTGAACATTGTTCTCCATTCATCACTTTTTCACCCTATTCTTGCTGCACCCTTTTGCCCTGCTTCAGGAGCCCATCCCGGCTCAAGGCTCAGGAGAGAGCACCGAGTCACCCGCTAGTGGAGTCTTTGCCCCCCAAGTTCCTCCACTCCTGGGGAACTTTGCTCTCCACTTCTTAGCATCAGGGACTTTGAAACCCAATAAATCCTGGCCCCCCTTTCTACCGCCCCTGCCCCTGGTGCTTCCTAGATGCCCCGGCCCCCACCTGCAGCTCCCCGCCCCTTCCTGCGCCCCACCCTCGTTTTTACACCGCCCCCTCCTCTGCCCCCTGGGCCCCTCCTTCCCCAGGGCCTCCACCCCGCCTGTCTGAGCCTCCCCGCTGCTCCTTCCCAGTCAGGCCAGAGGCCTGGAAGACTCTGAGCTCCTTTCCGGCTGGGTGGGGCGGGTAGGCGTGGGAGCTGGGGGGAGGGGCTGGGGGCGTGGTCTGAGGCAGCAGGTGTGCCTTAGAGGGGTGCCTGGGAACTCCAGGGACCAGAGGAGACCCCTCCCCCCAGTCTCGCGCAAGGGAAAAGTTTCTCCTTTTCCTTCCAGTGTGATAAACCCAAATAAGGAAGTGGGAACTGGGAGAGGGCCCTGGGGGTGGGGTGGGGGTTGCTGACTGGGACTTGGGGCTGAAGAGCAGGGGGCCTGGGCTGTTTTTGAAGGCCAGACACCAGGGAAGGGGCAGGGGAAGGCCCTGGGGTCGGTACCCACAGAACTCCCCTCTCCTCACACTACTGGGGGACCTGAGCCCCAGGGCAGGGTTGGGAACCCCAGAGAGGGGCTGAGGATGGGCGTCAGCAAAGTGAGGCCGGGAGGTCCCCACATCCCTAAAGTTCCAAGGCCTCCTGCCCTTTGTAAGAAAAGAGATGGGCGGGGCTGGTTGCAGATCCATTCTCCAGGAAAGGAAACTGAGTCTGGAAAGTAGAGACTAACTCCAGTCCCCATAATGGGGTGGCAGCTAAGGCCACGAGCTGAGAGCCTAGCAGGAGTCCTGCTTCCTTGCTGCCCAGGCCATGGGACTCTGGAGCCATACTGCCTGCGAGCAGGTCCTAGCACCTCCTTTTGACCTTAAGCCAGCACCTAGCCTCCCTGTGCCTCGGAATCCTCATCTGTTAAATGGGAAGTAGGATAGCACGGACTTCATAAGGTTGTTAGGAGGACTGAGTGAGCTCATAGAGGGCCACTTGGTCTGGATGACCCTCCCCCCAGCTCTGGCGGCTCGTCCTGAGTCGCACAAGGGTGGCCCTGGGAGTGTGCCAGGGACCAGATCCTCCTCAGAAAATGGAGCTGGCATACCCTTCCTTGTCCTTCTGCCAGCCGCAGGGCTGTTTGAGGGAAGGGAAGACAGAATTCACCGTCTAGTCCCAAGGGCAGGGTGAGTCCCCTTCTGGGGGGACTCAGTCTGTGTTCTGTAAGGTTGGGGATAGCCACAAGACTGTGAGACTCCAGTTGGGTGCAGGGTGGGGGGGGTCACGGGCTTTGAGGCAGATGTAAGGGCTGACTGGTTGTCATGAGGCCCTGGGGGACACAAAAGCTGTGGAAGTCAGACTTCCAAACCCTCTGCTTTCATTCCGTAAATATTCTGCAGGGGGCTCCAGGGGCCTCCGACCACTAGGGAGCTGTCAGACCCTCTGAGAAAATTGAGCCCAGGGTTGGGGTCTGGGGAGGGGGGGGTCAGATTTCATGGGTAGAGAAGGAAGGAGAGGATATCCTAGCAGAGGAGCAACAGTGGAAAAGCTGGAGGAGGGGAAAGGGAGTCAGTGGTCCCTGTGACTGAGTCTTAGAGTAGGATACAGGTGAGGGCGGGAGGGGCATTGGGACCCCAAATGTCACGCCGGGGACAATCGCGTGAGCTTTATCCAAGAACCGTAGGGAACCACAAAGGACCTGTGGGCTGGATGAGGCTTCGTTTTCACTCAGTGGCAGGAGCACTGGGGTGGATGGCCGGAGGGAGTCCAGGGATCAAGCCTCGGCCACAGCCCTCACTCACTGACCCCTGCCTTCCCGTCCCGTCCCCAGGAGGCTTCCAGTCGGAACCTGGTGACCCTGCGTGTGGACCCCAATGGCTTCTTCCTGTACTGGACAGGACCCAACATGGTGAGGGTGGGCACTGGTACAACTTGCTCAGGTCTAGGACCCCTGGCCCCGAACCCTTGAATCCCTCCTACCCACCCAGGAGGGTGGGGCCCAGCTGCTGGCTGACCTCTCCCACGGCTCCCTGGACAGGAAGTGCTAAGGGCGGGGGCTGAGGCTGGGGCTACAGCAGGGGGTAGCCACTCCCTGGCCCAGGGGGCAGATCTTGGGGGCCCCTGGCTCCCGCCCCATAGCCTCTCAGACCTACTCTGGCATCTGGTTTCCCCAGGAGGTGGACACCCTGGACATCAGTTCCATCAGGGACACGCGGACGGGACGTTATGCCCGCCTGCCCAAGGTGAGTGATGGGGTCCCGGACCGAGGGTGGGAGCGAGGCCTTGGGGGGACCCCTCTTTACCCTTGGCTTTCAACTACTCAGGACCCCAAGATCCGAGAGGTGCTGGGCTTTGGAGGCCCTGACACCCGGCTGGAGGAGAAGTTGATGACAGTGGTGGCCGGGCCAGACCCGGTGAATACAACATTCTTGAACTTCATGGCCGTGCAGGATGACACAGCCAAGGTGGGCTGGGGCCAAAGGGTCGGCCCTGGGGAGCCTCACTGCTGAGTCAGCCATCACTTAGTGAGCATCCATTGTGTCCTAGGCTGTCCTCTACCCCTATTTCTAATCAGCCTCTGACAAGGCAGTATTTAAGCACTTAACTATGGACGTACCTGGTTCTGGGTGTGGGCTGGGGCTGGGCCAACCCCTCTGTTCCCCGTTCACTCACCCCCCCACCCTGTCTCCTGACCCCTCAGGTCTGGACCGAGGAGCTGTTCAAGCTGGCTATGAACATCCTGGCTCAGAACGCCTCCCGGAACACCTTTCTGAGAAAAGCGTGAGTCCCGGGCCTGCCTGGGGGGTGTCGGGGGTTCAGGTGGCCACGCCCAAGGCGTGACCCTTCTGCCTGCCTCCCCAGATACACCAAGCTGAAGCTGCAGGTGAACCAGGATGGACGGATCCCAGTGAAGAAGTGAGTACCCCTTGCCTCAGCACCTTCTCTCCTGCCCCCACCTTAGTGACCTTTGCCCCCACTGACCCTGACCCCTCTCACCTGCTCAGCATCCTGAAGATGTTCTCAGCAGATAAGAAGCGCGTCGAGACTGCGCTGGAATCCTGTGGCCTCAATTTCAACCGGGTGAGGAGGCCGGGACAGGAGCAACGGAGGGTGTCACGGAGGGTGTCTGGTCTCTTGGGGCTCGCTGTCTCTTGGGTTCTCACCCCACGCTTCTGGTCCCCAGAGTGAGTCCATCCGGCCCGACGAGTTCTCCTTGGAAATCTTCGAGCGGTTCCTGAATAAGCTGTGTCTGCGGCCAGACATTGACAAGATCCTGCTGGAGATGTGAGCAGGGCTGGGCCCACCTCTCAGCCCCCAGAGCGCTGTGTCTGGCCTCTGCCGGCATTCCTTCTTTCCGGCACAGCCAGGGGAAGCGGCACGGCCGGGGGTCCCCGTGCGCCAGGGCTGGGGCCGAGGCTGTGCCGTGAACTGCTCTGTGCTGATCCTTGGCTGGGGTTACTTTCATCAGCCTGTGCCCGAGGCTGGGGACCGAGGGGCTTCGATGTGCTGTGGGACTTTGCCTGAGCTCACACAGCGAGTGAAGACTGGGGCTGAAGGTGGGAAGCAGGCATAGCAGGCCAAACACTCTGTGGCCTCCAAAGCCCTCGCTAATGTCAATGCCGGCACCTGGTGGTTAGGAGGGTGGATGGGAAAACTGAGGCCCAGGGGGCACAGCCGTTTGCCCAAGTCCCAATCAGCAGGTGCTAGAGCCAGGCCCAGAACTTTCCTCTTCTCCCGGGGCGAGGGCCTGGAGCAGGGGCTGGGGAGGCTCTAGCCTGACTCAGCTTCCTACCCCCTTTAGAGGCGCCAAGGGCAAGCCATACCTGACGCTGGAGCAGCTCATGGACTTCATCAACCAGAAGCAACGGGACCCGAGGCTCAACGAAGTGCTGTACCCACCCCTGCGGCCCTCCCAGGCCCGGCTGCTCATTGAGAAGTATGAGCCCAACCAGCAGTTCCTGGAACGAGGTGAGCCGGAGGGGAGCCAGTCGGAGTTGGGGGCTGGCAGCAGGAGGCGCCCCAACTGACCCGGCTGAGTCCACCCGTCCCCCAGACCAGATGTCCATGGAGGGCTTCAGCCGCTACCTGGGGGGTGAGGAGAATGGAATCCTGCCCTTGGAGGCCCTGGATCTGAGCGCAGACATGACCCAGCCGCTAAGCGCCTACTTCATCAACTCCTCACACAACACCTATCTCACAGGTGAGTGAGCCACCCTCGGGCAGCTGGAGCGGTGGCATCCATGACCTCTGCCCTCTGCCCCTCACGTCACCTCCCTCGTTTGGGGGTGACCCGTCCTAGGGATGCAGGCAGGGAACAGGCAGCCTACCCCAGGGGAGCGGGGCTTCCCGGCATGGGCACATTTCCCAGATGGCCCAGAAGCCTTTGCTGGGGAAGGGCTGGCCTGCGAAGGGACACTGAGGCTGGGCGCAGGTCACCGTGTGGTGGGCTTCGGCAGGAAGGAGGCCGGAGGCGGGATGGCTGCTGGGGCAGGTAGAGGTGAGAGGGAGTGAGAGAAGGAGGCAGGGCTAGACCAGGGCACCGGAGGCATTTGGATTTATCCTAAGTGGGCGGGAAGGGCTTTTCGGAGGGTGTTATTCAGGGGAGGCGATGAGGCCCAATAAAGGGAGCAGGTGCTCTGCAGAGATTGCATGGGAGGCAGCGAGGGGCCTCCCCGGGCAGGAGGTGATGGAGGCTATTTCAGGGCGGCGGCAGGCAGTGAAAGGAGGAAAGGGAAATGAAGGGCCGTGGGGGTGTTGGGGACAACTCTCCACTTGAGGCCAGTAGATAGGAGGGGGATGTTTATCTGAGAGAGGATGAGCCCCGGCGAAGGAACCTGCCATCAGCCAGCTCTGCTCGATGCTGACTCTGCCCGGTTTGGATGGATGCCAGGGGCTGGGTGGCAGGACGTGGGCCCCGCCCTGGGGGATTTTAGGAGAGATGATGCTGGTTCCACAGTGAATTAAGGAGTGATGGAGGGCTGGCCAGACAGCGTGCCAGGGCCGGGCTGGGCCGCCGCGGGGGCCTCTGCGTCTCCAGCATGGCTGGTTGAGGAGCCGTGGCGGGCCTGGGGAGGAGGGTGAGGACCCCGGCTGGCCGGGCGGCTGTGGTGATGGAGCCTGGCCGCCAGCGGGGCAGCTGGCTGGGACGTCGTCGGTGGAGATGTACCGGCAGGCACTGCTCTGGGGCTGCCGCTGCGTGGAGCTGGACGTGTGGAAAGGGCGGCCCCCGGAGGAGGAGCCCTTTATCACCCACGGCTTCACCATGACCACCGAGGTGCCGCTGCGAGACGTGCTCGAGGCCATTGCGGAAACCGCCTTCAAGACCTCGCCCTACCCTGTCATCCTTTCCTTCGAGAACCACGTGGACTCGTGAGTGGGCCCCTGCCCCGGGGATCCCCCCGATCGACCCAAGACAGCCATCCCACCAGGGCACTCTTTGTTCCTGTGACCCTCCGACCCCGAGGGCCTTTGGTCTCCCCTGGGGACTGAAGTCAGCTTCACCCCACCCCGTCCAGGATCTTCTGACCTTTGACCTTGGCCCCACAGGGCAAAGCAGCAGGCCAAGATGGCCGAGTACTGTCGTTCGATCTTCGGGGACGCGCTGCTCATCGACCCACTGGACAAGTACCCGGTATGAGGGCTTGGCACTGGGGCAGGGCATGGGGGGTGAGGGCGCCCCTGCAGGCCCTGACCTGTCTGTGGCCGCCAGCTGGCCCCAGGCGTCCCCCTGCCCAGCCCCCAGGACCTGATGGGCCGCATCCTGGTGAAGAACAAGAAGCGACACCAGCCCAGCACTGGTGTCCCCAACAGCTCCATTCGCAAGCGGCCGCTGGAGCAGAGCAACTCGGCCCTGAGCGAGAGCTCTGCCGCCACCGAGCCCTCCTCACCTCAGCTCGGTATGGCCCCTGCCCGGCCTTCACCCCCGATCCTGACCCTGAACTCTTAACCTCACTGAGTTCCACCTCCCCAGTGACGCTCCTGCGGCTCCCGGCCTGACCTCCCTCCCCGCGGGGTCTCTTACTGCCACGCAGCTGATGATGGGACCTCTGACCCCTGTCCCCGGGCACTGACTTCACTGAACTATAGCCCAGCTGGATGTGGTTCCATCCGATTTCTGACCCCTCAACCTCAGTTTCCCACCTCGCAGAGCCCTCCTGTTAACCAGATTATGACCCTGAATTCTGACCTCTGGCCTCTGACCTCCATGAACTACCTCCTCATGCTTCGGGTGTGGCCCTCAGACCTCCAACCCCTCTTCTGTGACCCCCACTGAGTCCGTCTACCCCTTGGTTATGATTTTAGCTAACCCTTGACCTCTCACTTTATCGAAGTCCCCTGGGCATGTGACCCCGACCGCTCACCTCACTGAGCCACCTCGTTGGGTATGGCTCTGATTGACGCCTCACTTGGGAATCCCACTGTGTCATCCTTTACCCCCACTGCCAAGGCACCTGTATCTCAGTTCCTGGCTTCTCATCCTTCTGAGCCACGCTACCTACCTCTCTGATGGATAGGACTCTGGACCCTGACCTTTGACCCGTGACCCCTATGCACTACTCTTGGCTTCTGCTCCTACCCCCAGCCACGCTGCCCTGAGATAACCCCCTGAGTCGCCTCCACACACAGCCCCTCGTGGCTCCTGAGTGTCTATGTTTGAGGACCCCTGTGGCCCTGTTTTCTGCAGGGTCCCCCAGCTCTGACAGCTGCCTGGGCCTGAGCAATGGGGAAGAGCTGGGCCTTGAGAAGCCCAGCCTGGAGCCTCGGAAGTCTCTGGGCGAGGAGGGGCTACAGCGGGGCCCTGATGCTCTTGGATCTGCCGACCGTGAGGATGAGGAGGAAGACGAGGAAGAGGAGGAACAGGCAGATCCCAAAAAGCCGACCTCAGATGAGGTCAGTCCCGCGGGCGGGAAGAGGCAGACGCAGCATGTTTTAATTCCCCAAGCGTTTGCTGAACACCTACTGTGTGCCAGACACAGCACTGTGTACTGGGTCTGACCATGATCAGATGTTATTCCTGTTCTCTTGGAGTTCCCAGGGTGTGTGGGGGGATGGGGGGAGGAGGGGGTCATAGGTACATAGGCACAGAAGCAAGTGTGAAGTTATGCTCATGACTGGGCCGGGGGAGGGTGAGTTAGGGGGCAGAATTGGGGGGAAGAAGGAGAGACCCACCTGGGCGGGGAGGTTAGGCGATTAGACCTGAGGAAGAGGAACATCACGTACGTACGCGTGTGTACAAAGGCCCTGTGGCAGGACTGGAGAGTGCAGGAAGGGGCAGTGTAAGACAAGGGAGTGTTGAGTTGAGGAGCGGCGGTGACAGGAAAGGTGGATCCTGAGGTCAGATTTGGGAGGGGACCAGACTGGGGAAGGGTGTGTGCGGGTGTGTGCAGGCGTGGCCAAGCTCAGCATTGAGGGTGTCAAGTTCAAGGCTCTTGGTGGGTCACCCGAGAGGAGATGGCAAGATGGTAATTGGAAATAATGGCTCGTCTGCACGTGACTAACCGAGTCCCTGGGGTTGGGTGACGAGTGCCAGCTTCCAAGGATCAGGGAGGCAGGAGGCAGAGGAGGAAGGTGGGGCCCAGGGCACGTCGCCAAGGCTCCAGAGAGAAGCCTGTGGGGCAGATGGGACCAGGACTGACGGTCCACGGAGCGGCTGGGGCCCAATTGCAGAGGCGGGCAGAGGGTCAGGACCTCCCTCCTGGCAGGGGGCAGATGAGGCAACTTCCAGCTGATGGCTGGGGGGCATGGCCCTGCCGACCCTGTCTTTGGTGGCCACAGGGCACTGCCAGCAGCGAAGTCAATGCCACTGAGGAGATGTCAACACTCGTCAACTACATCGAGCCTGTCAAGTTCAAGTCCTTTGAGGCTGCTCGAAGTGAGTGGGGTGGGAAATGGTGGGAGTAGGAGCCAGCCCAGCCTCTCCAGACCTGACCCCCTCCCCCGCTCCCCGCCCCCCCCTCCCCCAGAGAGGAACAAATGCTTCGAGATGTCATCCTTCGTGGAAACCAAGGCCATGGAGCAACTGACCAAGAGCCCCATGGAGTTTGTGGAGTATCCTTCCGCATTGCCGGGGCTGGCAGACCAGGGTGGGGGTGCTCACAGGCGGGCTCGGATGTTCTGATCCCACTTATGCCACCTGCGCAGGGTCCTCACCCTCGAGCACCTTGGCCTGGGCTTGGGGCTAGCCTGGGAGGCTGCGTGGGGGCTAGGCCGGGAGGCAGGGGGGCCGGAGGGGCAGAGGCCGGGAAGGGGGTTCACAGGAGCGCAGCGTGGGCCTGGGGCGGGGCCCGGTAAAGAGCATGGCCCCTGACTGCCCACCTCAGATACAATAAACAACAGCTCAGCCGCATCTACCCCAAGGGCACCCGCGTGGACTCCTCCAACTACATGCCCCAGCTCTTCTGGAACGTGGGCTGCCAGCTTGTGGCCCTCAACTTTCAGACCCTGGGTGAGCACCAGCCTGCCTCGACCCCCCGGCTTCCAACCTCGCCAGTTTCTGCTCTGCGACCCTGCTGACCTTGTCCGAAAGGACTTCTGACTGCCTGATCCCAGATCTCCAGACCAAACCAAGACCTTGGCTCACCTCAACTCCTGACCTTGGCTGACCGTTCCCCCTGATCCCACTTGATCTGACCCTCCCGGTCCCTGGTCCTCCCTCTGCATTGAACTGTCCTTCCCGACTCCTGACCCCAGGGGGCTGGCTGACCCTTGCCGTCCCCACGTCACCCCCAGATGTGGCGATGCAGCTCAACGCGGGTGTGTTTGAGTACAACGGGCGCAGCGGCTACCTGCTCAAGCCCGAGTTCATGCGGCGGCCGGACAAGTCCTTCGACCCCTTCACCGAAGTCATCGTGGACGGCATCGTGGCCAATGCCTTGCGGGTCAAGGTGGGGCCAGGGGAGGGCCCTGGCAGGGTGTCCTGGGGGCGGGACTCTTCGCAGCCACCTCACCCTCCTGGCCCCCTCAGGTGATCTCGGGGCAGTTCCTGTCCGACAGGAAGGTGGGCATCTACGTGGAGGTGGACATGTTTGGCCTCCCCGTTGACACACGACGCAAGTACCGCACTCGGACGTCTCAGGGGAACTCGTTCAATCCTGTGTGGGATGAGGAACCCTTTGACTTCCCCAAGGTGAGCCCAGGGCCTGCACCTGCCCTGCCGGGCCCTCGGGGCAGCAGGAAGCAGGTGCATGGGTTGGTGGTCAGGAGTCGGAAGGCGGGTGCCCCTGTCACCTCCAGGCCCCGCGTGTGACAGGGTCAGGCCTGGGCTCCTTGCCCTCTGCAGCCTTTGAGAAGAGCACAGGAAGGTGAGACAGCAGGAGGGCCTGCAGCGCCCCCCATGAGGAGCGGGGGCAGCCCACCCCCTCGCTCAGGCAGGAAGGACCTGTCTGAGATCACAGCCGCAGGCTCACGCCAGCTCTGCCCTGCCTCCCGGATGGACTGGACCTCGGTGTGCCGCTGGGGTGGGTGTGGCTCCGTCCCGGACTCAAGGCTCACTGTACAGTTTCTAACCTGGCAATGACCGGGACCGTCCCATGAGAGCGGTGCCCGGAGGGGTCTGCCTGTTCTCTCCGCTGCTCGCCATCTGTTTGGCCAGGCCGTGGAGGCCGCCCCTGGTTCAGTGGCGACGGTGACCGATGGTCAGTAATTGGGTCAGCTCGTCTGAGGGTCCACTCGGAGCGCTGGCCTTGGTGGCTGTGGTCAGCTGTGGCTCTGTGGACGCGGGGGCCGTGGGTCAGCTCCCTGGCTCAGCACCGGTCTGGGCCCTCAGGTGGTGCTCCCCACGCTGGCTTCGCTGCGCATCGCAGCCTTTGAGGAAGGCGGCAAGTTTGTGGGGCATCGGATTCTGCCCGTCTCTGCCATCCGTTCAGGTGAGGCCAGCTGGGCTCTGGGAAGCACAGGGGCGGTGTGTGTGGGTACCCAGTGGGGCCCAGCCACCTTGCCGTCCCCCCCTCCCAGGGTACCACTACATTTGCCTGCGGAATGAGGCCAACCAGCCGCTCTGCCTGCCAGCCCTGCTCATATACACCGAAGCCTCCGACTATATTCCTGATGACCACCAGGGTGAGCAGGGGCGGGGGGTGGGGGGCTGGCCAGGCAGGGTCGGGGACAGGCGTGCCGGCGGGGTCTGGCAGTGGCTGAGCCAGGTGGCCCCAGCTGAGGGTGGTGAACAGCCCTGAGGGCGGGTTTGGGTTCCGTGGTCCTTCCGTGAAACCAGAGCAGTGGGGAAGGTGTGGCCCCGGGGGTTCTGTCTCTGAGACCCTTGCCCTCTGTTCCCCACCCAGACTACGCAGAGGCCCTGATCAACCCCATCAAGCATGTCAGCCTGATGGACCAGAGGGCCAAGCAGTTGGCCGCCCTCATCGGGGAGAGCGAGGTGAGCCAGGGCAGGTCAGGGGCGAGCGGGAGACAGCAGGCTCCGGGTGACTTGGACCCTTGGGGCTGCTGGGGGTGTGGGTGGGGCGGGGCGGTGAGGGCTGATCTCTGGACCCCGTCTTCTCCACGCTCCCCTGCCCGCACTGCCCTACCCCAGTGCCAGCTGGTGGTCTGGCTCCTCTCCCCGAGTGGAGCTGTTCACTGCCTTACTGTCGACGCCAGCCCGGTGACATTCACCCACACCCTCTGCCTGCGGGGCCGGTTCCCCTTTTGGCTCCTCTCGTCCAGACTAGACAATAGAGCCAAGGGTATGCTGAGCGTCAGATCTGTGCCTGGCCCGGTGTGAGCTCTTTTCACCGACTCGACTCCTAGAATCCTCCCCCCCGCCCCCTGTCACCTGAGTCGGGTCCTGCCACCCCAGTGTAGAGATGGGGACACCGAGGCTCTCCAACCGGGCCTCCAACGCCGGCCATTCTGCCATGCCGCCTGGTGTGGGGCCTCTGGCCTTTCAGACTCAGTAGGCTCAGCTGCCTCGGGTGACTGTCCACGTCGGAAGGAGGTGGAAACTACCCCTTTTGCGCGCAGGAGGCTTTCAGGACAGACCCGGGCTGGAATCTCTCCAGCTGAAGGGCAGGGTTCGGCTGCCTCACCAAAGCGGTTGGAAGCCACAGAAGCTTTTAAACCCTGGGGTGCTGGGGGCCAGGAGATGGGCAGTGGCTTCTGTGGGGAGGGGTCAGGAGCAGAGGCTTGCCCGCACAGCGAGAGCTGGTCCCCCGGGGCCTGTGGCAGGCAGAGAAATGAGGCTGCCTGGAGCTGTCAGCGGGAGAGGCTGGTGCCCACTCTGCGGTCACTTCCTTCATTGATTTAATCAGGAGCTAAGCAACGAGGAAGATGAGCAGCTGTGGGTGAGGGTGGAGGGGGACTGGGAAAGGGGGAGGAAGCTTGGGGTGGGGCCAAGGTTTTCCTGAACAATCTGGAAGTTCCTGAGCACATGCACGGGGGCCCGGCATCCTAGGGACGCGACCTCACGTTATCTGCCCCACACCCTGCGTGGAACAGGGGTTCTAGAAATGCTTACCTTATTACCTCTTACTTCTCTTGTGGGTGTTCAACAGCCCCATATTCTAGACGGGGAGTCCAGGCCAGACGGGCCGAGGGAAGCGGACCAGGGGCATCGGGGAGCCCCGGGAGGTGGCGAAGGACAGAAGGGCCTGGAGAGAACGGCATTTCTGGAAAGAGCATTCTGCTTTCTCCCCCTCAGGCTCAGGTTGGCCCAGAAACCTGCCAGGAGACTCCATCTCAGCAGCCGGTGACCCCAAACCCCACACCCAGCACACTGGACATCTCCCCGCGCCGGCCCCCGGGCCCCGCCACGTCCCCTAGCAGCCCCTCCCTCAGCAGCCCAGGTAAGGGGCAGCCTGGGCCCAGGGTGGGCTGAGGGGGCAGCTCCGCTCTGCCGTCCGCCAGCCTCTCACGGCCCTGCCTCCGCTCTCCAGGGCAGCGCGACGACCTCATCGCCAGCCTCCTCTCAGGTGCGGGGCAGGGGCTGTTCTGGAGGGGGTGAGGCGCCCCTGCGGGGTTGGCCTGCCCCGGCCCGGCCCCGCCCACCTTTGCCCCGTCGCTCGCAGAGGTGGCCCCGGCCCCGCTGGATGAGCTCCGAGGCCACAAGGCTCTGGTGAAACTCCGGAGCCGGCAAGAACGAGAGCTTCGGGAGCTGCGCAAGAAGCATCAGCGGAAGGCGGTTGCCCTCACTCGCCGATTGCTCGACGGCTTGGCCCAGGCCCGGGCTGAGCGCAGGTGCCGGCAGCGGCCGGGTGTCCTGTGAGTGTCCAGACCACGTGCACGCGAGTGTGTGCCGTGCGCGGTGACGGGAACGTGCGGGGGTGTGCGCGCGTGGGGTTCTTCACGACGTGAGCTCCTTGACGCCCAGGGAGGAGGGTCTGGTGCCAGGGAGATAGAGTCTTCCCACGTTGGGTCCCGCCCTCCCTGCCGGGGAACTAGATCGCTCTAGAAGCCCCCCCCCCCCCCCCCCACGAGGAGCACGTATTTCCAGCAACCGGTGCCCACACAGGCTCCCGTCATTCGGATGGAACTGATGGGCCTCGTTGTTGGCATAACAGACACCGCCCTCCCAGCCCGAGTCCCTGTGACAACCTGAGTGTCACCCAGAGGGGTTCTTCCTGCAGAGGCGGGGAGGACGAGAAGGTGGAGGAGGAAGAGGTGAAGCGGTATCGAGAGTTCCAGAAGAGACAGGTGCAGAGTCTGCTGGAGCTGCGGGAGGCCCAGGCGGATACAGAGGCCGAGCGGAGGCTGGAGCATCTGCGACAGGTGAGGTGGGCGTGGGGCAGCCAGCGGGGTGGGGGCCCGTCTCTCGGACAGACCCGGCCTCAGCCTGTGTCACCTGGTGGCCGCCCGTGTCCGCAGGCTCAGCAGCGGCTCAGGGAGATCGTCCTGGATGCTCACGCGACCCAGTTCAAGCGGCTGAAGGAGACGAACGAGAGGTGAAGGCCAAGGATCCTGTGTGGGTGGGGCAGGGGGCTCCCCGGTGTTGTCAGGAGGAGGGGAGAGCCCCCAGACCTGCCCTCCACCCTTCCTCCTCCCCGCCACCGGCTCGTCCAGGGAGAAGAAGGAGCTGCAGAAGATTCTGGACAGGAAGCGCCACAACAGTATCTCAGAAGCCAAGACAAGGGAGAAACATAAGAAGGAGGCGTAAGGGCACCGGGGCCAGGGGGGCTGGGGGCTGGGAGCCTGGGGGGCTGGGCACCGAGCCCACTCTGTCTTGCTCCCTGCAGGGAACTGACAGAGATTAACCGTCGGCACATCACCGAGTCCGTCAACTCCATCCGTCGGGTGAGTGAGGCTCAGGTCCCGCCGCAGCCCCCTCCTGTGCCTTCCTTCATTAGAAACCCATCTCAGTGCCCGGCCTATTGCTATATTATCCTAGAGGGACTTCTAGAACCTTTTCCCTCTGGGCCCCACAGCCCTCTCTTGCCCCCTGACATCCTATCTGGAGCCAACTGCCTGTAACAGTGTCCCATGGCTTTGGAGTCTCTGTCTGGAATGTTTGCTGGGTCACGTCAGAATCCTGGCCCCGCAGCTCTGGGGGGGGCTTGCACCTGCCTGACTTCTTCTGTAGCCAGAGCCCTAGGGCCCTGACCCCCCCCCTAGGGACCCGTGGCTGGGCCCCCCCCCCCCCCACCCCCCCCCCCCCCCCCCCCCCCCGCAGCTGGAGGAGGCCCAGAAGCAGCGGCACGAACGCCTTGTGGCCGGGCAGCAGCAGGTGCTGCAGCAGCTGGCCGAAGAAGAGCCCAAGGTGAGGCCTTGGATGAGGCGGGCGGGAGGCAGGCAGGGCGCTGGGCGGCCCGGCCTCGCCTGTGATACTCCCCCCTCCTCCCCCCGCAGCTGCTGGCCCAACTGGCCCAGGAGTGTCAGGAACAGCGGGCAAGGCTGCCCCAGGAGGCCTGCCGGAGCCTGCTGGGCGAGACGCCGGAGGGGCTGGGGGACGGGCATCTGGTGGCCTGTGCCAGCAATGGTCACGCACCTGGGAGCGGCGGGCACCTGTCTGGCGCCGACTCAGAGAGCCAAGAGGAGAATACGAAGCTCTGAACTGGCTGAGCGAGAGGTGGCCACAGGATGGGTGCTGGGAGGGCAGGAAGCTAAGACACTAAGGCTCTTGTTTTTGTTTTTGTTTTTGTTTTTAACTTTTTATCTTTAGAAATTTTATTTTTTTAAACCGGGGCAAGCAACCCCACACTAACCCCCTTACTTCACCCTCCTGGGGCCCCATTAGTCCCCAGCCCCTCCTTCCTGCCTTCAGTCCTAAGGAAGGTGCTGGGTCACTGTGGGCCGGGAGGTTTTTGCGCTCCCTTGGTGCCCACACCCCAGAGTGGGGGTTGTCTCCCTCACTTCCCCCCGGGAACACTGGCGGAGACTTTGAGCTCTGGGAAGTAGGGTCACCTTCTTGCTCTCTTCTTTGGGAATTTTTTTTTTTTTTTTTTACATGAATAAAAGTGGATTTCAGGGACCCTGTGTGCAGTGTGGTCTGGGGTGGGGCAGTTCTGGAGAGGGCCCTGGGCCCTGTCTGGCTCTACGGGCTTCAGTTTCCTCATCTATAAAAAGGGTTTGTGGGGTTGAGGTCAGGCCCTCGGTGAAGGGTTGCTGGGTTTTAACCTTGAGACCTCCTTGTTGGGGGCCTGCAGATCTCCCCGATGACCTGACATTAGAGGTCCTGTGGCCTCCCCCCACATTTTCCCGCCTTTATGTCCTCTGTCTCGGGCCTATCACTTCCCCCCCCCCCCCCCCCCACCTCTCATTACTTTTCTCCCTCCTGGGCCCTTCTTGTCCTTCCTTCACAAAGGCTTAGGCCTCTGCTTCAGGAAGCCTTCCCTGCCCCCCCTTCCTGTTGCCTGATATGACCCAAGCACCCAGCATCTTCCGACGAGGCGGTTCTGGGCCCCTCGCAGGCAGTTGACTCTAACTGGGGATGGACCTTGTCAGCTCAGAACCTGCCCGACATCAGGGGACCGGACCTGGGCTCTCGATGATACGCTAGGTGGGGAATGGGTGGACCTAGTAGTGACCCTTCTCCCGAGGGACTCTTGGGAGAAGGGAAGCTGACAGTCACAGATGCATACAGGGACTGGGAGCCCCAGCATCCCCCTCATCCCTGTGAGGGAGATGTTATGCCTGTTTTACAGATGAGGAAACTGAGGCCCAGAGCAGAAGTCCCGTGTGCCAGGCCACAGCTAAGTCAAGATGTCCTGACCTGGAGGCAGGGCGGGCCTGGACCTTCTATGGCAGACTGTCTTCCGGCCAGGTTGGAGGACCTGCTCCATGCCGCTCTCTCCTGCCTCTGGACAGCGTGGAGTGGCAGAGACCCCGCAGCGAGGGTGCGGCTAGGTTCTGCTGCAGGGTCAGGCTGGCACTTCTTCAAGGCCTCTCCCGGCTTCCTGGCTTCCTGGGCCGACTGCCTCCCTCCTCCAGAGGAAGGCAGCCTCTTATCTGGGCTTATCTCCTGCCAATTGAGTGTTTTCTTTCTTTGTTTTTGCTGCAGCCTCAGGCAAACAGGGCGGGGAGGCCAGAGAGAAAAGGCTGCCAGAGCAAGGCCCTTCCCAGGGCTGGGGGCCTCTCCCCTTTGCCCTGCTCCCTCAGGGTTAATACCGTTATTGTCCAGACCTTCCCGGCTTCTGGGGTCAGGCCTTGTCCTGTCCCCAGATTGGCCTACCGTATTCCATGACCAAGTCCTATCTTCCCGATTTGGCTCACCACTACCTTACAGAAGAAACACTCCATGTTAGTGCCCGGATCCTCAAAGGCCAGGCTAAACTCCAAACTCCTGGGTATGACATTCCAGACCCCCAGAATCCTGGCCTCTGCTGCTCCCCCATATCCTTTCATGGGTCCACTCTTTTCTCCGCTGGGAATGACAGCTTCCTTCCCCATCTCCCTTTTTAAGTAAGTCCCAGCTCTAACTCACCTCTGCCCTGGCCCTCACCCCGGTACCAGTCCCTGTTAACAGCACTCAGCTGGCGGTAACTCCACTCTGAAAGGCTGGCTCACCTCTGCCAGGAAGCTTCTGACGGCGGGCTGTTGTGGCCTAATTCATCTTTGTATACTCATTACAAAGCGCTGGCTGGTCTATAGGGGGCGCCAATAAATCTTTCTGGAATTGAGCTCGGAGCCCCGCTCCCAGGTCCTGGTGAAGCTTTTCGGTTCCCTAGTGATCAGTCCATTCACAGCTCTGGGACCAGCCTTCTTCCATGGTCCCCTCCCCCGCTTTGTGCGTCCGGCCAGTTCCCTGAACAGAGCTGGCCCCAGGCCGACCACACAGTAGCTGTTTGAAAGGACTGACCCAAATAGGAACAACTGACCCTCCCCAGGGGACGGCGACACGGTTTGCAGGGTGCGGAATTCCGGCGGCCGGCCGGCTTGCAGTTCCCAATGACCGTATTAGAGATAAGGACCTGGAGGTCCCCGAGGCCAGGCAGCCCTGGCTCTGGTCGCAGCACGGACCCCTTCCTGGACTCGGTTCCAGGATGTCACTCAAAAAGAGCTTCCTTTTCCCTTATGTGTAAGACGGCGGCATCTTTCGAAACTGTCCGTGCTAGCGTTTCCCCTGCCTGCGAAGCCCCAAGCGACGGAGAGGGGAGACTCGGCGGCACAAACACGGGCTTTATTAGCACGCTTCGTTGCGAGCGATGGCCCGCACCGATACCGCGGAGGAGAGGGTTCTGCTGAAGTTGGGGTTTCCCGGGCTTGTAACTTGGCGCTGGCGCGCGCCGGGGGCGGGGTCACGGGGCCACTTCCGGCGGCTAAGGGCGGCTAAACTTCAAAACTTCCGACGGAGCCCAAACCCTCCATGCTCCTCGCACACACCGGAAGAGAATCAGGTTTGGGTCAGATCGCCTCCTTCGAAAAGGAAAGGACCGATCTTTTTTGCAGAAGTCTTGCCAAAACGACTTCCGCCCACACCCAAGATGGCCGCCGCCGGCGCCGGGAGCGGGGAGTTTCGGGCCGTGGGACGGGTCACTGGGAGGGGGCGGAGCCTCCTCTCCCCAAGTTCCGATCCCACCAGGACTGGATGAAGCGCGTCCAGCTGGGGCTTTGCCGCATCTGCGTCGCTGTGCCCGCGCTCTTCGGGCGTGGAAGTCCCTTCGGGGTGGGAGGAGGAAAGGGTTACATGAGTTAGCTTCTCCTGGCATCCCGAGTCGGAGCCCTCCACCTCCGGAATCCCACCGCTGAGAAGCGGCGGACCTAAAGACCGTAGATTCCAGCATGCCGTGTACCGAGGGGGCCTCCTGACCACTTTAGGAAGCTCGAAGGATCGCTTGGGCTCTTAGGAATGAGACTGGTTAGATCCCAGACACTATGCCAGGGGTGCGGGGAGAGGACGCCTAGGACCCTGTAAGCGCCAGAGTCGGAGACTTAGCATCTAGAAGACTGGAGGGCAGTTCAAAAAAAAGTAATTCTTTAGTTGAGGCCTAAGAACCCGGATATCCGAAAGGGGCCGACCGGGAGCACAAATACCAGCATGCCTCGTGCCCCAAGGATTCGGGGAACCCAGGAGCTTTAGCTTTCTGAAGCACGACCTGGACTACAGATACCGGCATGCCACGGGACTCAGGAAGGGTCCGACTAGAGGGGGGAAGAGGCGTTCCGGAACTACAGATCCCGACATGCTTTCGGGCCGGCGCTCACCTTGAAGGAGCCCTGGAACTCGTCGCTCATCCTCCGGAGCTCGCGGCCGTAGCGCAGGGCGGCCCAGAGGTTGGGGGGCGCCGAACGCGAGCGACCCCGGAAAGGGCTGGGCTCTTCCTCCTCCGTCCCTTCATCCTCCTCGGTCCCGGCGGGGTACGAGCTGTGGCGACTCCGGGTCTCCACAGCCCCAGCGCCTGCACAGGGGGCGGGGGCGATGTGAATCTCAACTCCTCTGCGCCCCCAGCCTTGCCGAAGCCCTCGGCACCAGCTCCCCGCCCGCGGATGTCACAGTACGCGTCGTCGGAGCCCCCGTTGAGTTCCTTCGTATGTAAATCAAGGGAAGCTCATGGGGCTTTTGTGAAGATTCAAATTAACTTCTCGTGAATCCCACAAATCTTAATTGAGCCCCAATAATGGGCCCAGGCCCTTAGTGTATTAAATGGCCTTCCTCTGTGTCTAGCACAAAATAAGGAAATCAGTAGTATAGTTTTCAGCGCAAGACCATGGGGCCTCTCAGCCCTTCTGGGGACCAGTCCCCTGGATGAGGAGTCAGGGCTGAACTCCCAGTTCTGCAAGTGATCGGCAGGTGCCCATTTGTCTCACTGTCTTGGCCTAGGGAGACCTAGAGTATGAAAGTGTAAGCCGAAGTCATTCGCAGCCACCTCCCCGTGTCGAGTTTGTCTGGCCTGTGTTCTGTGTACCGTCCCCCCACTCCTGCCAACCCCACCCCCATATCCAGACCAACAGAGACCTAGAACCACTCCCAGGAGCAAAACCCCAGAGCTACGTTAATAGAGTGCCAGACAGCACGGAGCAAATGCAGGGGGACATGCTTGGCGTCCACAGCAAGGCACATCTGTCAGGGAAGGCATTTTGGAGGAAATAAAGTTTAGGCCAGGCTTTGAGGCCAGGGGATAACAGTGTCTCATCCTCTCGCCAAGAACCTAACACAAAGCCCTGTGGGTCACTTTCAGGGGCTGCAGGGCCCCCATGGGGCCCAGCTCCAGACACATGGCTAAGAAAGCCGAGAAGGGAAGAAAATGCCGGATCCAGAACGGCCTAGGCTAAGAGGAGGGGTCAGAGCTCCTGGCTGTTCTGAGCTTCACCACGGTCCAGGCCTGGAGGGCAGGTGGGAACTCCAAGGTAGATGTGGGGAACAGGAAGCTAAATCGGAAATCGGCATCGGGGATAGAGTCTGGACGAGTCAGGAATAGAAAGACCCCTGATGAGAACAGGCCCATCGGAGGGGCACTGTCCGGTTCTGTGGGGAGCAGGCAGAGGCAAGGGTCCGTAGCTAGACGGGCCCCGGCTCCGCCAGATTCCTGCTTTGTGAGCTTGGGCCCTGTCCTAACCTGTTGGGGCCTCACTGCCCTTCCTCCGTGACATGGGGGCAGTCCCCGTCTCTGAGGACCACCCCGACAACGGATGAGACCAGCAGAGCACCATATTCTGCCCCTTTTATATCCCGAAGCCTCCCAGCTTCCCAGTGAGGCAGACATTAAGTCCTCCCTATATGACAGAGAAACGGAGTCACCTAGAGGTGAGGAACTGGCCGGAGGTCACACAGCCAGCTGGCCGCTTAAGCGCTCAAGGAACACCGGCTGTTCTTTGCTGGCTTTTAAAAAACGCCCGGGACCATCACGTGACAGATACAAGGTCCAAGACTCAGAAAGCGAATGGCTTGCAGGGGGGCACTTGGTCTGGGCACTGCCCCCTCGCCCAGGAACCAGAACAAGCGGAAGTGTTCCCTGTGTGTCAATTCATTACATCCCCAGCACACTCTGTGAGGAAGGTTCCTCACTGTCCCCATTTTACAGGGGAGAAAACCAAGGCACAGAGAGGGTAGGTAACTTCCCCAATGTCACACAGCTAGTAGGTGGCAGAGCTGGGATCCAAACCCAACCAGTCTGGCTCCAGGGCGTAAAGCCCCCACGTTTAATGCTCGTGCCCCAGGTTCCCAACAGCGCACCGTGGGCCACCCTGGGGGTCCAGTGTGGGGAGGACACCTCTGGGCCTTCTGTGAGTGCCAGCTCTACCGGGAGCCCATCCTAGGGGTAGGTTTTTTTTTTTTTACCAGAGCCATGGGTTTAGTAATGCCAATCCGACCATTGTCAAATGGTGATCATTTGTATAAACAGCTTTTTTTTTTTTTTAACTAAGCTTTTAAAAGTCTCCTCTCTACTGGGAAAAAACCCAAAAAAACAACAACTGAAGAATTTTCTGTGAATTCCCTGGGGTCACTCTGAACCATCCCACCCTCAAATCAGTTCTCAGCCACACGCGATCCCTGGGCAGGGCAGAGGTGGCCTCTTCCCACTCTGGGGAAGTGAAGTGGGTGGGAGAGGGCGTGGCTTCTGCCTGGGGGTCTGGGGGTGAGCTCGGATGGCTGCTGGGGCTTGTCCACTCACACCGTTTTCTCAGAGAGCCCGCCTGAGGCGGGGATGGGGGAGCGGGAGAGGCCTCTGGCTGGAGGGGCCCCAAGCCCCAGCAAAGCTTCAAGTTCTTTACCACGGGGCTCCAGGGTCAGCGCGTGGGGCTGGACACATCCACGTTCAGGCTTCTGAGAGCATCCTGACCCACTTAATTAAATTAAAATCGTGGTGTTCCCTGGGGCACCTGGGTGGCTCAGTCGGTTAAGGGTCCGGCTCTTGATTTCGGTTTCGATCATGATCTCACGATTCATCAGTTCAAGGAGCCTGCTTGGGATTCTCTTTCTCTTTCTCTTTCTCTTTCTGCCCTTCCCTTGCTCACATGCACTCTCACACATGCTCTCTCTCTCTCTGACTCAAAATAAATAAAAACCGAAAAAACAGAAACCGTGGTTTCCAGGCAACGTGAGGCAGTGAAGCTTTCCCATTAGGCAGCGCTGGTTTGGATCCTGCCCCCTACTACGGGCTGGGGCTCATATACTGCTCACCCCGCCAGCAGGTAGCACGCCCGGCACCTGCAGGCCTCAGCCCAGACTCCCTGTCTACCCTGAAGTCATTTGGGGCACAAAAATCCCTTACTGGCCTGCAAAGAACACAACCCGTCTTGCTCAGAGCTGATGAGATCAGAAAACACTCTAAAGTAGGCGCTGGCAAATGTTTTTTTATAAAGGACCAGAAAGTAAGCATTCGGGGCACCGCAGGCCACACGGTCTCTGTTACAGCCATCCAGCTTTGGGGTCATTGCTCGGAAGAAGCTGTAAACAATATATAATTGGCGATGTTCGTGTATTCTACTAAAATTTCAAAAATATCAAAGCCATTCTTAGCTCATGGGCTGACCAAAAAAAAAAAAAAGGGACTTAGCCTGTGGCTGTGGTTTGCCAACCCCTGCTCTAAACTCAACTGTATCTGTCCTCTGCCTAGAGCCTTCAATGGCTCCCCACTGCCCAGGAGGTATAGTCCAAACTCCTCGGTGTGGCTTTCAAGGCCTATACATACATTCTCATTCTAACTTCTACTCTTCTTGTCCACACACTGACTCAGCAGATCCCCGCTACAACCCGATGAGGGAGGACTAGTTCTCTTCTCATTTTACAGATGGGAAAACCGAGGCAGACAGACAGTTAACTAGCCTGCTCAAGCTCAACCTGCTAACAGAAGGCGGACTGACGTCTGAACCCTGCGGTCTGACCACTGGGCGTCCTTCCTTCCCTCTCTGCCATCCACACACCCACGGCTCGCCACCCACCTGCCTGTCCCGGGCACTGGGCTATGCGCTGAGGCTGTCACAGCCCCAGACGTGGCTGCATCCCTGCCCCGGAGACATTTCCAGTCCAGTCCCGCAGGGGCCAAGGGTCAGGGAATATGAAGAGTGACAGGACTCTGCCCGTCTGGAGGGTCCAGTGGCTGTGGCTCGGGCAGGCCATTCTTGCGGATCTTTTATGGGGAAATCACTTGCTTTTTATTTTTTATTTTATTTATTTACTTTTGAGAGAGAAGGAACAAGTGAGCAAGGAGCAGAGAGGGGAGGAAAGAGCGAGAGAGAGGGACAGAAAGAGAAGAGAAAATCCACGAGGGACAGAGAGAGAGAGAGAGAGAGAGAGAGAGAGAGAGAGAAGCAGGGCTCACCCGAAGCGGAGCTCAAACTCACCCAATGCGGGGCTCGAACTCCCGACCCGAGAGATCATGACCTGAGCTGAAATCAGCTGCTTAACCGACTGAGCCACCCAGGTGCCCCATATTTCATTTTATTTTGTAAAGTTTATTTATTTTGAGAGAGAAAGAGAGAGCATGCTCGCGATTGGGGGAGGGGCAGAGAGAGAGAGGGAGAGAGAGAGAGAATCCCAAGCAGGCTCTGCACTGTCAGTGCAGAGCCTGACGCGGGGCTCGAACTCCCGAACTTGAGCTCATGACCCGAGCCGAAGTCGGAGGCTCAACCGACTCAGCCACCCAGGCACCCCCATTTGCTTTTTAGATGTTGAAAACTAAGTCAAAAGTTTAAGAACTCCTGTGCAGCCCTCTCGTGCCATGGCTACCTTCTCCCCTGCTGCCCTCCTCACACGTCCCTCCGCTCCTTATTGCTGCTTCAGACTATTCCCACTCCCCGTTTCCCCATCTAGTTTCTCAGGTTGTGCCCCCTCTGCCACCCCCACCCCCTGTCCTCATTCATCCGCGGGATCCAAGGCGTCCTTCCCCCTCACAGCCACCTGCTCCTTGCCCCTCCTTCTCCAGCCCTGCCCTCACTCTCAGCCCCATGGACAGGATCTTCAATAACTCCACCCCCAGCCTCCCACCTCCTTCCTGGCTGGCCCCCCCACCTCGGTCGCCCACTCTGGCGATGCTAGAATTCCCGGGGCAAGCTTGCACCCCACACCGACCATTCTCGCCCTCGTAGACACCCTCAAGCACCCCTCCCTAGCCGGGCTGAGGCAGACACAGCTCTGGTGAAACTCCAGCTCCCTGCCTGCCCCCACGGACACCCACCAGCCGCCAGTGCGCCTGGAGGAGAGCACAGGCAGGCCACCTCCGCCGAAATTCGCGGCCGCAAAACCCAGTGGCGCCCTTGACGTTGCCCAGCACGCTTTCCATACTTCGCGCTTGGGGAGAGTCGATCACTTTAAACCTGATCCTCTCTCCTTCAACCCCCATCCTTACTCCTGGCTCAGGACTTGGCTTCCTTTCCTGGAGAAACTGGAAGCACCCACAAGAGAGACTTCTACTCGTTTTCACGAAGCACCTACCCACCACGACGCACGCACCCATGTCCGCTGCCCCGTGTTTGGTTGAGCCACCCCTCCCCGGGCACCGGACACCCTCTCTCCTACTCAAGGACATCACTCCAGCTAGCCTGCCTTCTCTCCTGCAGCACCCAGTAGTCCCCTGGCTCCTGGATTACTCCCATCAGCTCCTAAACATGCTATTTTCTTTTCCCTTTCTAGAAAACAAAACAAAAAAAAAGTAAACAAACCCTTCCTTGACCTTCGTTGGGCCTTCGGCTGCTGCCCACCTCTCTGCTCCCTTTCCTGGAGCACAGCTGCCCAAAGCGGGTTCTCCTTTCTGTCTCCACCGCTTCCTCCCGTTATCCCTCGCCGCTGAACTGAGGTCAGCCCTCCAGCCACCTCGCCACCCTAACTGCAAAGGCCCCACGTTGGCAACTCCAGCACGCTACTCCCAGGCCTCCTCCGGACAGAAGCACCCGCTTGCCGCGCAGGCCTTGCTTGCCCCCGGCTTCCCTCCCAGACGGCCGCCCGTTCCCGCTGCTCCTCGGCTGCTGCCCTCCGAAGACCCAAGCTCCAGGCCCGGCCCAGGCCCTTGCCTGTCTACACTCGCTCCCTGGGCCTCCCAGAACGCTACATCAGTGACGGACAACTCCCGCGCCTATAAATCCCGCCTTGGCCATACCCCTGCTGGAAACCTCCAGCTGGGTGCCCAAAAGGCACCTCTAACCTGACCTGGCCCAAACGAGGCTCCTGATTTTGGCGCAGCTCCGCCAGAGTTGGGAGCCACCCCGTCCTTCCGGGTGCCCGAGCCAGACTCCTGGCAGCCATCCCTGACTCCTCTCTTTCCCTCACGCCCCGCGTCCAGTTGGTCGGCAAACCTGCCAGTTCTACCTTCAGAATGAACCCAGAGTCCCGCTATTTCCAGGCCACCATCGTCCCTCGAAGGGGCTCTAGCGGCAGCCTCCCCTGGTGGCCCCACCGCTGCTTTACCCCACTGCGGATTAGTCTCAACACAGGGGCCCTGGTGGTGCTCTGGGTCCCAAATCAGATCGCCCTGCCTCGGTAGCAGGTGAAAGCCGAGGTCATTACACTGGCCTTTGAGGCCCGGCCCCGCTGCCCCTCCCCGCCATCAATCCCTCACTGCCTCTCCAACTCCCCTCCCCTTCGGAGCCTAGACGGTGTCCTGCCCTCAGGGCCTCCGCATTTGTCCCTCCTTCCGCCAGATCTGTCTTTCCACAAATAGGGGCAGGGCGCACCCCTCACCACTTCCAACCTCTGCTGCACTGTGGCTTCTCACCGAGGCTGACCCTGACCACGGCAGTCAGAGTCACTCCCCCAGCCCCTGGAACCCTGGGTTCCAAAGAGAAAGGAATGACTGTTTCTTGCGCTGCCTCGCGGCCTCTGTCGTCTTCGACACATCATATCATGTGTTTGTTTGTTTGTTTATGGCTTGTCTCTCCCCCGCTCAACTAGAAGAAACTGAGCACTTGATCTAGGGGATGAGGAGGGACAGCGAGGTGGGGGCTGGAAAGCTGCAGCGAGCAGAGCAAACAGTGAGTGCAAAGATCTGGATGTTAAAGAAGTTAAAGAAAGTCTGTGGAGTTCAGCGTGACAAAGCGTGCGCGTGCAGGCTGGGCAGGAGGACTCAGGAAGCCTTCTTGTTCCTGGAAACGGGGATGGGGTCTTTCAGGCCCCAGCAGGTCAGGGATATGAGTTTTGTTTTCGGGTCTCTATGGTCCTCCCAGGCGCAAAACCTATGTTGGGCGCAGGGGAGGTGGGCACTACTGAGAAACGGCCACTGCTCTCCATCCTTCCATCTCAGCACTGGGTCCCCTTGGCCGGTGTGGGCAGACCTGCTGGTCCTGGAAGGGCTGTCTGTCTCCCGGGGTCACTTGCTCCTGGCAACTGGCAAGGAGAGCCCCAGTGTGGGTGTGAGCCACAGGGCAGGAAAGAACATACCCCGGGGGGTCAGGCGCGATTTCGGGGAAGATGCAAAGCCAAGGGCAGGGCACGTTGGCATCTTCAGCCCTGCTTCCCACCAACAGCCAAATAAGTGTGACCTTAGGCAAGTCACTTCCCCTTTCTGGCTCACTGCCTGCCTCTAGGTGATTTCTGTCCTGGTCCTACGCTAACGGCTACACTCTTTGACCGTGGACTATGCACTGGCACTATAATTAAGTGCTGCCTATATATTTCTGCTAATCGACCCAACAGCCCTACAATGGTGGTGATCATTTGCTCTGTTTCACAGAAGAGGAAACTGAGGTGCAGAGGAGGTCAGGGACTTACTCACAGCCACCCAGTGAGTGTGGATATGGCTGGCATGCAGAGAGTCATTGGGCTGAGGGCAAGGCCAAGGCGGACAGGCAGGTGGCTGGGGGGTGAATACCTACCTCCATGGTGGTTGCTGCTGGCGGGCTGCCCCTGCTGGTGACCAGCTTCCCCGAGGAGGCCTGGGGCCGTCCGCTGGTGCTTGCCAGGGCCGCGGGGCCGGTCCCCTGTGGGGCTGGGGCCCAGGCCCCTATCCGTAGGGCTGGAGTCTTCCTGCTCACTGGGCTCAAACTCTGGGATCTGGAACATGCTCTGGGCTGTGGGGGCAAGATGGGAGGTAGTCAGGACACAGGGGGCATATGGTGTTCGGTGAAGGGAAGGGACAGCAGACACCTCTGGTTCTGTCTCCCACCTTAGAGCCCCAGGTCCACCCTGCCTCCCGGGCTCCAGTCTCTAGCTGGGCAGCTCGCTCGGCCTGTCCACCCACGACCTAAATCTCCTCTTTTGGAGCCTTGGTGCTGTGAAGTAGTCCCAGGCCCCTACCTAGGCCCCGGCCCAACCTGCCCTAGGTGACGGCCCACAAGTCTTACCCCAAGCCCGATCTCGAGGCCCCTGACCCGGGCCTGCCGCCTCCTTCCAGTACTGAGGGAGCCCGGCCCTAGTTGCCTGGGCAACGGGAACTGTCACCGACCCGGCCCAATCAGCTTTTGAAATGTCACTAGGGCTGGCCAGGGGGCGTGGCCGCTTCCGACCCAGTCTCCGCCCCCGCCGCGGGACTTGCTCCCAGCCTACCGCCTTCGTCCTGGGTCCCTTCCTCGCCTCCCGCTGCTCAGTTCCCGACATCCCTGTGCCTGGGACGTGTGTGGGAGCAGATAAGGGGTTCTCTGGGGTCCCCATTTGAAACCCGGAGACCAGCTTCTGCTGACAAGCCCTTCAGCCCCCTGGACTTTAGTCTCCACTCCTGTAAAATGGGGATAATGACACCTCCCTCAGGAGCCAGTGAACTTGGTAAACCGAGTGGTGACTACTGTGGGTGAAAACACTTTGCAAAGCTTTAGCCGAAGCTCAGCCGTCGGATGCATTCGTTGTTGCTGTGGTCACTGCTCTACCTGGATGCGATTGTTGTTGCTGTTGTCCCTGCTCCGAGCGGACTGGGTAGCGGGTCGGGAAGTCCCGCTCCCTCTTCCCCCACAGTGGAAACCTCGCACCGCCCGCCTCGGGGGCACCACTCCCCGCGCCAGCTCTGGAGAGCTCGAGATAAGCGAGGGAGCCTCCTCCCCGGCAGGATGACTGCCCCGGCGCAGGAGAGGGGGCCCCGTTGTGGGTGACCGTAGGACCCGCGGGGGCTTCGCGCCGGGAGGGCAGCCGGCCAGGTGAGCGGGAACCGCGGCCGGCCAGGGCGTGGGGCGGGCGCGCCTCCGGGGGACTGCGGGGCCCTGCGGGTTAAGCCCGGGGGGGGGGGGGGGGGGGGGGGGGGCCGGGGGGCCCCCTTGGGGGGGGGGGGGGGGTTTTCCCCCGGGGGGGGGGGGGGGGGGGGGGTTCCCCCCCCCCCCCCCCCCCCCCCGGCCCCGGCCGGCTGGCGCGATCTCGATTTGAGGATGGGCAAGAGAAGCATGGGAACTGGCGGCCCCCCAAACAAACAAGGCCCGCCGTCCCTGGGCACGGCCCACCCGCGCGCCCGCCGGTTGCGCTTTCGCCCCAGCGTCTCGGCCTCCCGCTGCCTCTAGGAACCCCGGGCGCCCGCCGGCGGCGCAGCTCGCGCCAATTCTCGAACGGCTCCGCGCCGGGCGCGGCGCGACTCGGCGCGCAGCTGCGGAGCTGGTGGGGCCAGACCCTGCGCGATTAGCGTAGCCAACGGCGCCCGCGCAGGCGCAGGCGCAGGAGGGGGCGGAGCAGCGGGAGCCGGGGAGCTGGGGAGCCGGAGCCCCGGGTCCCAGCGACCAGAGCCGGCTCCCCCGGCGGCGTCCCGAGGACCCGGCGTCGGCCTCCTCCCGCCCCCCGAGGCTGGAGAGTGGATGCAGTGGGGGGTGGGGTGGGGGCAGCGTCGGAATTCCGAGGACAGAAGGCAGAGGCCGTCCCCAATCCGGATTATTGGAGGGGAGAGAGAGACCCCCCAGTTTGGGGAGGGGGAGAGCCGGGGGTTGAGCGCCCCACCCGCAGCGGCCGCTGCCCTCAGCCGAAGGGTATCTCTCGGCTCTCCCCCTCCTGCCGAGACGACTCGAACGACCAAGGCCAGGGACCCCTGTCCTTCAGCCTCTGCACCCCCTCACCCCGCTCTGGGGCTGGCCCAGGGAGGAGACCCTGCCCACCTCCCGCCTCTGCCCTCGCGAGGGACTGTCCTTCCACGCCCCAGAGTGAGGGGCCCAGGCCCCAGGCTGCCTGTGCCCCGCTGCAAGGGCAGGGTCCCTCTGTTGAGGAGGAAGGGCCTGGCCAGTCGCAGCTTCTTTCCTCCTGAGCTCCCCGTCTCTGTCGCTGCACCCTGCAACTCCCACCCCTCCATATTTATTTCCCTGGCCCCCTGCCAGCCCCTCCATCTCGTTCTCTGGGATTCAGGCCTCCCTTCTGGACATGGAGAGTAACCTGTCTGGCCTGGTGCCTGCCGCCGGGCTGGTGCCTGCGCTGCCTCCCGCCGTGACCCTGGGGCTGACTGCGGCCTACACCACCCTGTACGCCCTACTCTTCTTTTCCGTCTATGCCCAACTCTGGCTGGTGCTTCTATATGGGCACAAGCGTCTCAGCTATCAGACGGTGTTCCTGGCACTCTGTTTGCTCTGGGCTGCCTTGCGCACCACCCTCTTCTCCTTCTACTTCCGAGATACCCCCCGAGCCAACCGCCTGGGACCCCTGCCCTTTTGGCTTCTTTACTGCTGCCCTGTCTGCCTACAGTTCTTCACGCTGACGCTTATGAACCTCTACTTTGCCCAGGTAACCATGATAACGGGTGGGGAGGGGAGGGGGGCCGTGGGGTGGCCAGCCCCAAGGGCCCGAAGGAATGATGGGCATCTCTGCTCCCAGGTTGTGTTCAAGGCCAAGGCCAAGCGCCGGCCGGAGATGAGCCGAGGCTTGTAAGTACATGGGACACGTGGGCACACCCGCCAGGCCAGGGGTTAGGGACCAGGCTGGTGTCCATTTCTCGCCCCCCCTCCTGTGCAGTGCTGAGGCGAGGACAAGTTAGGAGGTGTTTGTGGAAGGGCTTGGAAAAGTTAGGCACCTGTGGCAGATGGCCCGGCAAAGGCATCGCACCCGTGAAGGGCAACCATCATGGAAACGGTGATGGCAGCGTGAGGGGAGAGGGGGTCCCAGTGTCTTCCGTGATGGAAGAAGGGCTGGAGGCTCCAGCCCTTGCAAGCCCCGGACTGCCACTTCTGGGTGACCTTGGCTGGCGGCGATAAGCCTGTCATTTGTATAACGTCTTACGGTTTAGGGAGAGCTTTCACAAACATTTTTTACGACCTACCCGCGAGGCTGTTATTATCCCCATCTGAGAGATGAGGGAACTGAGGCCCAGCAAGGTAAAGCCACACGTTCAAGGTCATAGGTGCGGCGGAAGGCAGAGTCAGGGCTTACATTCGACTCTCAGTCCCGTGCTCAGTCCACTGTGTCATAGCTGTCAGTCATACCTGACCTCACTGGGCCTCGGTTTCCCCTTCTGTAAAACCGGAGAGCCGGGGTGCAGACAGCGTCGGCCTGGATTGGTTCTGACCCTAGCGTCAACTAGGGTCTCCTGGGGCAGTTCGGGTGGTCAGTGAGCGCTAGGGACGGTTGCCGGGGGCTGACTGTGCTGTGGGCCGCAGGCTGGCCGTCCGGGGGGCCTTCGTGGGGGCCTCGCTGCTCTTTCTGCTGGTGAATGTGCTGTGTGCTGTGCTGTCCCGCCGGCGCCGGGCACAGCCCTGGGCCCTCCTGCTGGTGCGAGTCCTGGTGAGCGACTCCCTCTTTGTCATCTGCGCGCTGTCTCTTGCCGCCTGCCTCTGCCTCGTCGCCCGGCGGGCGCCCTCCACCAGCATCTACCTGGAGGCCAAGGTAGGGCCCCAAGCCCCGATACCCGGGTGCCCTTCGGGGTCTTCGTGCAGTGGTCTTCAGGGGGGGGGAGGAGACTGGAGCCTCCCTTCCCTGAGGGTCCCCTCTTGTCATCTGTGCCAGGGGACCAGCGTGTGCCAGGCGGCTGCGATGGGTGGCGCCATGGTCCTGCTCTACGCCAGCCGGGCCTGCTACAACCTGGCAGCCCTGGCCTTGGCCCCCCGGAGCCGGCTGGATGCCTTCGATTATGACTGGTACAACGTCTCTGACCAGGTGGGCGTTCAGCTCGTCTGCTGCCTCCTTAGTAGCCATGGCTCTCGGCCCCCCCACTGGCCTCGGCTCTGTCCGGGTGCCCCCGCCAGCACGACCGCGGATTGACACAACCCCCTGCCTTCCTAGGCGGACCTGGTGAACGACCTGGGGAACAAAGGCTACCTGGTGTTTGGCCTCATCCTCTTTGTGTGGGAGTTGCTGCCCACCACCCTGCTGGTGGGCTTCTTTCGGGTGCACCGGCCCCCGCAGGACCTGGTGAGGGCCAGTGGCGAGGGGTGGACACTGGGCATCCCTGGGCTGGGGTCTGGCGGGAAGCCAGCGGTGGGGCGGGAGAAAGCATGATGGCGGCTTCCTCCCCCAGAGCACCAGCCGCATCCTCAATGGGCAGGTCTTTGGCTCCCGTTCCTACTTCTTCGACCGGGCCGGGCACTGCGAGGATGAGGGCTGCTCCTGGGAGCGTGGCCGGAGCGAGAGCACCAGGTAGGAGCCCCGGCCTGCCCGCCTGCCCTGCTGAACCGTGGGGACCTAGAGCCTGGTCTTGCCACTTTCCCCTTGACCCCACCCCCGCCATGGCCCCCATTTCCTGTCTGTACTAGGTAAGGTCCCCTCTGGCTTCCGCCTCCCACCCCGAGGTGCAGCTTGCCGCAGTCCAGAGGGTTCGGGCCCTGGGCGCTGGAGAGCTGGGGCACCGGGCCCTGTTCTGAGCCTCTCTCCCTCCCCCAGCTGCTGTGAGTGTGGCCCCGGTCACTGCCTTGGGACTGACCCTTGTTTTTCTGCCTGCAGCATGTCAGGCAGCCTAGGCTCCGGCAGCTGGTATGGCGCCATCGGGCGGGAGCCAGCCTGGTGCGGGGGCAGCCAGACACGGACCACTCCTCTGCTCTTCTCCCAGGTGCTGGGACCAGGTGGCCACCACCACAGTCTCTACTCCACCCCGCAGACGTGATCCCCTTCTGCCCTCCCCCCCAGAACACCCAGACCCCGGTCCTCCCATCCCAGGCCCCGCCACCCCCCCCGTGCCAAGTTCACCTGCCGCTTCTTGCCCAGGATCATGGGAGGCTGTGGCCGCCTCTTCCCCTGGCCAGCTCCTTGCTACTCTTGTCGTAGTGAGCTTGTGCTGTCCCCTAGGATGGGGGGCATGGCCCCGGCTGCCAGATGCCCTACAGCACCTTGGCATGACCTGCCGCCTCTGCTTCTACACTGGAGCCAGCTACCTCTCCTGCACCTGCCGCTCAATAAACAGAGTCTGTGCCCCTCGTCCGTTCACGGTCTGTCAGTTGTCTGCTTTGTGTTCCTTGCACCATCGCGTCTTCGGTCGACGGCTGATCGGACCCCGGCCCTCCGAGGGAGCGGCTGGGCTGGGCAGGGGTCACTTAACCACCTAGGCTGGTGGGCAGGGAGAGGCAGGAGCCTGCAGTCCAAGGGGAAAGGAGGCCCGGAGAGCGTGTTCCCTCTCCAGTCTCTTCCTCACTTGAACGATTTCTACCCTTTCCTCAAAACCTGCTTCAAATGTCATCTCCTTTATGAAGTCTTTCGTCTCCAGGTCAGGGAGCCATGTCCCCCCTCCTGGGTCCTGCGGCACGATGATCGTGTGTCTCTTATGCCGGTTACCCTTGCTGCATTAGGATTTCGGGAAACCCCGTTTCCCTGTCATCCTGCCCAATCTGGCATTCAGGGCCAGGGAAGGACCTGGCCTGGGACTGAGGAGCCCCCACCTCCCTATCAGGTGTGGAAGTGGCCAGATAGTTGGGCCGCCCCCACATAGTCTGCCTGGTGGCCCTGGGGGCTCCTTCTCTGGCTGCCCCTAATACCGCAGTCACTGCTTTCTGCTGCCACAGTCTTGGCCTATCTGTCATCTGCCCTATGGCTGGGACTCCTTTATCAGAGGGTCTCTCTCCCGTCCACGTACCTGGTCATCACACCTCCTCGTAGTTCCTGGGGGCCTAGTACTGCTCCTGTCTGGAAACTTCACTTGGGATTATCCTGGGCATCCGATCTTCAGGGCCTCCAGAGAGGGCATCTGAGACTCCCGGTCAGCTTGAAGCTGAACAGTCCCTTTTTGTTGAAAGGAAACTAACATTTGTAGGGCACTTTATTGTGTGTGCCAGCCTCTGTTTTGAGCATTTACAAATACCTCTTTAATGCTCAGAACAGCACTCCCAGGCGGTAATCATCCCTTTTCCGTAAGTAGGGACTGGGAGGCTCTTGAGAACGTTGTAACCCGCTGCGCCCTCTCCTGGTAGGGGGTGGTCAGCCTTAAGAGCCCAGGCTCAAAACCACCCACTGTGAGGGCTGAGGACCCCAGGCTAGAGGATTTGGGGAGAGAGAGATCGGGGTTTGCAAAGAAGTGGGTGAGAACCGAGAGGGGAGCAGTTCCAAGACCTGCCTGAGCCCTGGCTGTTCAGGCTCCGAGGGGCGGGGGAGGAAGGGGGGAGTCCTGGCACTAGCCACGGAGGTGAGGACCAAGGGATGAGGAGGGACAGGAGGTGCTCCGGCATGACTTTCCAGAACCGCGTCCCAGTCCTCCCTCAGCCAATTCCAGGTTGTTTCAGTGGATCGCCCACCCCTTTGTCCCGCGGGGCCGCCTCCCTCAGGAGCGCTGAGCCCAAGGGCCAGGCTGTCCCCAGGGGGCGGGGAGTTGAGGACCATAATGGGGCTGGGAGACGCTGGGAGGTTTGCGTGGTGCCTGTCCGGAGAGGTGAGCCGGCAGATGTCCAGGCTGGGGCCGTGCCGCTGGCCACACTGGATGGCCGGCGGGGCAGTACCAGGACTCCGGTCTGAGACTCCAGGTCGGACCCAGCGGCGGCCCCTCTCGGTCTCCTCGGCCCGTCACCTGCCGAGATCCGCCGGAATCGGGGGGCTGGGCGGCCGCAGGTAAGGTGCTGCAGGGCCCGGCGCCGGCGGCAAGGGCGCGGCACGGAGGGAGGCGCGGCGCCGGAGGGGTTAAACTTGGA
>NC_064808.1:6896038-6940912 GCF_023721935.1 Panthera uncia | reverse complement strand
CCGCCCCTGCCGCCGCCGCCGCCTCCGCGGCCCAGCCGGCACCGGCGAGGCCGCGCGGGAGCCCGGGCCGCAGCCGCAGCCGCAGCCGCAGCCGCAGCGGGGCCGACAGTGAGTGCGGGGCTGGCGCGGGAGGGGGTGCGGGACGGGAGCGGGGGCGCGGACGGGACTCCCCGGCAGGGGTGCGCAGGGTGGGGGGAGGGCCGGGCCGGGCGGGGCGCGCACCTCCCGCGCGTGGGCGCCTCCGGGAGTCGTGCGGCCGCGCGTGCTGCCGCCCGCACGCTCCCAGGCGTCAGCGTGGAAGACTCGGGAGGCGGTGGGAGCGAACCGCGCGGGTGCAGCGTGTCTGGGTGGCGAGCGCTGCGCGGTGGCCCGACGGCCTGGGTGTGTGCACGGGAGTGTGTGCACACGTGCGCGTGGACCTCTGGGGTGCCTCGGCCTGGCGCGCACGCCCCTGGGGGTCCGGGTGTGCCCGTGAGTCTGGGGAGCGTGCCGGTGGAGCGTGTGCGTGCGGCCCGCGCAGCCGGGCGGGCGGGAGCCGCAGGGAGGAGCGTGGGCGCGCGGGTCTTTGTGCCCGCGTGTGTGCGCGTGGGCGCCGCCGCCCGCTGTCCCGGGGGCCGACAGCTGTCCCGGAGGATGCTGCCCGGGGTCGGCCCTTATCGCTCCCGCCCTGTTCCTTCCCGGAACCGAGCACCCTTCCCCCGCCCCCCCCACCCCTCCGCCCTGCCTCTCCTCTGCGCAGCGACCGGGACCCGCCCCTGGGTTCCTCGAAAGCCCGGCGGGACGCTGGGAGACCCTGGAGGCTACCCGTCCGGCCCAGCGGGTCGCCGCGGAGCGGGGAGAGGCGGGAGGGGGGAGAGAAGCGCGAAGATGCTGCCGCAGCCGCAGCGGAGGAGCCGGGACCCGCCATCCCCGTCCCCGCCCTGCGCGGTCCGGCCTCTCCAGCCTTCTCTTCGCGCGCCTCCGCGCCCCCTCAGCCTCCTGCGCTGAAGCCGCTGCCTCACGCCCCCTCCAGGCCCCCGGTGTTTTCTCGCTCGTCCAGCCTCTCGCTCAGCAGGCTCAGTCTCTCTTTCCCCCTTCCGCTCTCCTTCCTTTCCCTTCCCGGTGCCCTCTTCTCTTCCCATGTCCTGGAGTCCCTGGACAGGGGCTGAGGGCCGGGCAATGGAGGTAAGGGGGAGGACAGCGGTGGGGGGACTGGGTGTGCCCCGGTCCCAAGTGTCCCGGCAGAGGGATGTGAAGATAGGACACCTATGGGCAGTAGGACTGGGGACTCCGAGGACCTTTGGGTGTGTGGGGGTTGGAAGAGGAGGGGGTGGGGGTGGCAGCCCAGGTTATTGATCCCGGCCTCCCTGGTTCTACCCACAGTGACCACAGCTCCCCAGGAGCCCCCTGCCCGGCCTCCCCAGGCGGGCAGTGGAGTCAACCGGGCCCCTGGGCGGGCCATGCGCAGCACCACCCTACTGGCGTTGCTGGCCCTGGTCCTACTCTACTTGGTATCCGGTGCCCTGGTGTTCCAGGCCCTGGAGCAGCCCCACGAGCAGCAGGCCCAGAGGGAGCTGGGGGAGGTCCGAGAGAAGTTCCTGAGGGCCCATCCATGTGTGAGCGACCAGGACCTGGGGCTCTTCATCAAGGTGCGTGGGTGGGCAGGAACCCCTTCAGCAGTTACCTGTGACCCCCCCCCCCCGCCCCCGGAAACTAGCTGCATGCCAGTGGGGCCCCGTGCTGGGTTGCTGCTTCCAGACTGGCACCCCCTGACGGCAGGGTGCCGCTGAGGGGCGCAGGCCAGAGGCTGGGATCCGGCTCTCTGGGTTTTCAGTATCGCGGCCATGGGGGCATTGATTTGCCTGGCCGTGCCTGGCATTGGACTGAGCCCCTGGACTGTCTTCTTCGGTGTGACTGACGGTGGTTGAGTGAAGGAACGAGTGAAGGAAGAAATGAATAAATGGCTGGAGCCCGTGAGCTATGTCACATTTTCACAGGCCTACCTCACCGGCTCAGGGGTTGCCAGGGCGCCTGGATACTTGTGAATTTTAGCCACTAAGCAGCGAATAGTTTTTAAAAATAAATACGCCCTGCGCGGTATTTTTGTCTCCTAAACCTGGCCACGCCGCACTGGTTTCGCTTTGGAGTCACCGATGCCTTGGAGACACCCAAGAACACTGAACACGCCCCCTAACCCCTGGAAAAATGCACATGTAAACATGTCCGGGTGATTTCAGAGGGTTCTGGGATCCCCTAAGCTTGCCGCCAGGGATGCCAGGTTAGGCACCCCTTCACCGCCAGCGCATGGGCTTATGATGAGAAGGCTGGAGGAAGGGGCAAGGCAGGGGTGGGGTCAGCTTTGGGTTCAGTGACTAACAGCGCTGGGCTTCAGCCTGCTGGGGGTACCGTCAGGCAAGCACCTTGGTCGCTTCCTCTGATTTCTGAGCGAAGTCCTGTAAAACTTCCAAGGTTTCACGTTAATAAATTAATGTTTATTACTTTGCTGAAGAGTCCCCCTCTTTCTCCGCCTGTTCTTTCGGAGGGAGGAGCCATCCGCACGGAGGCCTCCGTGTTCCAGCTGATTCCCAAGGTGGCAGGACCAGGAGCCCAGATGAGGGGCAGGGTGGGGCCGGGACACAGGCAGCCTGACGTCCTCTCTGACACTTCCAGAATGCAGAGGAAGGCTCAGAGAGGCCCGGGCAGGAGAATGTGTCTGGCCAGACCACAGGGCAGAGGAAGGGAGGGAGGGAATCTGACCTATTTTTTCTCCACAGTGGAAATGCTTTTTCCCTGGATAAAAAAAGAAGAAAGGGAAGGGCAGAAATTAGAAGTGTGGGCGACAGCTGCTTTCTCTTCCACAATTAGGGAGGCAGCAATTATGCACCTACTGGCTGCTAGGTGCTGTGCTCTACACCATAGGGTGACCAGGGAAATGCATAGGGGGCGGAACAGGTGGAGATACAGGCTATACCGGAGAGGATGTCACTTCGGGATGAGGGGACAGATCCAGGGACAGGTTACTGTAGGATTCAATGGAAAGGGAACTTTCCTTGCTCCCTTCTCTGTTAAACACCTGTTGGGTGCCGGGCCCTGGGCTAGGTGCTGGGGTCTTTGAGGGGGAAGCCAGGGGCCTTGGGGAGGAGCTGGTAATTGACGGGAGGCAGGTGAGAGGCGTAGGATTTAGAGATGTGCGATTGGGTTGCCAGAGACCTACCGGCAGAGGAACAGCATGGGCAAAGGCGGGGAAGCTGGAAAGCTCAGAGTGTTTTGCAGAGCTTGGGTTTAGCAGATGCCTCGTCACTGGAAGCAAAAATTAGAACACACAGGATGACAAAGGATTTTTTTCCCCCTAAGTAGTGAATTTATTGGAAAAGTCTTGCAAAATAAAAATCAAATCACTTTAATCATACATTTCACTTCTTGGCTTCATTTAACAATTATTATGACAGGAAATGGGATCATCTCAAAATCTGGGGGTAAAGTCACGGCAGCTTGGGTTCCCAATGGGAGCCCCAGGAGAGAAGCCTGGAAAAAAAGGAGGTTGGGAACAGGGACTTGAATGCTGGGCTGAGAGTTTGGATGCTATGCTAAGACAGCAGGGAGCTACGGAGGATTTGGGGCAGTCGCCTTAAGAAGATGAATTTGGAATGGGTCTTGCTAATGAGGATTGCAGTCAGAGAGAAAGAATGTGCTTTATGATCTCCTCCATGGCCCTGTGCGGTGGCTCTGTGCTCCTTCGGTAAGAGCTCCTCTGTCACTTACGGCAGATACTCTCAAAACACGGACTCTGCCTTGGAGGGACGCACAAGGTGGCAGGAGGGACAGACACATGGCCACTTCATTAATCTAATCATATCTATGGAGGACCAACTAGGTAGCACAGGGTTTGGCTTGGACTTCAGCAGGGTGGGCGGGGGCTTGTGTGTCCACGAACCTTCAAATATTGGATGCAAAATCTGATGGCATCCGAACCCTCCTGGGGGAAGGGCCCCTGACTTCCATCAGATTTTCTAAGGCAAGGAACTCAAACTCAGCTTCCATAGCGGAGATGGGAATGGGGGGCTATGTGGAAAGCTGGACATCACTGGGCATGATCACCACCAGGGACTGAGTTAACAAAGACACGGGGCTTAATTTGTTGCGGGTGCCTTAACTCTTCACAACCCTCTGAGGTAGGTGCTATTACCACCATCCCCACTTGACAGGGGCAGAAACAGGCACAGAGTGTTAACTTGCCTGAGGTCAAGATTTCAACCCAGGCTGACTGCGCCCGGGTCTGTGCTCCTGACCGCTGTAAATTTGCAATCGTTTGCGTGAAATTAAGGGACAGAAGACTAAAATGCTTCTAAAACAAGGTGGAGGCCAAACAAAATTGGGCCGCCCAATCTGCAGTGTCTCCTCTGAGGGACTGGCCTCAGGAAGACCAGGGGGAAGGGGAGAGCTGGGAGGGGTAGGGAGGAAACCACTCTGGAGACTGGAGGGCCAGGGGGTTGGCCAGGACAGTAGGGAAGGACTGAGGTTCCTCCTTCTGCGCCTTGTCCTGCAGGAGGTGGCTGATGCCCTGGGAGGGGGTGCGGACCCTGACACCAACTCAACCAGTAACAGCAACCACTCAGCCTGGGACCTGGGCAGCGCCTTCTTTTTCTCAGGCACCATCATCACCACCATCGGTGGGGGAGGGGACTGAGCATGTGGAGTGGGGGGGTGGGGGGGGGGGTGGGGGGGGGCTAGGGGGGCCGCTGGGGTTTCTCAAGGGGGAAAATGCAGAGGGAGGAAGGTGGGTGCCAGGCAGCCCCTCAACCTCCTGCACGCTCCCTCTGCCCAGGCTATGGCAACGCGGCCCTGCGCACAGATGCCGGGCGGCTCTTCTGCATCTTTTACGCGCTGGTGGGGATCCCGTTGTTCGGGATCCTGCTGGCAGGGGTCGGGGACCGGCTGGGCTCCTCTCTGCGCCGCGGCATCGGTCACATCGAAGCCATCTTCCTGGTGAGCTGCTCCTCGCCCTGCGCGCCCTTGCGTTACGCTGGGGTTACCCTGCCCTACGTCCCCAGAGGGGCACCGGGAGCGCGCGGGCCTCTGAGATCGCGAGAGCCTCGCGCACAGGCTCGAGGAGGAGCCGGTGTGGGGCGCGACAGCGGAGGTTTTGGCGACTTCTTGGCTCTGGGCCGTTGCTCCTCCCTGCAGAAGTGGCACGTGCCACCCGAGCTGGTGCGAATACTATCCGCGGTGCTCTTCCTGTTGATTGGCTGCCTGCTCTTTGTCCTCACGCCCACGTTCGTGTTCTGCTACGTGGAGGGCTGGAGCAAGCTGGAGGCCATCTACTTCGTCGTAGTGACGCTCACCACGGTGGGCTTCGGGGACTATGTGGCCGGTGAGGCCACCTTTCTTGCGCTGCACTTCCCTAGCCACTTAATTGATGCCCGGGGGGGGGGGGGGGGGGGGGGGGACTGCAGTCTCGCTTCTCCCTCCAAATTCCACGTGGTGTACGTGAGCTCACAGGCGCTCGCTCCAATCCCCTACCCGCGCTCACGGAATGTACCTTCACATTTGTGCACGTATGCAACCCCTCATATGCCCTTACATTCTTGCAGGCCCGCACCCCACGCATGCTCACACATAGGTTAAGCGCACCCCTCACACGCGTCACATTTATATTATATATGTGCACTCCTCACACACGTTTACACTCCTGCACGCGAGCACACTCCCTTGCATAATGTTACCTGGCACACCTCCAAGCCACCTGCACTCGACGTGCCTGCATTCACACGCTCTAGCACATACCCATGGCCCTGGGGAGGGCGGATCCTCTCCCTGAGCTGGGAAGAGGGGCAGTGAGCCAGCAGCTCACAGGCTTAAGGCTTGCCCCACAATCAACATCTTTCTGGCCTCCCCGGTGGTATCTCAGGCGCCAGCCCCAACCAGAACTCTGCAGCCTACCAGCCGCTGGTGTGGTTCTGGATCCTGCTCGGCCTGGCCTACTTCGCCTCAGTACTCACCACCATCGGGAACTGGCTTCGAGTAGTGTCCCGGCGCACTCGGGCAGAGGTAGGCGCGCCCCTGGGTCTGCGCTGCGCTTGCGCCTTGGCGCTGAAGCGCTGTACCTAGCAGCGGGCTGACCCCGTTGGCCTCCCTTCCAGAGCGTGGGCTTCTCAAGGCAGGGACTGAGTGCGCCCGGCCCAGGGACAGAGGGTTAAATTTGGGCCGGTTTGCTGGTGACTCCACCTCTGCTCTCTTGGATAGGGTTGCCTGATTTAGAAACAAACCAAAACAAAACAAAAAGCAGGAAGCCCAGTTAAATGTAAATTTCACATACATAACAAATACTAGTTCAGTGTAGGCATGTCCCAAATATTGCATGGGAGGGATATACACATATCAACATTTAATTTGTCGTTTGTCCAAATTCACATTTAACTGGGCGACCGGTATTGTGTCACCTTACTGGCTGAGCCGGCGGAGGAGCCGGATAAGAGACGCAAAGGTCTCTGGGGGGCACCGGAAGGATGGCTGAAATAAAGCTGGGGCTTTCTAGAAAAGCTCCTGGAGAAGAGGGCTCTTAGGTTCCGATGGAGGAGAGGAGAGTGTGTAGCTGGGTTGATGAGCCTTTTCTCTCGCTCGGGAGGGCTGAGGCAGGAGGACCAGGAGGAAAAGAGGGGCAGTGCCTGATTGACGGCGGGTCAGGTTCCCGGGGTTGCGGAGGCGGTAGAGGACCCGTGGTCGAGGACTCCCTTTACTCCTCGCGCAGATGGGCGGCCTCACGGCGCAGGCCGCCAGCTGGACCGGCACCGTGACGGCGCGGGTGACCCAGAGAGTCGGGCCCACGGCACCACCACCGCTGGAGAAGGAGCGGCCACTCCTGCCTCCACCGCCGTGCCCAGCGCAGCCCGCCGGCGGGCCCCTGTCCCCTGCGCTCCCAGCAAAGGCCGAGCCGCCAACCCCGCCGTCCCCGCCCACCCCGCCCACCGCCTCCGCGCTGGATTACCCCAGCGAGAACCTGGCCTTCATCGACGAGTCCTCTGATACCCAGAGCGAGCGTGGCTGCGCGCTGCCCCGCGCGCCACGGGGTCGCCGTCGCCCCCCTAACCCTCCCCGGAAGCCCGTGCGGCCGCGGGGCCCAGGGCGTCCCCGGGAAAAAGGCGTGCCGGTGTAGGGGCAGGACCCCCGGCCTGGGCCTTTCAAAGGGCTTCGTTCTAGCTCTCCCTGGCATGCTCTGCTTGTTTGACCAAAGAGGCCTCTTTCGACCGGACTGAGGCCTGGGGAGGAAGCTACGGGTTGTTTGTCTGCCACCCTCCCCCCCGCCCGGCTCCTGGCCCTCTCCTCACTTCATTCATTTGCAGACCCCCCAAGGCTTTCTGTCTCGCTGTCCCGGCTGGGCCCGTCCCTCACAACACCTCACGACTGTGCCTCAAAGCCTGCATCAATAAACGAAAACAGTTTGCACCGCTGCGGGCGTGCGCGCTCCGGGAACGCGAGTGGGTGTGGGAGAGCTTGCGTCGGGCCGCCTCCGGGGCAAGCCAGGCCTCCTGCGACCCCCAGGCCAGGCCTCCTCCCCCCCCCACCCACCCCCACCCCCGCCACGCGTGCACCCGAAAGGGCCACCCTTGGGCCCGTGTCTCTGCCGGGAGGCTACCGAGGAGGGTCCGGATTAGGAAGGTGCCAAGGCGGGCTGTGCGTCTCCAAGCTCAGTACAGATGTGGGGGGCGCGGGGGTGTGGGTGGGTGGGGAGGGGATAATGGCGTCTAGTGTGGGGGTTGTAGATTGAACTCTCCCTCGCGAGACCCGCAGCGCCATTCCATTCGGGAACGCGACCCTGCCCCTCCCCGCTCCTGGAGCGTGACGCCCTCCTCCTTGCCCCGAGGCCTGTGGCGACTGGGTCCGTTGGGGGCAGAACCATGGAGGAAAAGCCTTTCAGAGTAAGAACGCTTCCCGGGCCCCCACACCCTGCGAGCCCCCAGACTGAGTCCAGCTTGGGTCCCCGGCTCTCCTCTCCCTCAGCCTTGGCCCCGGGGCAACTCCCAAAGAGCCCAAAGCGGAGCCTTGAGCCGACTCCACGGAGTCGTGGCCCTGGCAGGGCTCAGGATCCCCGTCCCCCAGCCTGCTCTTCCTCTCCTTCCCCACTCCCCGCTGCCCTTGGCTTCCTTCGTTGTATGTGGCCCACAGGCGTCTTTGGGCAGCGGTGGCTCAGACACGTCCAGACCAGACAACGACATCCGGAATCTGTGGACCAGGGCCACGCTGTCGCAGTCGAAGCTGAATGTGCCTCTGCCCAATGTCTGCGAGGACTCCGACCTGGAGGACGGCAGCGCACACAGCAAGACTCGCCGGTGGTACAACGAGAAGGCCCGCCGTGACTCGGACGGTGGTTGGGATCACGGAGAGTACAAGGACAGTTTCAAGCAGGAGGAGCTGGAGGATCACTCCTTGTTGGAGCTGCAGCTCCGTCAGGAAAGCTCCCTGGGAAGCCATTTAGAGGAGGGGGACGTCGATTCCAAGACCGAGATTGGTCAGTGTGGCCTCACCAGGCTGTGGGTATCCACAGGGCAGGGGGCTGGCCAGGACCTCAGTATCTGCTGATGTAAAGTGGAGGGGAGGCGGGTGGGAAGCTATGGGACCCAAGTTTCCAGGATTCCCTTCCTGGGCGGGGCGCCCTCTCTCATCTTTCACGCTTTAAATCAATCATGCTTGGAGCGCCCCCTACTGGGAAGGCGTCATACAAGGTCCTGTGGCCCAGGCGCGCCCCGCCCGAGCCCCCCCCCCCCCCCCCCCCCCGCCAAAAGGCGCAGAGGCAGCGCGGTAGGACTCCTGCTTTTAATGGAATCATTGGGATAGTTGAGAGGAGGAAGTTATTTTCTTGTGTATGGATTTGCTCTCGTTGAGGACGTGCCTATCTTTCATTCACTCAGTCATTGGTTACAATTTTTAAATACCTCCTTCTTCCTGGGCACTGTTTGGGAATTCCCCCCCCCCCCCCCCCCCCCCCCCCCCCCCCCCCCCCCCCCCCCCCCCCCCCGCCGCCTCCGGGCCCCTTCATCAGGGGATTGGAACTGATAACAATATAGTAACTGCCATTTATTGAGTGCCAGGCACTGGACTTCCTTTGCACGATCGCCTTAAACTTCACCACCTCTGTAGAGGGGCCATTCTCATTACCCCATTTTACAGACGAAGAACTTGAGAGACAGAAAGTTTCAGTCACTGCTCCTAAGCCTCACACAATGGGGTAGTCAGAACTGGAACCTTGGTGAGGGGGCCAATAAAGCCCAGGGTGGCAAATTACTGTCCCATACTGTTTTCCAATAAGGTGGCACCTGGGGCTGGTCTCTGAAGGCCACTCCCCGCCCCCCCCCCCCCCCCCCATCACATGCCTGCCCATACATTTCCTCCGCTCCGGGGCAGACCCAGCAGTCCGGAGATGACTGATCTCTCTTTTCTCTTCCAGAAATGTCTTCCTCAGAGTCATCGCTCAATATCTTGAAGCACACACCCCATCGAGCCTACTGGGCAGAGCAGCAGAACAGGGTTAGCAGCACCCAGGGAGATGAGGGGTTTTAGTGGAGTGGGGGATGGGCGAGTGGGGGTGGCAGAGGTGAAGGGGGGAGGGTGTTTCGTAGAGTGGTGGGGCAGGCACGTTAGCTGGGGGTCTTGGGGCTAGAGGGAGCAAGCAGGTGGGGCACTTCAGCTCTGGGCAGGGCCGGGGTCCCTTGGACATCTGAACCTCTTGCTGCCTCTCCAGCTGCCACTGCCTCTGATGGAACTCATGGAGAATGAAGCTCTGGAAATCCTCACCAAAGCCCTCCGGAGTAAGCCCCTCCCTCAGACCCCACAAGAGACCCTGGGGGATTTTGCAGGGCTCAGGCCTCTGGGAGTGGGAGTTCAGGATGTGTCTACCCTGTCAGATTCCCTTACCACCCACCGATGTTCCAGGAGCCCCACCATAAGTAAAAAGTCGGGGGACTGGCCACAGGGACACCCAGTGGGGAGAGCGTGAGGCCTGGGCTCCAGCCTTGGGGCAGCTCCCTTTTAGCTGATGTGGCTTTTCTAAAGCTGCTTCCATCCCCCTGCCGAATGGGGATGACAATCTTTGTGGGGTCTTGGCCCCCTCCCTTGGTGCTGCGAGGAACCTCTGAACAATGGATTCCTTGGGTGAAAGTTCCCTTGTTTGCCCTGCTTACGAAATAACGGAGGGGTTGCTGGCTAATCACTTAGAGTGGGTGGCCCAGCAGGGGTTCACAAAGCTGCAGGCTACCACCGTCCTAGTTCAGGCCTGCAACATCGCTAACTTTGCCCTCATCCACCCTCCACCTCAACACTCTGATCCTCCTCCACACCCCCCATCTGTTTGGAGTGCAGGTGTATGACTTGACCTTTTGAAAGAAAACCGTCAGGGCCCAGCACCTTGGAGATTCAAAGTTTCCCAGATTAACACACACCCGAGCGCCAAGCGCTCCTGCCACACCAAATCACCCGCGGTTGCTCAATTCTCACATGCGGCACGCACTGCTGGGGAGGCCATGCCCCCTGCTCGCTGCCCTAAGCGGAGCTCTGCCCTCCAGGCTACCGGTCAGCCATAGGCCGGGACCACTTCCTGACCAAGCAGCTGCAGCGATCTATCGAAGGGCTCAAGAGGCGCCGGAGCAAGAGGCTGAACCTCTTGGCGTACTGAGAGCACCGCCTCGGGCTCGAGGGACAGCCGGACTCCGGCCCCGGGCCCTGTCCTGTCCCCAGACCCAAACCTGACCCCGTCCACGTGGAATTTGAGTCCTAGAGAAATAAAAGACTCTAGTGCACAATCGGTGAGTCAGTGCGTGGCTGCCCGCGTGAGGCGGACGCACGTGGCCCCGCCTTTCCCCGTGACCTTCACTCGGTCACCGCAGTGACCTTGAGCGTTCTTCTGTCCAGGCCCTATTGGCTCCGCCTTCCCGGGACTTGAAATCCAGGAGTTCTTGCATGTTTTATGTCTGCTTCTCCCACCCCGGGTCCAGCGGCTTTGTGGGGATATTGGATCTGCGGTCCAAGTGCCCCGATGGAGTAATCTTGGGGGAAGGGGGAGAAGGGGAAGGGGCAGCGCCTCTCTAGTATGGGCACGCTAGGCTCCGCCCTTCATGCATATGCAGTTACACTAACCTCTCTGTTCCTCCCGCCTCATTTACATATGTAAGTCTCCCTGCCCCGCAACTGCGGCCCCTGAGCCACCTCGCCCACTCCTCTCGCGCACAGCGCGCTCCGCCTCCTTCGTTACGTAAGAGCGCTCATGGTTCCAACCCCCTCGCCGAGTCTCCTCTGGCCCCTCCCCCTTGGCGGCCGCCTCCCCGAGTGCGCCAATCTGGCTCGGCGGCGGTGGGCGGGACCTTCATGAAGGCCCGCCCTCTGGCTTCGCCGGCTCCGCCTCGACCGGTCCGGGCACGCAGGCGCTGCCTGCCCCACTTGTCTGATTAGCATAGGGCGCCGGGCCCCGCCCCCTGCTTTGCATGCGCACGGCCGGCCCCACCCCCGCTGTCAGCTGGAGGAAGCAGAGTAGGAAGCGGCCGCGATGTCCTTTTGTGTCCTACAAGCCGCCGGCGGCGCCGCCGAGTGAGGGGACGCGGCGCGGCGGGGCGGTGCGGCCCGAGGAGGCGGCGGAGGAGGGGCCGCTCGCGGCCCCAGGCTCACCCCGGCGCTCCGGGCCGCTCGGCCCCCATGCCTGCCCGCCCGCCCTGCCGGAGCCCCAGGTCCGGGGGCGGAGGGGAGCGCCGCTGGGGGGGGGTGGACGGGCGGGGCGCGGGGGCCATGTGCGAGCGCGGTTGGGAGGCGGGCGGGGGGGCGGGCTCCGGGCGGGTCCGGCTCCAGGACCAGCCCGGGTCACGGTTGGGACCGGGTCGAGAGCCAGACGGGGTTAGGGTCTGGGCGGGATCCGGCGTTCAGGTCTTAGTGCGTCGGCCCGGGACAGGGGCCGGTTCTGGCTCGGGCTGCAGGTCCTGGCCAGGGTCAGGCTTGGGCCTCGGGTCCAGTCCCAGGGCAGGGTTCAATCCGGCACCTGGAGCAAGTCGAAGTCCCAGGGGCGGGCCGGGGTGGAAGATAGGGAGGGTTCCCTGTTGGAGAAGGGGCTTTGAAGACCACGTGGGGGCGCTCAAAGGGGCCTTGGGCCACCCTCCTCTCTGGGTCAAAGGTCATCGCACCGGCGGGGGAGAACTTCCTCCTCCTTGGCGCTCCCCATTTACTTCCTGATAACCTGATAGAGGTCCCCCGCGGGCGGAGGGGGAGGGGAGGCGAAGCAACTTTAGGCAACTTCCCGTAGGTGTGCGCAGGTTGGGGGGGGGGGGGGGGCCCCCCAGGGGGGGGGAACTTTGCGAGGGGGGGGGAAGGGAAGGGTGATTGTGCTTCCGGGGGGTGGGGGGGGGGGGGGGGTGTAAGGAGGTGGAGCCGCGTCCGCCGGTGGGCAGGGGATTGGCATGCTTGGGCAGGAGGGGCGGTGTGTCAGGTGTGGAAAGGCTCTGAGTGTGTTCCCAGAAGTCTATGCCAGTGTGTGTCGGTGTGGGGGGGGCATGGTGAGTGGGAGTGAGTTTGTGTGTGTGGGGTGATTGTGAGCCTTGAGTGTGACTTTGTTTATGGGGTGTGAACTTTGGGGGGAGTGCGTGAAGATTAATGGGAGCACGAGTGAGAGGTGGGGTTTGGGGAAGGCCATGGGTGAGGCATGGGAAGTGCCCCGCAGAGAGTGAGCATGTGTGAGCATGTGAAGACACCTAGAACCCAGGTGAGTGGGAGTGTGTGAACCCACACTTGTGAGCACATCAACTGCCCTTGTGTGCCTGGTTTGCGCTTCTGAATGGAGGACACCCAGGTGAGGGGGAGATCATCGAGGTCCCCAACATCTGGTGAAAATTGAGAGGTACCTTGCTACTGGCTGGGGATTCCAGAAGGGGTTGAAGATTGCCTGGGGACTAAGGTTACCCCGCTTCCGGGCTCTGAGTGGGAGTAAGGAGTTTCCAGGCCTCCTCCGGGATCCCAAGTAGGAGACCTTGCCATCAGTTACAGGCCCTGGAGGCTTTGGAGACTCTGTTCCCATAGCAACAGCGGGGGGGGGGCCGTCTTCATGGGCAGCCCTTCCTTGGACTCTGCCCCCCTTCCCTCCCCCTCAGTGAGTCTGGAAGCCTGGCTCTAGGCCTGGGGTTGGGCAACCCGGGTGGCACGGTGTCTCCACCCCCCATCCCAGTGTCTCCCTGTGACCTGACAGGTCTCTCCCTGCAGGTGACCAGCGCCATGTCCAGCCAGGTGGTGGGCATTGAGCCTCTCTACATCAAGGCAGAGCCAGCCAGCCCCGACAGCCCAAAGGGTTCCTCGGAGACCGAGACCGAGCCCCCAGTGGCCCTGGCCCCTGGCCCAGCTCCCACGCGCTGCCTCCCAGGCCACAAGGAAGAGGAGGATGGGGAGGGGGCTGGGCCTGGCGAGCAGGGTGGTGGGAAGCTGGTGCTCAGCTCCCTGCCCAAACGCCTCTGCCTGGTCTGTGGGGATGTGGCCTCCGGCTACCACTATGGTGTGGCGTCCTGTGAGGCCTGCAAAGCCTTCTTCAAGAGGACCATCCAGGGTGAGCCCCCACCACACTCCTATGCCCTTTGCCCTCTGGGCCTAGAGTCCCCCAACGGGTGGCAGTAGGCCCCCAGACAGCTGCGGTACAACTTGGGGTTCCCGGGTTCCTCCTACCTCCTGGGAATGCCATTTTGCTAAAAAGTGAAAGCCACCAGGATGTGTTGATGGATTGGAGGTGGAACGTGAGAGAGGCCTCGGGAAGCCTTCTTAGGTTTCTGGGTACTGTAGGCCTAGCACCTTCCACAGTGGCTCTGAAGAATTTGAGGCAGACTCTGCCCGCTCCAAAATGTTCTTCTAGCTTCTGGCAGCTGCTCACCTCTCAGCAGCATAGAACATTCCCCTTTGGTGGATTTCCCCAAAGCAGCAGCAGCAGCAGCACAAGGCAGGTTTTTATGGGTAACTGAGAGCAGCTACGTCATATTTCAGCACCTAACTTTAAAAAGACTTTCTAGGTAAAACAGGCCTGCTGCCAGTTCCTGCTGAATTCTTCTCACTCAGGGAAAACCTAGCAAAACATGAGTGAGCAAGACGGAGACATAATAAGCATTACTTGAGATGTGCTCGTTCCTTCTGTTTTTATGGAAATCACTGGTTACTTCAGGGCTTAGATACCGTGTACTTTTGGGGAGCATTTCTTGAGGGCGTACCCTAAGCCAGGCACTGTGCCCTCTATACGTCTGATCTGTTACTCCCCCGGCAACCCATAAGGTGCCAGCACTGGGACCATGGCGGAGGCCCAGGAAGCTTTTTAAAACCTTGTTCGAGTCCCACAGGTAGAAAATGGCAGAACCGGGATTTGAACTTGGGTCGATTTAGGTCCGCCGCTGACTGCTGCCTCTGCTTATGACTTATAACTGAACTTCGGACCGATGGCTCCCAGTGGGTTGTGACGTTCCAGTGGGTTTTGATCTGGCCAAGACCCACTGCTCTAAAACCACTTGTGCTCTCTTCTGGTTCTGAAGGTCAGTGAACTAACAGGTTCTACCCACCCTGGAACCTTTCACTCTCCGTTGACTCGGTTGACAAATCTTTACTGAGCGCTAGCCGTAAATAGCAAGGTTTTTTTTTTGGTTTTTTTTTTTTGATTTTTAATGTTTTTATGTTTGCGAGACAGAGAGACAGAAAGAGCGTGCGCGTGAGGCGGGGAGGGGCAGAGAGCGAGGGAGACACAGAATTCGAAGCAGGCTCCGCGCTCTCAGCTGTCAGCACAGAGCCCGACGCGGGGCTCGAACTCACGGACCTGAGCCGAAGTCAGATGCTTGACTGACTGAGCTACCCAGGCGCCCCAATGGCAATCACTTGTTGAGCATTTGGGCGCTGTGAACCATGCTGCCTGTGTTAACTGCGATATTCCCTTGAGTTCTCACCGGCCATCTTTGTAGAAAGTCCTGTTTTTATCCTAGTTTTATCGCTGGGAAAACAGGGGTTGAGGGCTTAGGTACGGGACTTGCCCAAGGTCACACGGTCGGTAAGTGGTAGGGTCGGGATGGGCCTCCAGAGTCCTTGTTCCTCACAGACCTGCGCTTGGGTGTCCCGGCCACTGTTTCAGGCGTGGGGACCCAGCTGGGACGGTGGCAGAACCGCTCCCGTCCTGAAGCCACTTTCATTGTAGCAGAGGGGAGCGAGAAAATGGTGAGCTGCACAGAAGTGTCGTAGTACAGCCGTTGCACGTGCCGCAGGGGGACGAGGAGGATGTGTGCCAAGGAACCTGGCCGGGCTGGGGGCTCTCCTGGAGGTCTTCCCCGAGGAGGTGTCTTGAGCTGTGCACGCAGGCCTGGATATGGGGCATAGGAGAAGGCACACCGTGGGAAGGAATGCGCGGGCCAAGGGCGCATTGGCTGGCTGTGTCACTCAGGCCTCGTGGTAGCCCCGTGGGGCCGGGAGGGCCACCACGCGTTCATTCAGCCAGTTGTTAGGACCTGCACTACAGCCAGGCCCTGTTCTCGCGCTCGGCGGTCTTGGCCGTCATGAAGCAGACGCCGGAGCGGAAAGACAGAGAACGAAGATGTGTACGTGCGTAGCTGGTGCGGAGAGCTGCTGAGAAGCCGTCAGGCAGGGACAAGCAGCCGAAGCCCGCAGAAGGGCACCTGACACTCTCACAGCAAGGGGGGGGGGGGGGGGGGGGGGGCTGTAGGCCTCATTGGCCTCGCTCGGGCTTTAACCCGGAAGGGAAATCACTGGAGGGTTTTGAGCAAGGTTGGGGCGGGATCTGACTTGAGTTTAAGGGGTTGCCTCTGGCACCCGTGTCCACACTCGCTGAAGGAGAAAAGGACAGAGGAGGCGACCAGCACGAGGTGCGGTGAGGTGATGGTAAACTGGGGTCGAGGATAAGAAGCGGGTGCCCGGGCAGAACGGGTCAGCGTCTGGAACCTACGAGGAGGTCAAGCTGGCCCTGGCTTTGTTGACCGGTTCGGTTTGGGTGTGAGAGGAGATGTTCTTCTGGATTTCTGCCCGAGGACCTGGACGGATGGAGCTGCAGGTGTTGGGACTGGTGGGTCGGGGCTCCTTTTAGGACAGGTTAAGTTTGCAATGCCTTCTAGACGTACAAGATGTCGAGGAGAGAGTAGAATAGAAGTCTAGCGTTCACGCGGGTCTGGAGATAGAAATTGGAAGGCCCGCGACTGATGAGCTCACTATGGGATCTGAGTCAGGGGGGACAGGGTCCAAGGGCAGCCCTGGGGTTCTCCAATGGAAGAGAAACCAGGAATGTGGCGTTCTAAATTTTTTTTTTTTTTTTACGTTTATTCATTTTTGAGAGAGCACAAGTGGGGAGGGGCAGAGAGAGAAGGAGACAGAATCCGAAGCAGGCTCCAGGCTCTGAGCTGTCAGCACAGAGCCCCGACGCGGGGCTCGAACTCACAAACCGTGAGATCATGACCTGAGCCGAAGTTGGACGCTCAACCGACTGAGCCACCCAGGCACCCCAGGAATGTGGCGTTCTAGAGGCAAAAGACAAAAAGCGTTCGTGTTTGTAGGAGCAGGACACGATCCGCAGCATTAGATGCTTCTCTAGGCCGAGTAAGATGAGGAGAGCAGCTGAGGGCAGGAGGGCCCAGAGATGCAGCTTGACAAGAGGCTCGGGGTGGAGATCAGCCTCCTGGCTCCCCCGGTCCCAGGCTTCCCTTGCCCAGGGAAGGGGCCCAGGGGGGGGCCGTTCCCCTCACTGCCCCGCTCCCGGCACCCCTGCTCTCTCTAGACCTGCGCTTGCCCGGGGCGGGGGGAGGGGGCGGGAGTCGGGGCTCTCCTGTCTTCTGGGCCCTGGGAGGCCGCCACTGGAGCTCTGCCTCTTTCTGGCAGGGAGCATCGAGTACAGCTGTCCGGCCTCCAACGAGTGCGAGATCACCAAGCGGAGACGCAAGGCTTGCCAGGCCTGTCGCTTCACCAAGTGCCTGCGGGTGGGCATGCTCAAGGAGGGTGAGCGCTGGGCAGGGGCCCGGGTGCCTGGGGCTGGGGTGGGCAAGGCCTGGGAAGTTCTGGTGGACTCAACTGGGCCGGGGGGCTCTGTAGAGCAAGTACCCCCCCGCCCAGTCCCGTGGACACAGCGCTGTCCTGCAATTCAAGGAGTGCGTCTGGACCGTGTGCGGGGAGGGCGGCAGAAGTACAAGCGGCGGCCAGAGGTGGACCCACTGCCCTTCCCGGGCTCCTTCCCTGCGGGACCCCTGGCGGGAGCTGGAGGCCCTCGGAAAACCGGTGAGAGCTGGAGGTCCTTGGAGCTCTAGGGTTGGGGTGGGCCCAGGACACGAGAGGCCCGTTAGGTGTCGGTGCCCCCAGAGCAGTGGTTATCTTGGGCACCAGGACCCCAATTTTCCCTTCGTCTGTTCCCATTTCCCTGAAGACGTGTGTTTGAAAATACCTTTTTGTCACCAGTCCCTGGGTCGCACAGCTGGGCACAGGGACCGGTTTTTCTCACACTCCGAACTTGGCCGTGGACTTGGCTTTCCCCTGGGAAGTAGTGAGAGCCCTTCCTGGAGACAGGTGTCCCAAGAGTGGCTGGCCAGCGGCTCCTCAGAAGGCCATCGGGGAAGGAATTCTGGGAAGATGCTGGACCCCGAAGGGGCCTGCAAGTGCCTTTTCCAACTGTCACTGCAGCCCCAGTAAATGCACTGGTGTCCCATCTGCTGGTGGTTGAGCCTGAGAAGCTGTATGCCATGCCTGACCCAGCGGGCCCTGACGGACACCTCCCGGCCGTGGCTACCCTCTGTGACCTCTTTGACCGAGAGATCGTGGTCACCATCAGCTGGGCCAAGAGCATCCCAGGTAAAGGGGCCAGGTGATGTGGGGCTTCCCTGTGTAGGCCAGGCCACGCCTGGCTCTGACGAACTTGCTCAGCCAGGTCTGCTTCCCACTATCCTCCAGGCTTCTCGTCACTGTCCCTGTCTGACCAGATGTCAGTGCTGCAGAGCGTATGGATGGAGGTCTTGGTGTTGGGCGTGGCCCAGCGCTCGCTGCCACTGCAGGATGAGCTGGCCTTCGCCGAGGACCTGGTCCTGGATGAAGAGGGAGCGCGAGCAGCCGGCTTGGGGGAACTCGGGGCTGCCCTGCTGCAGCTGGTGAGGCGACTACAGGCCCTGAGGCTGGAGCGTGAGGAGTATGTCCTGCTGAAAGCCCTGGCCCTTGCCAATTCAGGTGAGTCCGGGGCAGGCAGGGACAGGTGTCTCCCTAAGGCCTTCCAGCTTGCAGCTCTGATGGTGGCCCAGTCTCATCTTGCCGACCGGGAAAACTGGGGCTTAGGGAAGAAGGGTGATTTGTTCAAAGTCACGAAGAAGGCGAGGGCAGGCCCAGGAACCGCATGTAGGGTTTTGAGCTCTAGTGTCGTCCTCACGTGGAAAGGTGAACGATTTAGTGGAGGGGAAGGGGGGGAGGACAAGAGGTGGCCATAGTTGCGGGGGGCGGGGCCGGGGGGGGGGGGGGAAGTGTGGGCCCTGGCTCATGGGCAGGGGCAGGGAGTTGGTGCCCCAGCCAGCCCCTCGAACCTGTGCCTGGCTTCTCAGGCCCCATCCAAGGGTGCCCAAGCAGGTGTTGGCTGTGCCCTTTCTGGAGCTGGCCCACGTCAGCCTCGTTCTCCTCTCTCCTTGCAGACTCTGTGCACATCGAGGATGCCGAGGCCGTGGAGCAGCTGCGAGAAGCTCTACACGAGGCCCTGCTGGAGTACGAAGCAGGCCGGGCGGGCCCCGGAGGGGGTGCCGAGCGGCGGCGGGCAGGCAGGCTGCTGCTCACATTACCACTCCTTCGCCAGACAGCGGGCAAAGTGCTGGCCCATTTCTATGGGGTGAAGCTGGAGGGCAAGGTGCCCATGCACAAGCTCTTCTTGGAGATGCTCGAGGCCATGATGGACTGAGGCAAGGGGTGGGCATGGGTGGGGGTGCTGGCAGGACCCGCCCAGTATGGGGTCAGCCCCAAGGGGGCAGAGCTGGGGTCTGGGCAGAGCCACAGCCTGCTGGCAGGGCCAGGGCAATACCATCAGCCCCTGGGAGCAGGCCCTACGCCCTCCCCTCCCCCCTCCCAGGGGGTCTTAGAAGCTGGGAACGTGTGTGTCCAGGCTCTGGGCACAGTGCTGTCCCTTGCAAGCCATAACATGCCCCCAGAGTGTTAAGGGGGCCTTGCGGAAGCCATAGGGGGCTGCAGGGGACGTATGTGGGGGGGGGGGGGCAGAAGCCTGATCTCAGGGAGGGAAGGGAGTGGAGGCCACAGTCTCCCAGTGGGTGATGCTTTTGCTGCTGCTTAATCCAACCCCCTCTCCAGAGCAGAGGGGTTTTTGGAGAGCAAAGGCCCCTGCCCCCTTCGCTCCTCTCCTCATCATTTGCATTGGGCATTACTGCCCCCCCTTGAAGCAATAACTCCAAGCAGGCTCCAGCCCCTGGACCCCTGGGGTGGCCAGGGTCCCCCCCCCCCATCAGCTCCCACCCGGCCTCCTCAGGGGGTAGGGGGAGCACTGCCTCTATGCCCTGCAGAGCAATAACACTATATTTATTTTTGGGTTTGGCCAGGGAGGTGCAGGGACATAGGGCAAGCCAGGGCCCAGAGCCCTTGGCTGTACAGAGACTCTATTTTAATGTATATTTGCTGCAAAGAGAAACCGCTTTTGGTTTTGAACCTTTAATGAGAAAAAAAAAATATATCGAGCTCAAGAACACTGTTTTGCGTATCACTGGCTCAAGGGTTGGGGATACACATGATCTTGAACTAAGATATACACAATTACAGAATGAAAAACTAGCGACTCGCACGATTAAGTCTCAGTTTCCTCATCGCTCAGCAGCATGTTGGGGATCCCACGACTGATGGGAAACAGACGTCCAGACTCTGGGCACTGCAGGGTGCCCTCCAACACATCCACCTGCGGGAAAGCGGGACACAGAGCTGAGCACTTGAAGCATCGGCCTGACTGGCCGGGGAAACGGGCGATGGGCAGGTTCTCACCTCCAGCAGCACGTGGTGCATCTTCCTCAGAAACTTCTCGTCATGCTCATACCCTTCAATCGGCTCTTTGGGTACCTCGACCAGGTGCAACTGTGGGCAAAGGCCTAAATCACCTCTGGGCATGCCGACCCTTGCCAGGCTACCTGGCCTGCGGTGACACCGACCCCGTCCACCCCCCCCCCCCCCCCCCCACTCAGGGCGAGCACGGGCGTGGGTAAGGGTCCTCACAGTATCCGCCGCCTCCAGAAGCGCCGCCCACTCCACCTTGGGTATCATACGCGCCACGAAGTCGGGGTTGAACTCCACGGGGTTGATGCGGACCTCGGTGGCCTGCGGGGCGGAGGGGTTTTGTGAGGCCGGGGCCGGATCCTGGTCCCCCAGGACACGGGCGCGAGACTGCCCCCGGCCGATACCTGGAGGCGCAGAGGGAAGCCACGGGGCCCCACCCCCCGCACATGCGAGCTCAGCAGGTTGTGGGTGAGCAGCTTCATGTCGCCAAAACGGAATCTCCCCAGGCCGGAACCGGAAAAAGCTAGAAACTCCGTGGCATCACTTCCGGGGCCGCTCCAGTCTCTGTCCTATTGGACGGCTTGGAGGAGCGGAAGTGGCGGAATGCTGGAGCTTCTCGTGCTAGCCGGAGAGGTATTTGAAAAAGCTTGGTCGAATCACGCGCTGCTACCGGAAGCGTCACGGCAGGTGATGGCTACGGCGCAGGCCCAGTGGTTTCCATTCGCTACAAATCATGCATAGTGTAAATCACATGTAAAGCCGCCGCAATGCAGGGGACTCCGTTGAATGCAAAATAAGCCATGTTTTTCTCCCACGCGGGCGCCTGACACCCTCGTCTCCCGCCCCTCAATTCCGGTTAAGGAAAAGAAACACTGCAGGAATCCGTAAATGAGGAACATCAAAACAGCGACACCCCCACCCTTGTATGCAAATAAGTTGCGCGGCCGCCGGAAACTCCGCCCCTTGGCTGCTGCCCCCGTGGTCCAGCCCCAAATGTAAATAAGCCGAGCGTAGCGTCCCGGGAGCGCCGCCCCTGCACGGGCCCCTACGCCTGCGCGGTGGAGGAGGCTCGCCGGGGGCGGGCGAAGTCGAGGCTCCGCCTTTCGCGGGGTCCCGCGGGGGCCCTTAGCGCCAGGCCCCGCCTCCTGCCGAGGCTCGGGCCTGGGGGCGGAGCGATTGTGGCCTCTGGTATGGGCATGCAGTTGGCTGGGCTGCGTCTTCTAGGTGGCAGGGCGGGCTCAGCTCTCGTCCGGGCGACTGCCATCGGGTCGGCTGCATCGGCGGCGGCGAGAGCAGGAGGGTATCGGCGACGAGGAGGGGAGTGGACGCTCGGAGGGGCCTGCGGTTTCAGAAGCGCCGCCCCAGCTATGGCCCCAATCAAGGTGACCGCTGGCCGGGCTCTGCCTGACCTCCCCTCCCGCCCGTCTTCCCAGTGTTCTCCGTCCCGGTGATCGGGAGGAGAATCACCCTCTTTCCTGCCCTCCGGACCGCTGCCCGCCGCGCTGGACTCTTCCGTAGTTCTCCCTCATCCCCCTCAGCGAGACCCCGTGCATGCCCCATATCCACCCGTCCCCCTTTCACTTCCACCCTGCGACACCTTGTGACGGGTCTCCACCATTTTCAGGCGATTGAAAACCATGGCCTCCTGCGCCTTCTGGAACCATCTCCTTTGTCCAGGGCCCCCTTTCAACCCCCATACATGTCCCTCCCCCCCCAACCCCGTACCCTCTTGTACGTTTTTGTTCTATTGCAGGGCATCGTTCTTCACCCATCGTTTGAAACAAGTGTTTTTTGTGAAAGCCAATATTGTGCCTCCCCCCATTCCACTTCTCCCGTGGCTAATTCCCACTCTTCTCCGAGTCTTTCACGCCTCATCTGGAACCATCCCCTGCTCCTTGCAACCACCCCCTCCTTCCCCTTCCACACTCTTCTGAGACCTCCTCCTCCTCCTGCTTACTCCTCCTCCCAATCCCTGACACGCCCTTCTTTTGCTTGCCTCCTCTGGCTCCACGAAGCCCTCACACACTCCCAGGCAGACTGATCCATCCCTTTTGAGAGATTCCTTTTTAAAAAAACGTTCATTTATTTGTTTTTGAGAAAGAGAGAGTGGGGGAGAGACAGAGAGAGAGAGAGAGAGAGAGGGAGAGAGCGAATCCCTAAGCAGGCTGCACGCTTTTAGCACGGTGCCCGAATCGGGGCTCAAACTCACAAACCGTGAGATCATGACCTGAGCAGAAATCATCAGTCCCACGCTTAACCAACTGAGCCACCCAGGTGCCCCGAGAGATTCCTTTTATTTTATACTTCCCTCCCAACCCCGTCTCCTCCCCTCCCCCCTCCCCCCTCCCTACAGGCAACTTTCTCACCTTTCTTTGCCCTCCGTTTTCTCTTCCTGGGGGCTGGATGCTCAGACCTGGCCGGGGTCCTCTCCCTCCTGTTGCCACGGTCTCCTCCTCACCCCCAAATGGAGCCCTTCCCTTCCTCCCCTGCCTATCTATCCCACTTCATTATGGTCAGAAAAGTGGGTTGTTGACTCAATCCCTTGCAACACCCAGAGAGGCCTTCTCTCCTTTTTTCTGTTGTCACCAACAGGCTGGTAAAAGGAATAGGGCCACCTTGAAACCTGGGAGTAACTGGCGGGTGGGGGTGGGGAGGGGAGGGTCACAGGGAGGGACCTCTGGAAGCTTGGACAGGTTGGGACATTCCAACTCTATCAACTCCAATCCACCAGGAGCAATTGCCAGGTCTGGTTTCTCACCCTACCCTTGGCCTCCCTTATGCACCCCCTCATTTCCCTCCTCATCTAGTCAATCTCCCCTGGTAACTTACCAGGTAACCAACTAACTCCTTACCAAATCCTTCCCTCTAGGTAGGAGAGGCCATCCCTTCTGTGGAGGTTTTCGAAGGGGAACCTGGGAACAAGGTGAACCTGGCAGAGCTGTTCAAGGGCAAGAAGGGAGTGCTGTTTGGAGTCCCTGGGGCCTTTACCCCTGGCTGTTCCAAGGTGAGACCTGCCTTCTGGGACTCCGCAGTTGGAGTCTTGTGCCCACGTCTGTGTTGTTCGTCTGTGTTGTTCGTAGGTCTTCCGCGTAGTCCTAGGGCAGTTTGCAACAAGATTATGCAGGTGAGGGGCCCCTGGGTGGCTCAGCCGGTTAAGCGTCCGACTTGGGCTCAGGTCATGATCTCGCAGTTTGTGAGTTCAAGCCCCGCATCAGGCTCTGTGCTGACAGCTTGCTCCGAGCGTGGAGCCTGCTTCAGATTCTGTCTCCCTTTCTCTCTGCCCCTCTCCCATTCTCTTTCTCTCTCTCTCTCTCTCTCAAAAATAAACATTAAAAAAATTTTTTTTTAAAAAGTAGGCAGGTGAAGGACACCAGAGCCTTCAGAAAATCTGGGGAGGCTGTGAAACAGTAGTGGTGCCAGGAATGTGGGAGAAAAGGGTTTTGTAATCAAATCCAACATCTCTTATTGATTTTGCCGGCGAGGGGCTCTACGGAAGACCTTTGGGACTGGGGTAAATAAACTATAGTCCTGTCCACAGGAAGTTCCTGGTGGCCACAGACCACTTAAGTTTGGATCCGAGCTTCCTTGTGGCCAAGGCAAGAAGGAAGTGTGGCTTACACGCTTCTCATTGTTGGATCAAAGGTGTCAGAGAGGGAAGTGAGGGTGGCCTGGAGATCAAGGGGAGGTTGAAGAGCCGAGGCAAGTATCCCCGGGCTGACCCTTCGTTTCCCCCTCCTAGACCCACCTGCCAGGATTTGTGGAGCAGGCTGAGGCTCTGAAGGCCAAAGGGGTCCAGGTGATAGCCTGCCTGAGCGTTAATGATGTCTTTGTCACCAAAGAGTGGGGACGAGCTCACAACTCTGGAGGCAAGGTGAGGTGTGGGTGCTGTGGGGGGGGGGGAGGGGGGTCAGGGGCCAGGTATGGGATTTTTCTTTTGACCTTTACTTCCTCCTTAGGTTAGGCTCTTGGCTGACCCCACAGGGGCCTTTGGGAAGGTGAGTGTACCCCTGCAACCCCCACCCTAGAGGGTGATCCCTCTGCCAGGCTTTGGATACAGGAACTTGGAGGCTAATACGGGGAGCAGCTGGGTGTGTGTGGGGTGGGGTGGGGGTGCTTGGTCTGTTCTGGAAGTTTCTAGGTCTTGTCTCTGCCTTTCCTTTTAGGAGACAGGTTTGTTACTAGATGATTCTCTGGTGTCTCTCTTTGGAAACCGACGGCTCAAGAGGTAAAAGTGGGAGGGTCCCCCTGTGGGGTTCCCCTGCCGCCCCTCCAAGCTCCATTCCCAGCCTCCAGGCCCAGGCCGCTGCAGTTGGCCCGGTCTCTCCTTCTGGCAGGTTCTCCATGGTGGTAGAGGATGGCGTAGTGAAGTCCTTGAATGTGGAACCGGATGGTACAGGCCTCACCTGCAGCCTGGCCTCCAACATCATCTCGCAGCTCTGAGACCCTGGGCCCAGACATACTCTTTCTCCCCTTCCCAGTCTCACCTGCGCAGCCCCGGACAGAGGGCTCCAGTCCAAACCCAAGAGGGGCCAGTTCCCGGATGGGAACTTGGACCAAAGTTCTGCAATAAACATTTCTGGTTCACCTTTACTCCTTGGTTGTGTATTGCTGGTTGGTGAGGGCCAGGCCTGACGACAGTCACGGCTGTGAGACTATGGGCAGGGGCTGAAGGGGTGCTAATGGGGGACCCTGATGTAATTGAGGAGACAGTCGGGGAGAGCCTTTGAGTGAAGTGTTAGGAAGCAGAGAAAGGGCCAGTGGTCTGAAAAACAAGGGAAAGAACGGTCTGTGCAGAGGGAGTATATCTGGAAGGGCTCTAGGCGGACAGAGCTTGGCTCGCAGCCACGGTTTGATCTCTGGGTGTTGGCTGATCTCACTTAAAATGTTTATCTGTTTACTTTTGAGAGAGGAGAGAAAGAATCCGAAGCAGGCTCCAGGCTCCGAGCTGTCAGCACAGAGCCCGACAAGGGGCTCGAACGCACAAACCGCGAGATCGCAACCTGAGCCAAGTCGGGCGCCTAACCGACTGAGCCGCCCAGGCAACCCTTGGCTGATCTCATTCAGACCCTAAACCTCCGGGTGGGAGCTTTGGCTCGAGGCACCCACACCACCTGGGCCAAGCTTTAGCCCCACTGTTCTCGTAGATTCTGTTGAACCCCTCCCAGGAGCACCCTCAGCCCAAAAGGGCTCTTGGCGCCTTGAAACCACCTGACGGGGGTACAAAGGGCACCGTCTCTGGGGGCAGTACTGATTGAGTCCAGGAAAGCTTCCCGGGAGGGGAGTCTAGGTGAGCTGTGTGGGGAAGAAGATGCTGGTGAGGCCTGACCAGTGCTGGGTGTCCTGTGAGGGGCTGGGGGTCAGGGAGGCCATTGCTACCTCCGGGCCCTGCCTTCGGGGCTTCTGCCTTTTGTCCCTGGGCAGCCTTGCACTTGGCAGCGGGCGGGATTACTAGGCCCCTGCTGTGTTTAGGAGCATAGTCCTAAGGAGGGCAGATACTTAGAACTGTGTCTTCAGATGTAGTCATCCAGTGGGGTGTAAGCTGTTACTGCCCTGTTCCGGCTCAGAGACTTGAAGCAAACAGGCCCAGCTCTTTCAGCCACTTCAGAGCAGCTCGGATTTGAGCCAGTCACTTGGCCGCAGGGCAGGCATGGGTGTGGGCCTTACTCACCGTGCGGGGCTGCCTTGCCCTGTGCCTTCCCTGCAGCGGCGCAACCCCCAGAGCTGGTCAGGGCAGGCCACCCTTCCTGAGAGGCTGGGGAGAAGGTCGGGGAGGGGGAGGAGGGTACGACCTGGAGGCAGTGGCATCGAGGCCTTCTGGCAGAGGGAAGGAACAGTGTGGCCACAGGTATGGAGGGTAGAACAGTCCAGCCACCAGCAGCGCAGAGAGCAGCTCAGCGAGACGGGGGCAGGGAGGGCAGGGGAACCTTCTAGACCTTGGGCAGTAAGCTGCTTACCTTTCACCCTGTGGCCACCTCAGGCCAGTGAAGGATTTCTGTGTGGCAGCGACAGGTGAGTGTCATACCTGGGCTCCCACGGGGGTGGGGGGGGGGCAGAGCCGGATTGGGGCCGGGGGGGGGGGGGGGCGAGGCGGTGAGTGGTAGGTAATACAGGGAGGGATGCCGATGATGGATGGTGGTGGCAGGGAGGTGGGGGCTGGGACGTGGAAACCTGTTGGACGATGGGAGGGAGGGCGAGTCTGGGGGGCCACCGGCTGGAGGTCTGAGGGGGCCGGGTAGTAGAGGTGATGTTGTGTGAAGGGGGCACTCAGCAGGGGGACCACCTCCCTACCAGAGATGGCCCACCCACTGACCTTTGTCCCTTCAAATCCCACAACTTGCCGCCCCTTGGGGGTCGTGGGCTGGGGCAGGGCAAGGGACCTCCCTCCCTCCGGTTTCCCAATCCCTCATAATCTCCCTCTACCAAGCTCCCGCTCACAGCCCTGTCCTCGATGACACGACAGCAGAAAGGGCCTTGCTTGTCTGGACACCGTCTCCCTGTCTTTTCGTTATACAGGTGAGAGTTTCCCCCAGGGTCACCTGTGTGCACCCCAGTGAGTGGTCTCCAGCCTCCTGACAGCCGCAGGTGGAGACAGCACCCAAGTCAGCGGCTGGGCTCTCGGAGCCTCTTGCAAATGGCTGGCCAACGGCTGGCTCCCCCACGGGCTGCGGACCCTATTTCTCTTCCCCGCAGCCCCTCGCCATCAGGGCAAGCTGAGTCTCTGTCGCTACCCCTCAGTGGCCTCTGAGGGGGCTTCCAGGGCCTTGGTGGCCCCTTCAGTCCGCAGGGATGAGAGTCAGGTGTGAGTGGAGGTGGCCATACATCTCAGCTTGCTCGGGTGGCTGGTGTCCTGGGAGAGGCCCTGGATACCGGAGGGCCTGAGATTAACGACCACATTGTAAGAATCTGGTAGAGAGCCCCATCTCCAGGGCAGACCGACTGTGTTTCAGGCCTGTAGACAAGGGCAGGGCAGGCCAGGGCCAGCAGGTTCTGGAGGCCCGGGGCTGGACCTGGCAGGGCAGTGGGCATGAGCCGCCTGGGCTGTTGGTGGCCATAGGGCCCATGTTAAAACAAACCCTGAGACACTCGCCCAGCACATCTCCGGATAAAGCTCACCCACCTGTCCTGACCTTCCCAAGGGCACAGCAACTCCGACCCGGAAGGCCAAGGGTTTTGCTCGAGTTCTTTTTTATTTTTTTATTTTTAATGTTTATTTATTTATTTGGGGGCAGCGGGGCAGAGAGAGAGGGAGGGAGAGAATCCTAAGCAGGCTCCGCGTGGTCAGTGCAGAGCCCAACGTGGGGCTCGATCCCACAAACTGTGAGATCACGGCCTGAGCCAAACTGACTGAGCCACCCAGGCAGCCCCAGGCGTTCCTTTGATGAGCTGCTGAGAGCTTTGCCCTTTTGCTTAGAAAATGCATGTTTGCACATGCGTGTGCACATATGGACACCTGCATGTTTTTTAAGCGTGTTGAGGACGTCCCCTGAAGTCCTTCCAGAAATTTCAGGTGAGCCCCACCTCCACCTGAGAGGCATTATACAGAGTAGGTCAGACCTCCTCAGGCAGGCTATTTAGTTTCCCTGACCCCACTTCCCTTATCTTTAAAGTAGGACTAATCGTAGGGGTGCCTGGGGGGCTCAGTCAATTAAGTGTCTGACTTCAGCTCGGGTCATGATCTCGTGGTCCATGGGTTCGAGCCCCAGCTCAGAGCCTGGAGCCTGCTAAGGATTCTGGGTCTCCCTCGCTCTCTCTGCCCCTCCCCCACTCACATACTGTCTCTCTCTCTCTCTCTCTCTCTCTCTCAGAAATAAATAAACCACAAAAAAAAAAAAAAAGTAGGAATAATCCAACCCACCTCATAGAGTTGTTGTGGGGAACAGATGAGAGTTATGTAAAGCACTGGGCACAGTGCCTGGCATGCAGTCAGAACCCAAAACATGGTTAAAAGAGAAAAAGAACACAAAAAGAATTCTTTCTCTCCACCATGCAAGCCTGCATGTGGGTAGAGAAAGGGCTGGGAGTTAGGAGAGAGGTCAAACCTCAGTCCTGTCATTTGTGATTCCCGTGACTATGCCTCTCCGGGCCTCAGTTTTCTCATCAGTATAATGGGCTAGTGACCCTCTTATTATCCATATTATGTAGGTCCTCAGGATTCTCCATACATTGTCTGACGCCTGAAGCCTCACAGGTTAAGGAGGTAAGGGGTTGGGAAAGCATCCCCAGCGGTTGTCTTGGCCAGGCCCTAGAGTCAGGCGTGAGCTTCTGAGAGAAAGAGAGGGTTGGAGGGGTGCGGCATTCCTGGCCCAGACCAGGTTTGGGCTGTAGTTACGCAGGTACCATGATCGGGAGGGTGTTGACCCCAAGGGGGAACCCACCTTACTGGTGTGTGTGTGTGTGTGTGTGTTTATACAGCTGCAAAAGTTTGGATAACATCTGCGTGAATGCACAGATTTTTGGTGTTAATCAACATGCATATCAATCTGCCATCTTTGAAAACATTTTTTTAAACATTTATTTATTTTTGAGAGACAGACAGAGACAGAGCATGATCAGGGGAGGGGCAGAGAGAGGGAGACACAGAACCCGAAGCAGGCTCCAGGCTCTGAGCCGTCAGCGCAGAGCCCGACGCGGGGCTCCAACTCATGGACCGTGAGATCATCATCTGACCTGAAATCAAGAGTTGGACGCTTAACTGACCGAGCCACCCAGGCGCCCCGTAAAACCCACTCTTTAAAAGGGCACAGTTGAGGGGCGCCTGGATGGCTCGGTCAGTTAAGCGGCCGACTTCGGCTCAGGTCATGATCTCACGGTCCGTGAGTTCGAGCCCTGCGTCGGGCTCTGCGCTGATGGCTCAGAGCCTGGAGCCTGTTTCAGATTCTGTGTCTCCCTCTCTCTGACCCTCCCCTGTTCATGCTCTGTCTCTCCCTGTCTCAAAAATAAATAAAACGTTAAAAAAAAATTTTTAAAGGGCAAAGTTGAGTGGTTGGTTAGTCTATTGACCAAGTCGTATAACCGTCACCACTAGAGTGACAGATCTTGAATCTCGGTGGCTTCTGAGTGATGCCCGTGTGCATACCCTTATTTGGTTATGACAGGCATGTTCGGCCTTCTGGAGGTGCTGCTCGCCCCCACATGGCCCTACGGTCACATCGGGTGTCTTGCTTGACCCCCACCCTCCGGCCGAGGGTCATCTCGGGGCCAGGTGCTGTGCTGGGCTCCAGGGACAGGGCGCCGAGGGCTCTGGGCACGGGCCCTGCCGGCACCACGTCGAGGTGGGACTCCAGGCACTGAGCTCCTGTCCTAATGGGGCTGGCCCTGCCACCAAAGCTCCGTGCTCGCCTCGATGCGTTTGGGGTATGACAGAAGGACTCTGCCCGCTGGCCCGCCCCGCCACGGGGTAAGGGAGGGGAAAACGGCTTCTAGCTGTGGCTAAAAGATGGATAGACAATGCGAACAGAGGCAGGAAGGGTCTTCTAGGTGGCGGGAACAGCCTCGTTAAAGCCCAAAGGTGCGGGAGAGGAACGAGGTCTGGGCTGAGCAGACCAGGTGAGGGCAGGGATGGGATTTCATCCAGAGGCCACAGCTTAGCTGGCTTCCCTCGGTGGACACGGGGGTGTCTCCGGTATTTGGCGAGGGGAGGCTTCCGACACTTTCTATTTTCGTTTCTTCTTGGGCTCCTTCCTCGGGGAGCGTTCCCAAATGCTAGAGTGTTGGGTCCAAGGGCTCTGGAAACTCTGAGGCCGTTTTGACAGCCATCGGTGACGTGGGCTTCTCTCCTCACCGTGTGCCAACCCGAGCTTTACCTCCTGGGTTTATTTTTGCCAGCTTGATGGATGGCTCATGGTATCTTGGAGCTGCCTTTAATGTGCGTGTCTTTAATTACGAGTGAGGCTGGCACCCGTGGGGCTTGGTGCTGCTCCCCCTGTGCCTGCTAACTGGGTGCCGGCCTCCCGCCTTGCTCCCCCAGCATCCCCAAAGCAGTGGGGGAGCGAGGGGAGGGGATGCAGCTTTTGGAGTCCTCCAAGAAATGCTGGCTTTACCCTTAACTGTACCGGCTCCTACCCCCTCCCGCTGATCTCTGAATCAGCTGATCTCTCCTACCCCCTTCCTGATCTCTGAAATAGGAATTCGTTTGTTCAGAAGCATTCATGCGGCCGCCTTCTGCAGTTTGGCTCCTCCTCTTCCTGGCTGTGTGACCTTAGGAAAGTGACTTAACCTCTCTGTGTGTCAGTTTCTTCCTCACAAGAGGGGGGGTGATAATAACAGCCCCGGTATTTTACACACCTACGGAGGAGGGGACTGAGCGGTGAATCCACGTGAAGGACAGAGCACGGAGGAAGTGGTCGGTGCCCGTCGGGGCGCTCACGCGGGCACTGTGCACAAACAGAGAGGATGTAGAGTGGGATAGGCTATTAGGGAAAAGGACCGGGGTCTTTAGAAAAGGAAAATCTCTTCCGAGAAACAGTCCATCAGGGTGACCAGCAGGGCGAGACCAGCAGGGTGAGAAGGAGCCAGACAGGGGGAGAGGGAGGGAGGGTGTGTGTGTGTGGCGGGGGGGGGGGGGGGTGCGGGTTGCAGAAACAGCACATTCGAAGGTGTCCAGGGTGGGAGACTGAGGAAGCGGAGAGGGCCCTGCGCCAGAGGAGGTGGGGAGAAGCAAGGGATCAGGCTGTGGACAGCTGGGGCCACTCAGCAGGGCCTCGGAGGTCCTGGTGAGAGGGTGGAACTTGATTCACGGCACAGGGAGAAGCCATGGGAAGGTTTTAAGCAGGAAAAGGTCATGAGGCAGTAGTTCCAAGAGACTCCTTGGGCGCTGGGTGGAGACGGGCTGGAGGAGGACCGGAGCTCGCGTCTGCCTGGGTAAGAGTCTCAGGATGAGGCCGGGTGAGTGCTCCCCCACCACCCCCAGGAGTGTGGGAGCACCCTGGGGAGAGCAAGCCAAGTGTCAGGTGGTCGCGGCTGGACTGTGGCATGCTCTCTTTGGCTGCTGGGGCCCAGGTGCTGCAGGTGGCTCCCCGAGTCCCCAGGGACCTGGCCCAGCACTTGGGTGCATGGCCCTGGGTCCCGCCCTCCCTGGCTCTGGCTTCCCGCTGCCTCCTCCCTCCCTGGCGGCTGGTTCCGGCCGCCCCGCTGGGCATTTCTGCAATTGCCCAACTCTGGCTCAGCTACTTCCACCCCCAAGTGGCAGAGAGGAAAACCATCCCTTCTTAGAGACTTGGGGGAGGGGGAGGGAGTCCCTCAGACCCAACACCAGAGGGCCAGGTGCCCAGAAGGCCCTGGAGGCTGTGTTTTGTCTTTAATTCTTGAGCCCTGAATCTTCTGCTGAGGGAACTGGGCTCCCGGAGGGCCTCGGAGGCACCAGGTGGGGCTCTGGGCCTGCTGCAGGCAGGGGGCAAAAGTGGCTCTCTGACTCAGCCCTGGTGGGTCCCAGGCTCTGGCTGGACCTGGCCACCACTTGCCTGGCCTCCCTGGACTCTGCTTCCTCGAACGCCAGAGCCCTCCTGCCTCTGGCCTCTGGGGTTGGACCAGGGCTATCCAGAGAATTCAAAACCAGAAGGGAACTGGGAGATGGGAGATGCGATCCCTCCCACTCCTATCCTGTGCTGAGCCCCGGCGTGGGTGGGGGGGGGGGGGGGGGGGGGGGGGCGGGTTTGCAGGTGACTACGTTGTCCATTTGTCTGTCTGTCATTCTCTGCTTCTCGGGCTGACTCCCATGGATCCCCATGCCGGCAGTCGTGGGTATTGGACTTGCTTAAAAACTTCCAGAAAAAGATATCTGAGAAGGGGAGCCGTTGTAGCACTGCAGATGTTTAGAATATTTGTCAACAAGACAGAGTTTATTTTTTTAAATTTTTTTTTTAACATTTATTCATTTTTGAGACAGAGAGAGACAGAGCATGAACGGGGGAGGGTCAGAGAGAGGGAGACACAGAATCTGAAACAGGCTCCAGGCTCTGAGCTATCGGCACAGAGCCCGACGCGGGGCTCGAACTCACGGACCGCGAGATCGTGACCTGAGCCGAAGTCGGCCGCTTAACCGACTGAGCCACCCAGGTGCCCCAACAAGACACAGTTTAAATGATGATGGAATAGCAAGGCAGCAGAATACCGCGTCGCCATTAAAAAGGCCAAGGCCAGTGGCTCTGAAGAGAAATGAAGCAGATTGTAAAATATTTTGCGAAGCACGGAGGTGCGCAGCCCTGCGTGTGTGGTTGTATCCACCTGTTACAGACAGACGGGGGGGTCAGAGGGTAGGGGTTGGCAGTGATGAGGGCGAGACTTGGTTTCTTTTCTGTACCTTTACGCAGTCTTGGCGTTTTTGATCGCGGGTCTGAAAAAACTTTATTTTATTATTTTTATTTATTTTTTTTTTCCATCTATTTATTTTTAAAGTTTTCTGTGTGGACACATTTTCTTTCCCCTTTTTTTTTTAAAATTTTTGTTTTTTAAATTTATTTATATTTTAATTCATGTCCAGTTAGCATATAGGGCAACGATGATTTCGGGAGTAGATTCCTTAATGCCCCTGACCCATTTAGCCTCTCCCCCCCTCCCACAACCCCTCCAGAACCCTCCGTTTGGTCTCCATATTTAAGAGTCTCCTATGTTTTGTCCCCCTCCCTGTTTTTATACTATTTTTGCTTCCCTCCCCTCATGTTCATCTGCTTTGTCTCTTAAAGTCATCATATGAGTGAAGTCATATATTTGTTTTTCTCTGACTAATTTCACTTAGCGTAATACCCTCCAGTTCCATCCACGTAGTTGCAAATGTCAAGATATTCTTTTTGATTGCCAAGTAATACTCCATTGTATCTATATCCCATATCTTCTTTACCCATGCATCCATCAGTGGACGTTTGGGCTCTTTCCATACTTTGGCTATTGTCGATTAGTGCTGCTATAAACATGGGATGCATGTGTCCCTTCGAAACAGCACACCCAGTATCCCTTGGATAAATGCCTAGTCGTGCAATTGCTGGGTCGTAGGGTAGTTCTATTTTTAATTTTTTGAGGAATCTCCATACTGTTTTCCAGAGTGGCTGCACCAGTTTACATTCCTTATTATTTTTATTTTTTAATGTTTATCTATTTTTGAGAGAGAGAGACAGAGACAGAGCACGAGTGGGGGAGGGGCAGAGAGAGAGAGGGAGACACAGAATCCGAGGCAGGCTCCAGGCTCTGAGTTGTCAGCACAGAACCCGATGCGGGGCTCGAACTCGTGAACCTCAAGATCACGACCTGAGCCGAAGTTGGACGCTTAATCGACAGACCCACCCAAGTGCCCCTGAAAAAAATTTTACAGGAGAAATCCAGCCGAAGGGAAGGGACCCCTGCTGGACTCTGGTGAACATCCCTTAACAGCTAACTGAGCCTTGAGATCCCAGGATCTCTTTGTCACCTGATGAGGAAGCCCGTCCCCAGCTCCCACTCTCCCCAAAGCCTCCCTCTGCCTGACTCAGCCGAACCAAGTCAGAGAAACATATTGAGATGCAGCCAGGCGTGCGTGGAGTGACAGATGTGAAAGCAATCGTTGACACGGTCCCTGCCTCCGAGGCTTGAGGAAGGGTGTGACTGGGAGATGTTGAGCAAGCCAGGGGCCCTCCGCCGCCAGGGGATGAGGCCTAGTCACCCTAGTCTGGGTGCTTGGCTTACCCAGAGCAGGTGCTCCCGGAGGACTTCCCAGGCTGGAATCTTTAGGGAATGCAAACAGACGTAAGATTCGCAGGGGGTCAAATCTGGACGAACCCTTGATATTATTAATACTAAACATAACAACCACACCAGGGACCATTTAATGAACGCTCCGGCTGGGCACCAGTTCATGGAATCCTCGTAACAACTCTCGGGGAGGATTATCTGCATTTCCCAATGCGTCTCAGGAGTGTCAAGCAAAGGGATGTGCTCCTCTGTTAACAACCCTGCACGGCTTCCCGTTGCCTGATGAGACCTGGCTCGCCTTGACCGTGAGCCCCTTGCTCCTTACATGCTGGCCCCACGGCCTTCTTTTGGTTGGTTCTACCACTCGATAGCTGTGTGGCTTTGGGCAAGTTATTAACCTCTCTGAATCTCAGTTTCCTCCTCTGTACATTGGAGATAACCCTTGGTCCTCATTTTTTTTTTAATGTTTATTTATTTTTGACAGAGAGAGAGAGAGAGAGACAGAGCATGAGCGGGCGAGGGGCAGAGAGAGAGGGAGACACAGAATCCAAAGCAGGCTCCGGGCTCCGAGCTGTCAGCACAGAGTCCGACACGGGGCTCGAACCCACAGACTGCGAGATCATGACCCGAGCTGAAGTCGGATGCTCAACCGACTGAGCCACCCAGGCGCCCTGCATTGGTCCTCATTTTTTTTTTTTTAATTTTTTTTTTTTAACATTTATTTATTTTTGAGACAGAGAGAGACAGAGCATGAACGGGGGAGGGTCAGAGAGAGAGGGAGACACAGAATCTGAAACAGGCTCCAGGCTCTGAGCAGTCAGCACAGAGCCCGATGCGGGGCTCGAACTCACATACCGCGAGATCGTGACCTGAGCCGAAGTCGGACGCTTAACCGACTGAGCCACCCAGGCGCCCCAAGTCCTCATTTTACATACGAGTTCAATACAGAGTAGTCAACGAGCGTAAAGTACTCGTACCCATGACTGGCTCGTGGCAAACCTGTGTTTGTCAAGGTTGTTTTTATCGCCCCATCTTTCATCAACTCTAAGATGTCATCAATTGTGAAAGATGCCACCGAGGGAAAAAAGAATGCTGCCAGTTTACTACGTCCCGAGTCTCTTTCATCACGAGAGCCTTTATTTTATGCTTCCCGAAGGAGCTCTTTTTGACTTAGACATAGGCTCTCATCATAAGTCTGAGGCACACACGTAAAACGGAAAATAGAAACAAGATAAATTGTTTATGGTTTGGAAAACTCCTTCACATTTAGAGTCCAATCAATAGAGGCGTGATGCCTGTATGTTTCGCTGCCACCTCCTCCAGGGAGCCATCGAGAATGCTGGCGAGAGAGCGGCAGCCCCCTCCACGATCCGTATGACAACCAGAAAAACCAACAGCCGTAGGAGGCGGCTCTCAGCCCAGCTCTGCAATGACTTCTGCTTTGGGAGTGTTAGTGACAAGCCTAATTCGCCTCCCTGGGGGCTCCCACCGTTTGAATCCTGGGGTTCCAGGAGTGCTCAGCTCTTGCCTCCGGGGAATTCTTCCAAGCTGCTGACTCCCTTTCTGCAGGGTGTGATGCTTCTGAAGTGTGGGCACATGCAGGCAGTGACAGCTACGTGAGGACTGCCGCCAGCCAGAAAGCCACTCTACGAGGTAACCTGACTTCCGAGACTTAAACGTGAGCAATCAAGTGTCTTGGAATCAATGACACATGAATAATTCCTGAACTTGGCGCTGGCCGGGCTTCTAGCTGCCGCAGAGCCCTTGCACATTCTGTCTCTGCTCTCTCCCCGCCTCCCCACTTTGTCTACTTAACCCAGCCCCCCACCCCCACCCCATCTCAGCTTCCTCGAGGAGCCCCCTCTGGGATGCCTTCCCTGGCCCTCCCAGGAAATCCGTCTCTTTGCTGTCTACGCACATAGGATGGCTGCAATGCTACATTTTGAGCACGTGTGTGATTTTGGGGGGGCGGCCGCCTCCCCGGTGTACTGGGAGGCCCACAGGTGCGGGGACTATGTGGCTTTTGCACCATGGCAGCACCGGGCACTGTCCGGCTCTGAGCCGGTGAATGACAGAATGAATCTGGAGGGTCCGTAGTGAGCAGTGAGGGAGCTGGGGTGTCCTCCCGGGCAAATGTCTGTCTGAGACATTTGCTGCTGGCCTCGGGCTGTACGCGTCTTCCCCCAGTCCCCCACCAGTCCCCCAGAGGCCGGAGTCTAAGCCATTTCTTTTACAGCCGGGAAACTGAGGCCTGTCGGGTCGCAGAGCCACGGCCCAGGGTCCTGGCTCAGTGCAGGGTGCACAGAGAATGGGGGAGGGTGGGGTCAGAGGAGGGGTTCTCACTTCTGGCTGGGGTGCAGAGGAGACTTACTGGGGCGGTAGCATCTGCCACCGGCTTCCCAGAGGCCCTGGGAGATGCAAGGCGGAGGTCCCCTTCTCTGGTTTCAAGTTTCCAGAGAGGCGGAGGGCTCACCGGCCATTGTTCCTTGGGCCGGGAGAGCTGGGTACCCCTGCGCGGCCCTGACCCCACCTTCCCCTGCTAACCCCTGGGCTGGCCCTGCGGAGATGCTGGGAGGATGTGGGGTGGTGAGGTGGGGGCCGAGGCAGGACAGTGGGGGCGCACAGGCCTGCGTGCACCCGGAAGGAGGAAGCTGCACAGGGTGTCTGTGGCCGGGCCGGGATCCCCGACCGGGGGACTTCCTCTTCCTCTTGGGGCAGGTGTAGCTGCCACAGCGGGACCAACACCCTGACCCTGTCATGGATGGGGGCAAGGGGCCCAGACTCAGAGACTTCCTGAGTGGGAGCCTGGCCACCTGGGTGAGGGGGCAGGTGGGAGGGGTGTGGGGAGGGGAAGTGAGAGCGGGGGAGGGGCCAGTGCCGGGTTTGGGGGAGGGTCCAGTAGAGTCAGGGCCGGAGGGCAGGGGTGGGCTCAAATGTGGGGCTGGAGAAGTCCAGGTAGGCTTCGGGAGGGAAAAGGGGTCCGGAGGCCTTCAGGGCAAAGGAGAGGAGGAGGCTGCACGGGCTCAGGGGGCAGGTCAGAGGGGCTGGGGAGTCACTCTGCTGGTAGGGGAGTTCCTAACCGGGCCGGCCGACCCGTCTCCACTCCCCCACAGGCGCTGGGACTGGCCGGCCTAGTGGGAGAGGCGGAGGAGCCGGAGGAGGAAGAGGAGGAGGAAGGAGAGGGGCCCCTTGGCCCGGAGAAGAGGTTCCTGCATCTCATCGATGGGGCCCTGCTGCTCCGCGTGCTGGGCATCGTGTAAGAAGCAGCCCGCCAGCCCGGGGGTCTGAGGTGGCCCCTCCCTCCACAGGCTGCTGGGAGGAGCTTGAGGGCTGGTGGGTGGAGCTTGCTTGGGGCAGGTGGGTCCCTGATTGCCCCTCCCACCCGGCTCCCTGTGCCCAGAGTTCCCAGTTCCCGAGGAGGACTTCAGAGGGTCAGCGGCCCTGATGGCCCCGCAGCCTGGCGAGTGCGGAACCTGAACCACCTGTGGGGCCGCCTGAGGGACTTCTACCAGGTGAGGGGCTGGGGAGGGGAGGCTGAGCCTCAGACCCGTGGGAAGGCCCGTCTCCCACCTCCTGTCCCCTCTGCCCCCAGGAGGAGCTGCAGCTGCTGGTCCTGTCGCCACCCCCAGACCTCCAGACGTTGGCTTTTGACCCCTTCTCAGGTGCTCTCTCCCACCACCCCTTCCTGCCTCTACCCCCTCCCTCCACCCCTAACTTTTTGTGGCTTGTGCCCAGCAGAGGAGGCAGTGGAGGAGTTGGAAGGCATCCTTCGGCTGTTGCTGGGGGCGTCAGTGCAGGTGAGCGGGGGAGGGGAGGGGAGGGGAGGGTTCAGCTTTGGCGGCAGAGGTGGGAGAGACACCTGGTGCCAGCATTTCCACTCTGTCTGCCTGCAGTGCGAGCACCGGGAACTCTTCATCCGACACATCCAGGGCCTCAGCCTCGAGGTCCAGAGTGACTTGGCTGCTGCTATCCAGGAGGTACTAGGGCTGATCCACAGCCTGGGACTGGCCCTGCCACCGGGGGGCACTCTGCCCTTCCACTTCCTCTGCTGAACTGCTCTCTCTACCCGGTCCAGGTGACCCAGCCTGGGGCAGGCGTGGTGCTGGCACTGGCTGGGCGAGAGCCTGGGGAGCTGGAGCCTCAGGAGCTGGAGATGCTGTTCCGGAGTCTGATGGGGACCTTGTTAAGGCTGGCGCGGGAGCGCGACGTGGGGGCCCAGGTAGGGGGCATGGCACCGCCCAGGTGGAGGGCTGGGAGGACCCTGGGGACCCAGATGTGGGAGGAACTGGGGGTTGGGGCCAGATGCGGGGTTCGCATGGGGGGTCTTGGACCAGCAGAGCTGCAAGAGCCAGACTGGGGGGCGGGGGGGGGGGGGGGCGCATGGGGTGGGTTATTTCTGGCTCCCGACCCTCGACTTTGCACAGCGCCTGGCCGAACTGTTGCTGGAGAGACAGCCGGCCCCCTTGCTGCCGGAGGCTCCTGCTAGGACTCCTCCAGAGGGTCCCTCACACCACCTGGCCCTGCAGCTGGCCAACACCAAGGCCCAGCTGCGGCGCCTGCGGCAGGAGCTGTGAGTGCCCCAGGCTGGGAGGCGGACCTGGAGGGAGAGGGGCAGGTTAGGCGCGGATGCAGACGGGTGGGATCAGGCCTGGGGGTTCCGGGTTCCCCCGCCCCTCCAGCGTCCCTTCTCTTCTCTCCAGGGAGGAGAAGGCCGAGCTGCTGCTAGACTCCCAGGCGGAGGTGCAGGGCTTGGAGGCCGAAATCCGAAGGCTCCGCCAGGAGGTGCGCTCAGATGCTCCCCGCCGCTGCCGCATTCCCCAGCCCTCTCCCCACACCCCCTCTGCCCCGCTGCCTGCCGCCAGCCGGGGTCCTCCCCCTCCCTGATCCCTCTGGCCCGCGGCTGGCCGTCCCCAGCTCCGCACCGTCTGGCTCAGGCCCAGGCGCTGTCGGGACAGGCCAAGCGGGCCGAGCTGTACCGCGAGGAGGTAGAGGCGCTGCGGGAGCGCGCCGGCCGCCTGCCCCGCCTGCAGGAGGAGCTGCGACGCTGCCGCGAGCGGCTGCAGGCGGCCGAGGCCTGCAAAAGCCAGCTGGAGGTGAGGCGGGAGGCGGGGCCCGCAGGGGACGGGGTGGGCCGGGGGGGGGGGCGGGGAGCGAATTGGGGGCTGGCCTGGAGAAGGGAGGGCTTGGTCTTGGGGACCGAGCAGTCACCGCCAGGAGAAACGGGTGAGGTGGTGTCTGGGGCAAAGCCCTCTGGAGGATGGGACAGAGGGAAGGGAGAGGTGGGGACGGTAGGTAGGGGTAGGTCCTGGAGAGGATGAGTGTAGGGGAAGAGCTGCCTGGAGTGAGCCCCTCGCTGTGGATCCTAGAAGGACGCCACCTTGGGAGGAGGGTCTGGGAGGGAAGGGGCGGGGCCTACACAGAAGGGGCGGGGCCAGGTGCTTGGGAAGTGGTCCCTGGAAAGACCTTGGAGAGGGAGGGGCAGATGGAAGGGAGAGGTGGGGCCTGAAGTGCTTGGGGGCAGCCTCACACCACAGGTCGTCTCTGCTCCCCCACCAGGAGGAACGGGTGCTCTCGGGGGCTCTGGAAGCCTCGAAGGCGCTCCTGGAGGAGCAGCTGGAGGCCGCTCAAGAGCGTTGCGCTCGGCTGCATGAGACCCAGCGTGAGAACCTGTTGCTGCGGACTCGTTTGGGCGAGGCCCACGCGGTGAGACTGCCCCGGGGACCCCCAGTCACTCTGTCATCTGTGACCCCTGGTAACCCCAATGGCCCCCCAGGGTTCTCCAGTGCTCCCTGTGACCCCCTACTCCTTTTTTCCCCTGGTGATCTAGCCCACACTCTTGGCCCGGCCATGGTGAGGAGGGCTCGTCTGACCCCGTCCTTCCCCCAGGAGCTGGACTCTGTGCGGCATCAGGTGGACCAGCTGACCGAGGAGAATGTGGAGCTGGAGCTGGAGCTTCAGCGGAGCCTGGAGCCACCCCTGGGCTCTCCTGGGGAGGGTGAGGAGGGCCCCAGAAGAGGGGCTGGGGACTGCGGGGGTAGGGGGGCTGCCTGTGGTTTCCTGCAACTCTGGTGGGGCTGGCTGCTGACTTCATCCTTTCCCCAAGGTGTTGGGGGGGGGGTGTAGGGGTGGATGTGAAGAGCCGGGGATCCCAGCAGAGGGTACAGAGGGGCCCTGACCGCATCGCCCATGTCCCAGCACCCCCGCCCGGAGCAACTCCTTCACTTCACGATGAAGTGAGAGAGGCAGAGGCCCGGCGGCTGCGGACCCTGGAGAGGGAGAACCAGGAGCTTCGGGGCTTGCTACAGGTGCTACAGGGGCAGCCTGGAGGCCAGGTGAGTCCCCTCCCCCAACCGGCCAACAGGTCCTTCCTTGCCTCCTCCTCTGGGCTTGACCGGTCCTCTCATGTGCCCTCAGCACCCCCTGCTGGAGGAGCAGAGCGAGGACTCCTTGGTTCCAGAGCTGGATGTGGCTCCCCAGACTTGCCTGACCTCAGACCGTGGCCCCCAGGGTTTGGCTGGCCAGGTGGGGGATGGAGGCACCCAGGCCTTGGACCTGGCTTCCCCCGTGTCAGACTCGGCCCTTGCGAGATCACCTGTGCGTCCCCAGGCATCTGACTCAGGCCCACAGGTGATAGAGAGGCCCCTCCAGACGGCTGCCATGACCCCTCGGACCTCAGACTTGACCCTCCAGGAATCAGGTTCTGCTGTAGCAGCACAGGAGTCCCTGGAGAAGGCTGGCCATGGAGCCCTTCTCCAGACTCCCACCTCCGCGGTCCCATCTCAAGATCCAGAGACTGAAATTCAGGCTGAGCCGTCGGGAGGAGACACTGGAGAGTCAGGGCCCGAAGCCCAGGTGCGGAGACAGGAGGGCCCTGCGAGCAAGCCTGCAGCCTCGGAGCTTAGCCTCTGTGCTCAAATGGAGGGGCAGGAGACCCCAGGCCAAGGGCTGGACCTACTCAAGGGGCAGACAGAGGGCAGGGAACATGCACAGAAGCTGGAGGGGTTGGTTGGGGACCCAGCGCAGCAAAATCCACAGCAGAAGTCGGAAGGGGCTTCGGAGGCCCAGACCTGGGAGGGGCCGATCCCAGGGGAGATCCCGGCTGGTGGTGTCCCGGAGCAGGAGGCCCTGAGGGAGGAGGTGGCCCAGTTGAAGAGGGAGGCCGAGGCACTGGGAGCGGAGCTAGAGGCCCAGGCCCGGCGGCTGGAGGCCCGAGCCACGGAGGCCGCCCGGCTCTCCGAGGAGCTGGCTCAGGCGCGGAAGGCAGAGGCTGAGGCCCAGCAGGAAGTGGAGGCCCGGGCCGGGGAGCAGGCTCGCCTGCGGGAGGCAGTGGAGGCAGCCGGCCGGGAGCTGGAGGCTGCGGCGCGTGAACGGGAGGCGCTGGCAGAGGCCCTGGCGACATCGGGCCGAGAGCGGAGGCAGTGGGAGCGCGAGGGGCCCAGACTGAGGGCCCGGGCCGAGGCCGCCGAGGAGCGGCTTCAAGTGCTGGAGAGCGAGGGCCGTCAGCGCCTGCAGGAGGCCGAGAGGGAGAGGCAGGCCCTCAAGGAGGTATGTTGGGGCTCGCGGCCTGGGATGGGAAACGGGGGCCTGAGTCACTTGCTGGGGTTTGGGTGATCAATCCCATCGGTAGCCACCGAGTGCCCCAGCACCTGGCCGGGGCTGGAGACCGAAAGGTAAAAGTCCACCTCTGCCTTCCAAAGGTGCGCTTGACCTGGGTCACAGGACGGATGTCCCCTCCCTCTGGAGGGGTGGGCTGTAGCAGGGGATGAGAGTATGGGTACGGAGCCTGACCGCCTGGGTGCAAATCCCGGCTCTCTGACTGTGGCAGCTGAGTCCCCTCTGCCCTATTCCTCCTCCGTCAAACGGGGGGGGGGGGGCGGGCGGCTCTGCATAGCCGTCTCAGTGGGTCTTTTGAAGATCAAGGGAGATCACGGTGTGCCGAGCCTAGTTCCTGCTTGACAGAGGCTCAAGACATGGTCATTATCAAGAGCAAAGTGGGCAGGAGTCCGTGGGAGAGGGTGCCGGGGTGGGGGCAGGGAGGCTTTGGAGAAGGTTCTGAGGAGTGGTCAAGGTTCCACCAGGTGGGAAGGACATTTCATGTAGAGGGAACAGCATGTGCAGAGACCTGAAGGCATTAATGATGCTGAGGGGCCTGGGAGGTGGGGGAGCAGGGCCAGAGAGGCGTGCTGGGCCAGCCTTTGTGGGCGTCAGTACTCTGGCCTCGGGCAGGGAAAGCCACCCAAGCGTGTGGACAAGCCTTTGTGAGGGTCCCCTTGGTGTGTCCCTTTGGTGTTCCCTCGGGCCCTCAGGAGGTGGTGCCGGTGGTCCTGGTGGCAGGTGAGGCCGGCTGGGGCTGGGACGGGGCATGGAGGAGAGAGAAAACCTGGAAACGCCTTCTTTTGTGTGTGCTCAAGCGTGTTGACGGGACCTTGCCACCAGGTGCTGTACCAGGCAGCCAGTGTGCCCGTACTGGTTGGGGGGGGAGGGGCTTTCATAGTCTAGGATGGCGATGGGACTGTGCAGGGAGCTGTGGGAGTCCAGGAAGCACACTGGACTTAGGCCGCGGCATGTCCCGGAAGGCTTCCTGGAGGAGGAGAGAGAATGGCAGTGAGCCAGGAGGAGGCGCAGGCGTGACCGTGACCATGTAGGGGTGGGGTGTGAGGTGCGAAGTGGAAGGAACCTAGGCAGAGAATTCACTAAGCCGGGTTCCTGCTGGGCAGGGCCTCTGTCTTCCTTTCAAGCTAAGGAACGAGTTGCGAGTTGCGGCTGTGCTTGTGAAGGAGATGACCTCCATGACCTTTACAGGAGGCCCACGACCTTGAAACCCGGTGGAGGGTTGAGGGCGAGCCGAGTAGTCGGGTACTCGTGTTGAGAGGCCCCTCGGGGGAAGCGGGGGAGGCTAGGAGGCAATTGAGAAGGGTGTTCGGGGCCAGCGGGGGGCCCGTGCCACGGGGGAGGGTGGGCTGCGGACGAGGAATCGAACCTTCCAGCTGAGCACAGTGTCCGGGTTCATCCCTGTTGTACAGAGGATGCTGGGATTCAGGGAGAAGGAGTGATTTGCTGGGAGACCCCTCTGAAGGAGAAGAGTGGGGAACACACTGTGGGGTGCGCCCAGGGCTAGGCGTTGCGCAGGGCAGGCCCGGGGGAATGTGAGAACGGGGGCGTGGGTGAGAAGGCAAGGCCGAGAAGCTGTCTGCGGGGTCCACTCTGTAGGACGTGACTGAGAGATGCTCTCAGGCCGACCTGGCTTAGAGCCCAGATCCCCCGCCTACCAGCTGTGTGGTTAGGGGCGAGTTACTTGCCCCGACTCTCGGCTTCCTCACCTATAAGACGGAGTAAAAATGTCACGCCTTACAGGATCCTGAACGTAGAGGGCTGGGGGGCAGCTCTGGAGTGAATGGAGGCAGGTGGGCAGTGCAGGGGAGGGGAGGGCTGGCGGGGCTAGAAGGGCCTGAGGACACAGGGGAATGTTGTGAGATTTCCCGGGCAGAGAGGTTCCTGGTGCTAACTGGGTGTGGTGTAGGAGGAGGTGGCTAGCCAGGGAACCAGGGGCCAAAGGGCTTGTCCAGGCGGGCTGGGTAGAGAAATCGGGGCACTGAGGGCTGTGGCCGGGGCCTGGGAGGGGCCAGAGGTTCAAGCCTCTTTTAATCTGTGTCACAGTTATTCTTACCCTTAGCCCTTGGGCTGTAATGGTGGTGTTGGGGGGGGGGAGGGGTGAGGCAACAGGCAGCAGGGCCTCATGGGACTTGTAGTTTTCCAGCCAACCCCGGGGGTGGGCGGGGGGAGACTGGGCGGGGCTGCAAAGCCTAGAAGATCAGAGCAAAGGCCCTAGACTTGGTTTCCAGAGCAAGGATATGGTAGGCTGCTGGTCGGAGTTGGTTCTTCCTTGTGGTTTCATCCTGACAGCCCCGCCCCCACCTCCCAGAATGGTTTGGCCCATCGCCCTCCGAGGCCCACAGGCCAGAGTGGGCCTCCTGCCCCCTTCCACAATGGTGCGGCCCAACCGCCACGGGATGCCTGCCCGGCCCGGGCGCCCGGCCGCCCCCCCCCCCCCCCCCCCCCCCCCCCAGCCCCCACTGTGGTTGGGCTTGACGTTGGCCACATCCCTATCCTTGCAGCCATCTCCGTGTGGCTGAGGGCGCTCTTCAGATCTGCCTCTTTCGAGCCCCTCTTGCCCTCACATGGCCAGCCTGGCCTCATCACGGAGGGCACATCTAGCTGCTCCTGGGCGCGTGAGGAGCCAGGGGCTCAGGGAGGTAAAGACGCTTGCCCGGCGAGTGTCTCTAACTCCCGGATCAGAGGCCTCCCTCACCCACTGCCAGGCTTACAGTCCCCAGCTCTTCCGTAGTCCCTCTGCAAGGCAGCCAGGCCTATGCTCCCATTTTACAGAGGGGGGGGGGGGGGGGGGTAGAGGCCCAAAGGGTTAAAGATGTTTGCCCGGGGCGGGGCGCCTGGCCGGCTTCGTTGGTAGAGCAGGGACTCTTGATCTCAGGGCCTAGAGAGCCTAAAAACCAAAACCGACATTTGCGCAGGGTGACAGAGGAAGGTAGAAAGCTAGGTCTCCAGACCCTGAGGCCTTGGGATCGAGGCCTCCTCTGCACCCCCACCCCCCCCCCCCCATCCGGGGCGGGGATGGTGGCCTGACCTTGGCTCTGCCGCACCCGCCCTCAGGAGCTAGAGAAGGCCTGGTTGAGGGGCCAGGAGCTGGGGGCCCGGCTGGAACACCTGCAGAGTGAGCTCGAACAGGCGGGTCTGGAGCGACAGGCGTTTCTGCGGGAACAGGAGATCCGGCAACAGAGGTGGGGTCATCGCCCAGGGGCCAGAGAGGGGCGGGCAGGGCTCGGGGAAGGGTGGGTGCCAAGGCTTCTTCCCGGCAGGTACCAGGGCCTGGAGCAGCGGCTGGAGGCTGAGCTGCAGGCGGCGGCCACCAGCAAGGAGGAGGCGCTGAGGGAACTCAAGATGAGGGCCCTGCAGCTGGAACAGGAGCTGGTCCAGGTGAGGCTCCGCCCCGGGCTCCCGTCCCTGCCGCCCCTCTGGTCTCGCCCCTTGAGTCTTGGCCACTCCCTTGCCTTGAGGCCCAACTTGGGCCTACTGGGGAGAGCACTGTGCTGGGAGTCAGGCTGACGCTGCCCAGGCCACGTGGTCTTCTGCGGGGGGGGGGGGGGGGGGGGGCAGCCCCCCCCCCCCCCCAAAGGGGCGTGACCCGGCGGGGGCTTTTTATATATATATAATTATAAAAAAAAA